>NC_092518.1:20847233-21181399 GCF_047511675.1 Marmota flaviventris | reverse complement strand
AACCTAAAGCAACTAGCACAGCATGATAAAATGTAGAACACAGAAGTTACAACAGGTGAGTAATACAGGCCTCAAGTGAGGATTAAGACCTCAATATAGACAATGGCTCTATAGTGTTTTGGATAAGAGAACACCAACATTCTGTTAAGACAAAAAAGGAATTTGTTTAAAATTTACCACAGATATATATATCATGCAATTTATTGTACTTCATTAAGACCAATTTTACTATGTAACTCTGTCTGTGTGCATACACACAGACACACACACAATGTGGATTCTCTAAAAAAACTTTGAATGATTTAATTTTCAAACAGATATTGAAAGGATCACCATCAAGCACTTTTAAGTAGATACAGTTAAAACAGAGGAACCTGAATATACAGAGCATTCAATTTTGAGGTGTTAAGGAAAATAGGCCACAATGGATCAGGCGAAGAAGCTGGAAAAGACAAGGTTCCAGGATAAATTTGATTCAGTTTGATCTCACCAATAACTGAAAATATGATCTGTAGTGCAGTGGCTTTCCAATCTACAGACTGAGGTTTGGGAGAGGGAAAGCACCCTTATTTTTCACTGCCTGCCTCTCACACTAGCTTGTGTTTCTTATTTTATTTTTCCTCTGCTTGAAGTAGAATTTTTTTTTTGTTTGTCCAGTAATCTTCTACCAGAGGTCAACTTTAATGTTTTTAATTCATAGCCAAGTCCAAATTGCCTGTTTAGTGTCAACTTATAAATTTTATTCAAAAACATAACCATAAACTCCTTCATCACCACAAACATGCAAAACACTTTTTTTATATAGGCTTATAATTGCAAAGAAAGTTCATCACTAGGAAGAATAAATATGGGTTGTGTAGAAGTCATTAATGTAGGTTACTAAGTATTTGTATAGTTTCAGGTACATTGCTTGGTTTTGATATAGTTATGTTCTTTTATTTGACAATTCAAATATGAAATTTAAATAGAATATATCTGTTTTCTGGCAGAGTTAAGGTTGTAACTCAGTGGTAGAGCACTTATGTAGCACATGATAGACCCTGTGTTCAAATCTTAGTACCACATAAAAAAATAAATAAAGGAAATAAAGTTATTTAAAAAAGAGTCTATAAGTGATTTTTAATATTGTCTTCTCTCTGCCAAGTCTATCATAGAAGATGTCGTTTGGAAGGTACTTTCATCAGACTGGATTACTGAATATTTAACACTGAGCAGAGCTTTTAGTTGACTGCATTATATACTAAGAGTTAAAAAAATGTGTTTGTGTGTTGTTAAGCCATGGAGACTTGGTGTTTGTTTTGTTAAAAACAGAATAATTTAGTAAATTCTAACTAATACAGATAGTTAAATTGCAAGCAGTTGTGACAGCAAAAGTCTGCTGTAATGCACAGGTAATTAAAAATATTGTTTGATGTCTCAGATCAGAATTTCTGGATGACAAATATGTAAACTAGTGGGAAATTCACATACATATAATATTGAACCAAATAACCCAGGATAATGAATTTCAAATTGTACCAGGGGGAATCTCTAAGGTTTTCTCTGAATCTCATCAGAGATCACGTAAGGGGATCCACTGGAAGGGGGAGGATGGTTCTCTGTAGATGTTAATCGAACAGAACATCTGTTTCTGAGATTATCAGAGATAATTTGTTTACAAATGGGATTTCCAAGTATTATTGCATTTGAGCAAAGGATCATATAGTAGAATAATACTGGGAGAAACACTCAAGAATAACAAAACATAAAATATTGGTTATGTATATATTGATTTCTCATCGGTTGTTAAATACGCCATGTTCATTCATAACTCAGCATTTTTTGCACGAGTTGAAAACATTTCATCTCCTTACATATTTCTGCTATGCACTCTTTTACATGAACATGACACTTTGCCTTTTCTGTAAAGCCACTCCAGATGCATGTGTAGAAATGCACATGCACACATCCTAGAAATAATATATGCCATTCTTCACAATCTCCTTTCATGTTCTTTCATTGGTGTTTTTACCACATTATGGCGTGATCACTTTGTATAGTCCTCCTTTTTACTGGATTATTAATAACTTGCTCTAGAAAGATACAAAGTTGTTTGAAATGGCTAAAATAATATTGAAGCAATAAAACTTGATTTGTTTCTAACTTAATATTTTGCATTATTTTTAAGAAAATTCTCTTTTATTAAACTTTTCAAGTCTTTGCCATATTTTGTCATTAAATATTTAATGTAAATTCCCCCTTTTTCTATAAAATTAAATTTTATATAAATGGTTCACTACCACTCCTTCATAGTTGATTTTTTTTTGCCATTTCTCTGCCTAACTGATAATTAACAAGGGAAGTAAAAAGTCTGAAATAACATAAACTGAAGCCTGTGTTATTTATGATTTCAAATATTCCTCTTCTTTCCCCACCAACAAAATATTTCTAACCAATTCTCTATTCTTTTCTGTTTTCACTTATAAGTTGTTGCTCTTACTATAAATTTTTCTCTTTGTATGTTGAACAAAAAATACTGAATTGTCCAAATACACCAATTATACAACAGTCACACTGGATTCCATTTACAGAACAACTCCCTGTGTGAATAAAAAGTTTATATTTTACAAATAATAATATTTTTAAAGAACTATTATTTAGGAAAGGGTACAAACATATGATGGTAATTTTAATATCTGTTTAACAAATGGCAAAGGCAAAAATAGATTTGTTTATCCCAAGTATTTATATGGAAAGGGAGGTCATCAGAAGTACTCAAATTTTTATTTTACTTTGAAAATATATCAAAGAAAACTAATGTGGCCTATCCTACTCTTTCTTCCTTAGAGCTGATACCATCAATGGGTTTTTTAAAATAATCAATTAAATTTTAAAAAGTATTAAGCTATAAATATTTTAACCCTTGTGACAAATAACCATTCCAAAGGAATAACACCACTAGCAGCTTACCTTAAAAATAATATTAGCCTAGGGTCAAACTTGAGTTACATTATTCAAAGTAGAGAGTTTTAAAACATCATTAATTATTTAATTAACTTATTTACTAATTAATTGGATTTGGTTCCCCAGTAAAAATACATAGAATGTCAAGTTAGTAAGAATGTTAAAGCTGAATAAAAGTACATTTTTGTAGAAGGTGATACTGTATGTAGGATATTGTACTTATGGGGATCGTATTTTTTAGGATAAGGCCATTCATAGATATTACTCTGAATGAATATGTTTAAATTATGATAATATTAGAGATCCATAATTATATGTATGTCTCAGCATACAATGTATTTTTTAACTAGTAAAAAAAATTTAACAATTCAAAATTCTATATTTTATTTGTTCTGTAGTTTAAGAGATAAACCATAATTCTTTTTATTTATTTCAAAAAATATTTGTAAATACCTACCATAAATCAGGTATGGTAAATATTTTGAACTTAAAGTTCCATAACCCTTTTACTTTCAGGATCTTAGTAAAGAAAGAGATGAATGAATATCTGAAATTGGGTGTTACTCACATTACAGTAGATGTATGCACCAGGTCCAGTGGTGTCTCAGCAGAGAACAAAATAATATAGCACTCTGAAACTGGAGTTGTTCAGGATGATTCCAGAAGAATATGGAACTTCATGGAACTGAGGAGGAATGTGAGTAGGACAAAAAAAGGGAAAGGCACCTTTGAGTAAGAAAAGGCCCAGTTGTGAAAAATTTTGAGACCTTGTCAAGGTTCACCTAAAAATACTAGAATGCTAATGATGAGTTTTAAGCAGGGGAGTGATATGGAATGATCATCTGGTGCATCTAATCAGAATTTCTTTTTTGTGTGCTGGTGATTGAGCCCAGAGCCTCATACATAATAAGCATGTGCTGTGCCACTGAGTCCCCTATAGCCCTAGAATTGCTTTTTAAAGCAATCACACTGATTGTAGTGAATGTCATAATTATTAGTGTGAGAAGGATGATTTAATTTTTATTTTCTATGGTTTACACATTTTTACACAGAATATGTATGTTTCTTTATAATGTAAGTAAACATTTTTCTTTACCAATGAAGAAGATTTACATATAACTGTCTGCTTTTCCCAGTGGAATGCAAGTTTCATCAATATGGGGCATAACTATACACAATTATCATTTACCAATTAAAATAATATTCATTTTAAAAGACTGAACTGCATACATCTTGTTCACTATTTGAAACCCAGTGCTGAATACATAGAAAAGAAATATTTATTTAATGAATGTATGTCAGTGTGAATAGAGACTAGAGAGATCAAGATATTTTTAGTACAGAACTTGGTGAAAACAATTTAGGATGTTACAATATTTTTGACTGTGGTGACTGATGCAGTCAATAAGTATAGGGACACAGAAGAAGCAATTGAGTTTCAAAAGAAAAATAATATGTGCACCTTTGAGCATTTTCAGTATCAGTTGCCAATGGGAAATTGAATTAAAGGCATCCAGTAAAAATTTGGCTAAAGGAGTAGGGAACATAATAAAATATTAATTTTATTTATATAAATAAATAAATAAAAATTTGTGATTCCTGAACTCCGAAGGTAGTAAGTGTAAGCCACAAAACTATATATTATTAAGGAATATATAGACCCATAAGACTGGAAACCCTAGGGAAAAGCAGTATTTCCAGGATCACTTGAAGAAGTACATCTAACATCACAGAATTCAGTATTATGGAATTCATGGAATGGGGATTTTCAAGAGATGAACTAGTGAGCAATGTTTTTTTTTTTTAAAAAATCAATTTTATTTTTTTAAAATACACTACAGTGGAATGCATTACAATTCTTATTACACATATAGAGCACAATTTTCATATCTTTGTATATAAAGTATGTTCATGCCAATTCATGTCATGAGCAATGTTAAATATGAAATAGCAATCAAGTAAAATGAGGAGAAAATTTTGAACTTGCAATTTTTGTCATATGATTTTAAGCTTAGAGCAAAAGGAGTGTAAAGCTTTCCCAAATATGCTTTGCCCACATTTCCCAGAGATTAAACATTTGGCCTGGTGGTCTACTTCAGTGGTAGAGCACTTGCCTACCATGTATGAAGTCCTGGGTTCCATCCCCTTCAGTGAAAACCCCTTCATTTTGGCACCTATATCAGTTTGTCATATTTTTATTGATTGAGTAGTCTTTTACTCTATGGCACAGTAGGATACTCCAAACTCAGCTTGCACTTTCCCAATCCTAGTCCTGCTATTTGCCACTGATCTAAGGAGTTTTTGTTCCTTTTAGTGAAGAATGGTATTTAGGAACCAAGATCTGACCTTAAGTGTGCTCATTGCTACTGTCCTACACGTGCTTATTGCTACTGGGCAGTCATTGTTTTGAGGCCCATCAGTGAATGTTACTAGGAAAGACATCTAAGTATGCATTTGTTTATGTCTCTATTTAGCTGTCTAGCTACCTATTCATCCATCGATCTATATGAAAAACCACACATTTATAATTAAATTTCCATTTCCTTAATCAGATTATTTTGCTTAACATTATATGATCATATGAGAGCTGATATAGGTTGTATTATCATTTTAGTTAGTAGCTCTTACTTTATTATTAGAATTACTTTTCCATATATGGTGCATATAGGCATCCAGGCTACCTGAATGTACCAACTGTAATAAAAATAAGCCTCCCATTATGAGTTCTATACTTTTTGTTGTTTTCAGGGACAGGAGTTATTCCCAAATACATGGAAGAAAATAAATGTAGCCCCTTAAGTACTATGTTTTTTATTCTCATCTTTTTCCTACATTCATTTAAATAATGTAGTGTAGGTGGGTATAATGGTCTTTGTTTTTCAGATACTACTGCTTTTGGCATTAGAAAGTCAAGAAAACATATATCTTTGCAGATTATTTTGCATAAAGTATTCAAATTTTCTAGTCTTTTTATATCCTCTGTTTTTATTGTTGGTATATTGAAAAAACTTTCTGTGTGGCCTTAGCTACTAATGGGGTTAGTTCAAGACATGTTGAACACATTTCTTACACACTTTCACAATCAGTCACTGTAAGCCTGGTTATACTGCAGTAGCAGAAACCCCACAAATCTTTGTGATTTAACACAATAAACTAATTTTTACTCATACTTTGTGACTAATATGGGTCATTGCGGGAGGGGCATGTCTGCTCATCAGAGTTACTCAGAAAACCAGGCTTTAAGACCCTTTATCTCATTGTAAGCCTACATGATGATCTCTGTAGGAGGGAAAGTATGTCCAGAATTCTACAATTGTTCTTATGCCTTCTTCCCAGAATGGCATTACCACCTACATTTCATTTGAAAAACAAGTAATATGACCATGCCTAAATTAAATTGGAGAATAAAGTGTAATTATACCAAGTGACTGTAAGGCAGAGAGCAGGATATAGTGAACCACACAGATAACTATTGTGATTCATGTTCTGGCCAGAAAACCACTTTTTACCCCATCATTTAGGCAAGATGGATTTACTCTTCCCTTGAAGAAAAACACAAGTAAGTGTTCTATCCAGTTCAGTAAAACTTCAATACTTGTATCTGTGATGAATAATCAATAATCTCTACTATAGGAGATGATAAGCAATAGTCTATATCAAGTCTTGATTTGATACCTCTTGATTTGAAAACTTAGGACCAAAGGAAAGATTTTCTACCCCACATTCAGTCAATATACCTTAGTAGAACTGGGTTAGCATAATATACAATAAATATTCCTACATAGAAAATAGAAGAAATGGCTGGATGTGGTGGTGCACGCCTGTAATACCAGCAGCTCAGGAATCTGTGGCAGAAGGATCACAAGTTTGAGGCCAGTCTCAGCAACTTAGTGAGATCTTGTCTCAAAATAAACAATAAAAAGGACTGGGGATGTGGCTCAGTGGTTGAGCTCCCATAGGTTCAATCCCTAGGGAAGGAAGGAAGGAAGAAAAAATAGAAGAAATGGGATGGGGGAATATACAGCAATCAGTTTTCTATTCGGGTCTATGCTCTTGTTGGAAAGATCTTGCTAGGGACATCTAACTAGTGGATAAATAATGTTCCAGTTCCACTCCCTAGTTATTGTACTCCTTAGCAATTGGTTCTGCCTCTGAGAGAACACTCGTTTTTATTCTCTTTGACCACATCTAAATTGGGCATTTGAGAATATGTTCTCCTTATTCAGTTTTTAATCAGATTGTTTCCCATTCAGATAAATTTGGAAAACCAAGAGTGAGTTTAGATGGTAAATCTTTTTTATTAATTATTTTTATTTATATATGACAACAGAATGCATTACAATTCTTACTACACATTTAGAGCACAATTTTTCATATCTCTGGTTGTATAAAAAGTATATTCACACCAATTCATGCCTTCATACATGTACTTTGGATAATAATGTCCATCACATTCCATCATCATTTCTAACTCCATACCCCCTCCTTTCCCCTCCCACAACTCTGCCCTATCTAGAGTTTGTATATTCTTCCCACACTCCTCTTCCTTACCCCACTATGAATCAGCATCCTTGTATCAGGTAAAACATGATGCATTTGGTTTTGGGGGATTGGCTAATTTCACTTAGCATTATCTTCTCTAACTCCATCCATTTACCTGCCAATGCCATGATTTTATTCTCTTTTATTGCTGAGTAATATACCATTATGTCTATATGCCACATTTTATTTATCCATTCATTTATTGAAGGACATCTAGGTTGGTTCCACAGTTTAGCTGTTGTGAATTGTGCTACTGTAAACATTGATGTGGCTGTTTCCCTGTAGTATGCTGTTTTTTAAGTTCTTTGGTTATAGACTGAGGAGAAGGATAGCTGGTTCATATGGTGGTTCCATTCCCAGTTTTCCAGGGAATCTCCATACTGCTTTCCATATTGGCTGCACCAATTTGCAGCTCCACCCGCAGTGTATGAGTGTACCTTTTCCCCCACATCTTCACCAATGCTTACTGTTGTTTGTTTTCATAATAGCTGCCATTCTGACTGGAGTGTAATGATATCTTAGAGTGGTTTTGATTTGCATTTCTCTAATTGCTAGAGATGATGAACATTTTTTCATATATTTGTTGATTGTTTGTATATCTTCTTCTGAGAAGTATCTGTTCAGGTCCTTGATCCATTTATTGATTAGGTTATTTGTTTTTTTGGTGCTTAGCTTTTTGAATTCTTTATATACCCTAGAGATTAGTGCTCTATCTGATGTGTAAGGGATAAATATTTTCTCCCAAGATGTAGGCTCTCTATTCACCACACAGATTTTTTTTTTCTGAGAAGAAACTTTTTAGTTTGAGTCCATCCCATTCATTGATTCTTGATTTTAGTTCTTGTGCCAAAGGAGTCATATTAAGGAAGTTGGGGCCTAATCCCACATGATGGAGATTGGGGCCTACTTTTTCTTCTATTAGGCACAGGATCTCTGGGTTTCATTCCTAGGGTTTTGATCCATTTTCAGTTAAGTTTTATGCATGGTGACAAATAGGGGTTTAATTTCATTTTGTTGCATATGGATTTCCAGTTTTCCCAGCACCATTTGTTGAAGAGGCTATCTTTTCTCCAGTGCATGTTTTTGGTGCTTTTGTCTAATACAAGACAATTGTAATTTTGTGGGTTAGTCTTTGTGTCCTCTATTCTGTATCATTGGTCTACCAGTCTATTTGGGTGCCAATATCATGCTGTTTTTGTTACTATTGCTCTGTAGTGTAGTTTAAGAACTGGTATAGCGATACCACTTACTTTACTCTTCCTGCTAAGGATTGCTTTAGCTATTCTCAGTCTCTTATTTTTCCAGATGAATTTCATGATTGCTTTTTCTATTTCTAAAACGAAAGTCATTGGGATTTTGATCAGAATTGCATTAAATCTGTATAGTGCTTTTGGTAGTATGGTCATTTTGATAATATTAATTCTGCCTATCTAAGAGCAAGGTAGATCTTTCCATCTTCTAATGTCTTCTTTGATTTCTTTCTTTAGGGTTTGGTAATTATCATTATATAGATCTTTCACCTCTTTCATTGATTCCCAAGTATTTTTTTGAGGCTATTGTAAATCAGGTAGTTTTTTTGTTTCCATTTCTGAGTATTTGTCACTGATATACAGAAATGTATTTGATTTATGAATGTTGATTTTATAACCTGCTACTTTGCTGAATTTATTTACTAGTTTTAGAAGTTATCTGGTGGGTGTTTTTTTTTGGGGGGGGGGTTTCTGGATATAGAATCATATCATCAGCAAGTAGTGCCAATTTGAGTTTTTCTTTTCCTGTGTGTATCCCTTTAATTTCTTTCATCTGTCTAATTGCTCTGGCCAACGTTTCAAGAACTATGTTAAATAGAAATGGTGAAAGAGGGTATCCCTGTCTTGTTCCAGTTTTTAGAGGGAATGCTTTCAATTTTTCCCCATTTAGAATGATGTTGGCCTGGGGATTAGCATAGATAGCTTTTATGATGTTGAGATAAGTTCCTGTTATCCCTAGTTTTTCTAGTGTTTTAAACATGAAGGGGTGCTCTATTTTGTTGAATGATTTTTACGCATCTATTGAGTTGATCACATGGTTCTTATCTTTAAGTCTATTGATGTGATGAATTACATTTATTGATTACCCTATGTTGAACCAACCATGCATCCCTGGGATGAATCCCACTTGATCATGGTGCACGATCTTTTTTATATGTTTTTGTATTCAATTTGCCAGAATTTTATTGAGAATTTTTGCATCTATATTCATTAGAGATATTGGTCTGAAGGTTTTTTGTTTGTTTGTTTGTTTGTTTTGTTTTTTGATGTGTCTTTGTCTTGTTTTGGAATGAGGGTGATAGTGGCCTCATAGAATGAGTTTGAAAGGGCTCCCTCTTTTTCTGTTTCTTGAAATAAATTGGAGAGTATTGAAATTAGTTCTTCTTTAAGGGTCTTGTAGAACTTGGCTGTGTATCCATCCATTCCTATGCTTTTCTTGGTTGGTAGACTTCTGATGGCATCTTCTATTTTGTCACTTGAAATTGATCTGTTTAAATTGTGTATATCATCCTGATTCAATTTGGGCAAATTACATGACTCTAGAAATTTGTCGATGCCTTTGATATTTTCTATTTTATTGGAGTACAAGTTTTCAAAATAATTTCTAATTATCTTCTGTATTTCTGTAGTGTCATGGTATTTCCTTTTTCATCACGTATGTTAGTAATTTGAGTTTCCTCTCTCCTTCTCTTCGTTAGCATGGCTAAGGGTCTGTAAATTTTATTTATTTTTTTAAAGAACCAACTTTTTGTTCTCTCGATTTTTTCAATTGTTTCTTTTGTTTCAATTTCATTGATTTTTAGCTCTGATTTTAATTATTTCATGTCTTCTGCTGCTTTTGGTGTTGATTTGTTCTTCTTTTTCTAGGATTTTCAGATGTAATGTTAGGTCATTTATTTGCTGACTTTTTCTTCTTTTAAGGAATGAACTCTATGCAATGAACTTTGCTCTTAGAACTGCTTTCATAGTGTCCCAGAGATTTCCATATGTTGTATCTGTGTTCTCATTCACCTCTAAAAATTTTTTAATCTCCTCCTTGATATCTTCTGCAAGCCGTTGTTCATTCAGTAGCATATTATTTAGTCTCCAGGTGTTGGAGTAGCTTTTATTTCTTATTTTATCACTGATTTCTAATTTCATTATAATTTGATAGAATGCAGGGCAATACCTCTACTTTTTTATATTTGCTAAGATTTTCTTTGTGGCATAATATATGGTCTATTTTAGAGAAGGATCCATGTATTGCTGAGAAGAAAGTGTATTCACTTGTTGAAGGATGAAATGTTCTATATATGTCAGTTTAGTCTAAGTTATTGATTGTGTCATTGAGTTCTATAGTTTCTTTGTTCAGCTTTTGTTTGGAAGATCTATCCAGTGGTGAGAGATGTGTGTTAAAGTTACCCAGAATTATTGTGTTGTGGTCTATTCGACTCTTGAACTTCAGAAGTGTTTGTTTGATGAATGTAGATACTCTATTGTTTGGGGGAATATATATTTATAATTGTTAAATCTTGTTGGCATATCCTTTTTGATTGGATTTAGCTGGAAGTCTACTTTATTTGATATGAGGATGGAAACCCCTGCTTGCTTCTGCAGTCCATGTGAGTGGTATGATTTTTCCCAACCTTTCACCTTCAGTCTGTGAATGTCTTTTCCTATGAGATGAGTCTTCGAGGCAGTATATTGTTTGATCTTTTTTTTTTTTATATATCCAATCAGCTAGTCTATGTCTTTTGATTGGTGAGTTTAGGCAATTACCATTCAGGGTTATTATTGAGACATGATTTGTATTCCCAGCCATTTTTGTTTATTTTTGGTATTTAACATGACTTGGTTTCTCCTCTGATTAGATTTTCCTTTAGTGTAATACCTCCCTCTGTTGATTTTTATCATTTTTTTTCATTTCCTCTTCATAGAATATTTTGCTGAGGATGTTCTGTAGTGCAGGCTTTCTAGTTGTAAATTCTTTTAACTTTTGTTTATCATGGAAGGTTTTTTATTTCATCATCAATTCTGAAGCTTAATTTTGCTGGATATAAGATTCTTGGTTGGCATCCATTTTCTTTCAGAGCTTGGTGTGTGTTGTTCCACGATCTCCTGGCTTTGAGGGTCTGGGCTGAAAAATCTACTGAGATACAAATTGATCTCCCCTATATGTGATCTGATTCCTCTCTCTTATGGCTTTTAAGATTCTATCCTTATTCTGTATACTACACATTTTCATTATAATGTACTTTGTTGTAGATCTGTTATAATTTTGTACATTTGGTATCCTATAAGCCCCTTGCATTTGGTTTTCCAATTTGTTCTTCATACTTGGGAAATTTTCTGATATTATCTCATTGAAGAGATTTGCATTCCTTTGGTTTCAAACTCTGTGCATTCCTCTATCCCAATAACTCTTAGATTTCATCTTTTGATGCTGTCCCATAATTCTTGGATGTTCTGTTCATGGTTTCTTACTATCTTCATTGTGTGATCAACTTTATTTTCCAGATTATATGCTTTGTCTTCATTATCTGACCTTATTTCTTCCAAGTTGGTTATCCTTTCTATTGAGTTCTTTATTTGGTTTATTGTATCCTTCATTTCAAGGATTTCTGACTGTTTTTTTTTTTTTCAGAGTCTCTATATCTTTCTTGAAGTAATCTTTTGCTACCTGTATTTGCTCTCTTATCTCTTTGTTGGGGTGATCAGTTTTTGTATGTATTTGCTTATTTAGGTCATTCTTTAATTCACAGATCATTTTAATCATGAACCTTCGGAACTCCTTCTCTGACATTTCATCAACTTTGCTGTCCATGGGTTCTGTTATGGTAGTATTCTGGTTTGTTTGGGACACCTTCCTTCCTTGTTTTTTTTTTTTTTTTTTTTTTTAATGTTGTCTATGTGTCTTCCTTTTTTTGCACCACGGATCTGAGATATTACAGTTTCTACCCTATATTCTGGTAGTACCCGTGCAGATTGTCTGTACCTCACCTTGATGTTGGCCTTCCAGACCCTACTGGTATACCTCAATGTATGCTACTGTTTCTAAAATTGGTGGCAGCAATAGCTGAGGTAACTCAAGATAATATTTGAGGTGCTCCAAGATGGAAGCAATGTCTTACAGAGATGGGGTGAAAGGGTGGGCCCAACCCCAACCCTTCACCATCAGTCTCTTTGGGATACCTGCTTTGAGATGCAGCAGCTTCTAGGCCCTGTCTATTGTCAAAAAATTAGGGGCTACTGTGTGGGTAAGGCTATGTTGGTGACTGCAGTGTCCCAAAATGGAAGTGGTTTAGGCTTAGGCGCTCAGGTGGGGCAGGAGGCGAACTCAGTCTGGGCCAGGCCTCGGCTCCCAAGGTAGTTGTGATACTGAGTCTTGTGCAGGCTGGTGTGGGTGGATCTGAGCCAACCTCCCATGGTTGTCTGCTGTTCAGAAGGGGCAGTCCTGTGCCGGAGGCTGGGGTGCAGTGGGTGCTTGCTGGTGGAGGGGTGGACTTGAGCCTACTGTGAGCCTGTGTCCTGCACAGGCTGGTGTGGGTGGATCTGGGCTGCTGGGCTTGACCTCCCTTGTAGTCTGCTGGTCAGAAGGGTTTAAATGGTAAATCTTATTTATTACAGATTCTCTCAAAAATTAGCCAACTTTTAACTATTTGATTGTAGTACACTCGGCTGTTTTTTTGTTTGTTTGTTTGTTTGTTTGTTTTGTTTTGTTTGGCTAAACAAAGTTCTTCATTTATTGTTTGTTTGATTTTTGGACCTTTGGCCTATCTCTAAGGACTTAATTTCTTGTATCATGAAATTATGATGCTATTCTCTGTTTCCCAATACAATTTGTTTAACTGAAAGGAATTTCAGAGCACTGCAATCATTATGATGTGGTTCAAATATTTACTCTGAGAAAATCTGATCTATTCATATGTTTCAACAGTTCATTTGAAAACTAACTCCTGATTTGATCCTTCATGCAACTCAATTCTGAGGGGACTTATTTGTTGCTGTTTTGTTTTGCAGTTTCATTTTTTTTTTTAACCCAGGGACTTGTGTATTCTAGGCAAGCACTCTACCACAGAGCTACACCACAAGCCCAAATTTTGAGTTTTTATTAGTCCGTTTTTGCTCAAAGAATTTCTTAAACATATCTATTAGTATTTAGTTTTGACAATCACTTGGCTTTGTAATATTAACTCATTAAATTCAATGATTTCCTCTGTTCTTTTTCATTCCTGCTTGCAAACCATCAAATCATTTTGTGAGCTCACTTATTTCTTGTAACATCTTGTAAACATAACCACCAGGTGCAAGATCTAATTTTTATTTTATTGCATTTGAGAGTTTTTCCAAATATTTTACCACTGAAAAATATGAATTACCTTTCTTTATTTCCCAGAAATAATATTTTAGCCCTTCACAGCCTTATATGTAGGCTATTTTAGGAATTTCATTATAGGAATACCATAATCTTTGGAGAACTTCAGCACCATTCAGGATGGCAAGATGATACTGCAGTAAGAATAATCCCTGGTCCCAGAATAAAATTAAGTATACTACCTCTTGCACATTATATAGGTCAAATATAAGTTGACAGGGGGTCTTGACTTACTGTGGCTACACAAGGAGCCAGGATGCCATAGGCACCATCTGTATGTATTTTCTTGTTTACTTTAGCAAGGGAAAGATAACATGGCCTCCTGTGTACAAACTTTTCATTTTTCCACACTAAAGTATCACAGATACTATCTTATTTCATTGACCAAAATGAGTCACATGATCATAGGGCAGGAAACTGGGCCTACCATGGGCCGTAAATAGAGT
This sequence comes from Marmota flaviventris, assembly GCF_047511675.1. Classification (NCBI taxonomy): domain Eukaryota; kingdom Metazoa; phylum Chordata; class Mammalia; order Rodentia; family Sciuridae; genus Marmota; species Marmota flaviventris. The sequence continues at coordinate 21,167,084 of NC_092518.1, read as the reverse complement.
ATTGGTGCACATTTAATAAGCAGCACTGGTAATTATCATACTTTCTTTTTACTAATTGATTTATTGTTGAAAGTCAAAATTTTGCCTTTTCATTGACACAATTATGCATAACACTATACCATACTGCAAGATACAGTTCATTTAAAGAAGATGGTAGTTTAAATGCAATCACTACATTGATAACAATAAAGTGTTACAGTTCTGAAAAAATGAGAAAAGTATTTTTAAAAATATAAGTTTTGTATCCTGAAAAATAAGGAATAATATTTGTTTAGTAGCATGCTAACATATTACAAAAGATTTATCAATGCTTTTTATATTCAGTATCATTGGCATTAAAGCTATAAAACTTATGTATACCCATAAACATACATAAATACACATATACTCACCACATACAACCATATACATATGTATATATATACAAACACACACACATATGTGTGTGTGTGTGTGTGTGTATATATATATATATATATATATATATATATATATATATATATATATATATAAATTTGGAAAGGATATTTATTCTTCCTCTTTGGAGGAAGACTGTTATTGAAATTAGTGTTTTTAGAAATCAAAATACTATGATGTTTAATGCCATGACAAAAAAAAAATAATAATTTGAGAAAGTACATTCTGATAAATACGGAGTATGGTAAACAAAGAATACTGCAAGGTGAATAATGAGGATGAGCAAAGGTCTCAATTATTTCTCAATCAATACATTGTTTGTTTCTGGTTGTAATGAATTACATTTCTACTCTTCATTGTTTAATCAGAAGAAGAAAGTGCCTCCTTTGAACCACAACCATTTAATAATTCCAAGCACTGTAACATTTAACCACCAAATTTGTTAGATATGTTTGTTATAGGGAATTGTATTGCTTTGTTATTATAGACTTTAGATTCTAGGGACTATGTTTATTGTAGGAAATTGATCTTTTTCAATATTCTTTAAACAAATAATTAGCCTTTGGATAATTAATCTGCTGCCATGCACACATATATGCACATTCAGGCAGGAAATAGAAACCTAGCTAGCTAGCTAAATGATATAGATATATTACATATTAATTTATAAATAAAATCCTTTTAAAGGCTATCTAGTGTTGCAGCACTTATTAATATTTAAAAGCACAGAGGCTAGCAACACACTGCCCAAGTTAAATTCTAATGTTATGACATTCTAGCTGTGTTTTTACTTTCCTTTTCCTTCAAAATCCTCACCTATAAATTGGGTATCATAATAATTGTGCATTTAGGTTTTTTATGGGAAGGAATTAGAAAAATAAATATCACAGGAAGAAGTTAATATCCATTAGATAATACTAATATTGTTTATGTAAAAGCTATGTTTATGGCTACTTTTTTGCTGCTTAATATAAAGGACATCTTTAGCAGATCCAATGCAAATATAGTGAACAAACTTGTTCTTCTACATTGTTTATTTGCTATGGTCATTGAGTAAATAAACAGGAAAAAGGTTTTTGTAACTTTCAATATTACAGGTCTCTAGAATTTTTAGATGTATACACATATACACACTCACATACATACATACACACACATCACTCACATACATACATACACACACATGTCTGTGTGGACATATAAGTATCTAATGTATTTCTACATAATATAGTAATGTGTGTGTGTGTGTGTGTGTGTGTGTGTGTGTATATATATATATATATATATATCTCATATGTAAATATGTATGTATATTGTATATAATTATATGCCTTTATATATGACATTTGATCTCAATTTATGTATTATATGCAAAAACAGTGTGTTTAAAATCATCTTGTTCAGTTTTTTACACACAATAGATCTCTGAAGTATTTATTCCTTCAAATTTTATATACCCAGTACAAAATTAGAAAATGATCTCATTTTCATAACTTTCTATCTAAATAGTATAGTAGAGAATATCATGGCAGAGGTGAAGGGTGAACCAGTGATAGGGAAAAACTCAACTTTGATTATACAAGGTTCAAAAAGAATGTAACTGATTACCATATACATCACCGTCAATATTTCACATGACTTAATAACTTGAACCATATAAATCAATGAGAGGCTCAGATGTGATAATTCAAACATATCTTCCCATATGCAAAATTTTCTGAATTGCCTTTGTTTGTCATGTACTTAAATAGTATGTCTCAAGAATCTTGCCTTTTTATACCTCACAACAAAGAGCAATAATTTTGACTTTTTTCATTTTTTAAATACTTTTTTTAGTTGTAGATGGACACAATAATTTTATTTTATTTACCTTTATTTGGTGCTGAGAATTGAAACCAGTGCCACATATATGCCAGGTAAGTGCTCTACCACTGATCCACAACCCCAACCTTTGACTTTTTTCTTGATATATAAAAGGAGATATAAATATACCTTAAATAACTCAAAAAGTATTGTAACTTTCAATACTACAGGTCTCTAGAATTTTAATTTTATTTACTTTTATGTGGTGCTTTCAAATTAAAGGAAAAGTGATTTTTAGGTTAAAGTACAAGCATAGGATGAGATAGGGAATTTCTTGTTTTTTATTCATTCTTTTTAGTTATACACGACAGTAGAATGTATTTTGACATATCATACATACATGGAGTATAACTTCCCATTCTTGTAGTTGAACAAGATGTGGAGTTACACTGGTTGTGCATTCATATACAAACATTGGAAAGTAATGTCAATTCATTCTACTGTTTTTCCTAATCCCATCCCTTCTCCCTCCCTTCCCCCCATTACCCCCTGTCCAATATGGTGAACTTCTACTCCTCTCCCCACCCCTCTGGCCTATTGTGAATCAGTATCCACATATCAGAGAGAACATTAGGCTTTTGGTTTTGGGGATTGGATTATTTCACTTAGCATGATAGTCTCCCGTTCCACCCATTTGCTGGCAAATGCCATCATTTCATTCTTCTTTATGGCTGATTAATATTCCATTGTGTATAAGTACCACATTTTCTTTATCCATTCATCTGTTGAAGGGTACCTAGGTTGGTTCCAAGGCTTAGCTATGAGCTGCTATGAACATTAATGTGCCCATATAATTATAGTATGCTGATTTTAAGTCCTTGGGTATATGCCAAGGAGTGGGATAACTGGGTCAAATGGTGGTTCCACTCTGAGTTTTCTGAAGAATCTCCATATTGCTTTCCAGAGTGGTTGCACCAATTTGCAGTCCTACCAACAATGTATGGGCAAACATCCCCCAGTCTCCCACATCCTCGCCAACATTTTTTGTTACTTGTTTTCTTGAAAATTGACATTCTTATGGGTGTGAGCTGAAATCTTAGTGTAGTTTTAATTTGAATTTCTGTAGTTGCTATATGTTAAACATTTTTTCATATATTTACTGACCATTTGTATTTCTTCTTCTGTGAAATATCTATTCTGTTTTGTTGTACATTTATTCATTGGTTTATTTGTGAGGTGGGTTTTTTTTTTTTGGTATTATTTGCTAAGCTCTATATATATCCTGGAGATTAATGCTCTTTCTGAAATACAGGTGGAAAAGATTTTCCCCCATTCTGTAGGCTCTCTGTTCTTGTTCTTGATTGTTTCCTTTTCTGTGAAGAAGCTTTTCTGATTGATACCATCCCATTTATTGATTCTTGATTTTACTTCTTGGACTTTAGGATTCTTTTTTTAAAATTCATTTATTTATTCTAACTTGCTAGACATGACATCAGAATTCATTTCAATTCATACTACACATATACAGCACAATTTTTCATGTCTCTGGTTGTACACAAAGTAGAGTCACACAATTTGTGTCTTCATACATGTACTTAGGGAAATGATGCCTATCTCATTCCACGGTCTTTCCTACCCAGATGCCCCTTCCCTTCCCCTCCCTCCCCTTTGCCCTATCTAAAGTTCCTCCATTCCTCCCATGCTCCGTCCCCCAAGCCCCATTATGGATGAACATCCACATATCAGAGAAAACATTCAACCTTTGGTTTTTTAGGATTGGCTAACTTCACTTAGTTGTTATTCTCCAACTTCATCCATTTACCTGCCAATGCCATGATTTTATTCTCTTTTAATGCTGAGTAATATTCCATTGTGTATATATACCACAGTTTCTTTAACCAGTCATCTACTGAAGGGCATCTAAATTGATTCCACAATTTAGATATTGTGAATTGTGCTGCTCTAAACATTGATGTGGCTGCATTACTATAGTATGCTGTTTTTAAGTCCTTTGTGTATAAACCGAGGAGTGGGTTAGCTGGGTCAAATGGTGGTTTAATTCCCAATTTCCTAAGGAATCTCTATATGCACTTCATATTGGCTGCACCAATTTGCAGTCTCTCCAGCAATGTATGAGTGTGTGTCTTTTCCCCCACATCCTTGCCAACACTTATTGTTGTTTGTATTCATAATAGCTGCCATTCTGATTGGAGTAAGATGAAATCTTACAGTAGTTTTGATTTTCATTTCTCTAATTGCTAGAGATGATGAACGTTTTTTTCATATATTTGTTGATTGATTGTATATCTTCTGAGAAGTGTCTGTTCAGTTCCTTGGCCCATGTATTGATTGGATTATTATTATTTTTTTTGGTGTTAAGGTTTTTGAGTTCTTTATATACCCTAGAGATTAGTGCTCTATCTGATGTATGTGCAGTAAAAATTTGCTCCTATTATGTAGGCTCTTTATTTATTTATTTATGTGTTTATTTTGCTGAGAAGAAGCTTTTCAGTTTGAGTACATTCCATTTATGGATTCTTGATTTTACTTCTTGTGCTATAGGAGTCTTGTTAAGGGAGTCAGGGCCTAATCTGACATGATGGAGATTTGGGCCTACTTTTTCTTCTGATAGACACAGTGTCTCTGGTTTAATTCCTAGGTCCTTGATCCACTTTGAATTGTTTTGTGCATGGTGAGAGATGTGGGTTTAATTTCATTTGGTTGCATGTGGATTTCCAGTTTTCCTAGCACCATTTCTTGAAGAGGCTATCTTTTCTCCAATATATGTTTTTGGTGCCTTTGTCTATTATGAGATAAACTGTATTTATGTGGGTTTGTCTCTATGTCCTCTATTCCGTACTATTGGCCTACAAATCTATTTTGGTGACAATACCATGCCATTTTTGTTACTATAGCTCTGTAGTATAGTTTAAGATCTGGTATAGTGATACAATCTGTTTCATTCTTCTTCTAAGAATTGTTTTGGCTATTCTGGGTCTCTTATTTTTCCAGATGAGTTTCATGATTGCTTTTTCTATTTCTATGAGGAATATTATTGGGATTTTGATTGGAATTGCATTAAATATGTATAGTGCTTTTGGTAGTATGGTCATTTTAACAATATTAATTCTGCCTATCTAAGAACAAGGGGGATCTTTCCATATTCTAAGGTCTTCTATAATTTTTTTTATTAGTGTTCTGTAGTTTTCATTGTAGAGGTCTTTCACCTCTGTAGTTTTTATTGTAGAGGTCTTTCACCTCTTTTGTTGATTCCCAAGTATTTTTTGTTTGAGGCTACTGTAAATGGAGTAGTTTTCCTAGTTTCTCTTTCAGTGCATTTGTCACTGATGTATAGAAATGACTTTGATTTATGGGTGTTGATTTTATATCCTGATCCCCAAATCAAACACACATCAAAGAATGAAAACTTCTGATCAATATCTCTAATGAACATAGAGGCAAAAATTCTCAAAAAAATCTAGTAAATTGAATTAAAAAATATCAAAAAAATAGTGCACCACAATCAAGTGGGGTTTATCCCAGAGATGCAAGGTTGGTTCAACATACAGAAATCAATAATATAATTCATCACATCAGCAGACTTAAAAATAAGAATAATATGATCATCTCAATAGATGCAGAAAAAGCATTCAACAAAATACAGCACACCTTCATGTTCAAAACACTAGCAAAATTAGGGATGACAGGTACATATCTCAACATTGTAAAAGCTATCTGTGCTAAGGAAAAATTGAAAACATTCCCTCTAAAAACTGGAACAAGACAGGGATGCCCTCTTTCACCACATCTCTTTAATATAGCTCTTGAAACTCTAGCCAGAGCAATAAGACAGGTGAAAGAAATTAAAGGGATATGAATAGGAAAAGAAGAATACAAACTACGGATAGGAAAAAAAGCAAACAAACTACCACTATTTGTTGATGAAATGGTTCTATACCTAGAGGATCCAAAAATTTCACCAGAAAATTTTTAGAACTAATGAATGAATTGGACTTTAGGATTTTTTGTTGAGGAATTCCATTTCTAAGCCAACTCAATGGAGATTTGAGCCTACTTTTTTTTTCTATTAGGGACAGGATCTCTGGTCTAACACCTAAGTCATTGGTCCACTTTAAGTTGAGTTTTGAGCAGGGTGAGAAATAGGGGACTCATTTCATTGTATTATATATGGATTTCCAGTTTTTCCAGAACCATTTGTTTAAGATGCTATCTTTCTCCAATGTATGTTCATGGTGCCTTTGTCCAGTATGCGATAACTGTATTTATGTAGATTTGTCTCTGTGTCTTCTATTCTGTACCATTGGTCTTCATACCATTGGTTTTGGTACCAATACCATGCCATTTTTGTTACTATGACTCTGTAGTATAATTTAAGGTCTGGGATTGTGATGCCTCCTGCTTCACTTTTCTCACAGAAGATTGCTTTGTCTATTCCGGGCCTCTTATTTTTCCAAATGAATTTTATGATGGCTTTTTCTATTTTATGAAGAATGTCATTGGAACCTTAATAGAAATTGCATTGAATTGGTTTAATGCTTTTGGTAGTATAGCTTTTCTGACAATATCCAAAAACATGGGAGATCTTTACACCTTCTAAGGACTTCTTCATTTTTTTTTCTGTAGTGTTTTGTAGTTTTCATCATAGAGGTCTTTCACATCTTTTGTGAGATTGATTTCCAGTAAGTTTTTTTGAGGCTTTTGTGAATGGGGGAGTTTTCTGAATTTCTTTTTCAGTTGATTTATCACTGATGTATAGGAATGCAATTGATTTATGGGTATTAATTTCATATCCTGCTACTTTGCTGAATTTGTTTATAAGTTCAAGAAGTTTTTTGGTATATTTTTTTTGGATCCTCTAAATATAGAATCATGTCATATACAAATAGAGATAGTTTGAGTTCTCTTTTTTCTATTTATATCCCTTTAATTTCTTTCTTTTTGTCTAATTGCTCTGGCTAGAATTTTGAAAGACTGTGTTAAATAGAAGTAGTGAAAGAGGGCATCCCTCTCTTCTTCCAGTTTTTATAAGAAATACTTTCAATTTTTTTTCCATTTAGAATATTTGCATTGTATTTAGCATAAACAGCTTTTACAATTTTGAGGTATGTTCCTACTATCCCTAGTTTTTCTAGTGGTTTGAACATGAATAGATGCTGTATTTTGTCAAATTCTTTTTATGCATGTATTGACATAATCATGTTATTCTTGTATTTAAGTCAATTAGTATGATGAATTATGTTTATTGATTTACATATGTTGACCCAATCTTGCATCCCTGGGATGAACCCCAATTGACCATGGTGCACTATCTTCTTAATCTGTTTTTTAATGCAATTTGTCAGTATTTTATTAAGAAATTTTGCATCTATGTTCATCAGGGATATTGGTCTGAAATGTCTTTTCCTTGATGTGTTTTTGTATGGTTTTGGTATCAGGGTGAAACTATCTTCATAGAATGAGTTTGGAAGGGTTCCCTTCTTTTCAATTTCATGGGATAATTTGAGGAGTTTTGGTGTTAATTCTTCTCTGAAGGTCTGGTAGTACTCAGGTGAGAATCCATCTAGTCCTGGTCTTTTCTTTCTTGATAGGGTTTTAAAGTGTTTTTAATTTCATTGCTTGAAATAGATGTGTTTAAATTTTATGTGTCCTCCTGAATCAATATGGATAGGTCATATGTCTCTAGAGATTTGTTGATGTCTTCAAGATTTTCTATTTTACTGGAGTATAAATTTTCAAAATAGTTTCTGATTATCTTCTGTATGTCAGTAGTGTCCAGTTAGTGATATTTTCTTCTTCATAGCATAGCAAATTTTAGTGATTTGAGTTTTCTCTTTGTTAGCTTGGCTTAGGGTATATCAATTTTATTTATTTCTTCAAAGAACCAACTTTTTATTTTGTCAATTTTTTGGATTGTTTCTTTTGTTTCAGTTTCATTGATTTCAGCTCTGATTTTAATTATTTCCTATCTTCTACTTCTTTTGGTGTTGATTTGTTCTTCTTTTTCTGTGGCTTTAAGATGTAATGTTAGGTCATTTATCCATTGACTTTATATTCTTTTAGTGAACATGCTGAATGCAATAAACTTTCTTTTTAACACTGCCTTCATAGTATTCCAGAGATTTTGATACATTGTCTTGCTATTCTCATTTACCTCTAAATATTTTTTATTTGATCCCTGATTTTTTCTCCTGTCCATTCATCATTCAATAGTGTATTATTTAGTCTCCAGGGGGTTATAGTAGCTTCTATTTTTATTTGATTGATTTATAATTTCATTCCATCATGATCTGATAAGATTTAAATTATTATCTCAATTTTTTATATTTGTAAGGGTTGCTTTGTGATCTATGTTATGGTCTATTTTAGTGAACGATCCATGTTCTGCTGAAAATAAAGTATATTCATTGATGAAATATTCTACATATTTCTGTTATGTCTAAATTATTAATCATATTTTTAGTTGTATAATTTCTTTATTCAGTTTTATTTGGATGATCCAGTGGTGAGAGGGGTGTGTTAAAGTCACTCAGTATTATTGTGTTCTGGTCTGTTTGCTTCTTGAAATTGAGAAGTGTTTGTTTAATGAGTGTAGATCCTCCATTGTTTGGGCATAAATATTTACTATTGTAACATCTTATTGATGTATAATTCCCTGAAGCAGTATGAAATGTCCTTCTTTGTGCCTTCTGATTAACTTTGGCTTGATGTCCACTTTATATGATATGAGGATAGAAAGCCCTGCTTATTTATGAGATCCATATGAATTATATGATTTTTTCACCATCCTTTCACCTTCAATCTGTGGATGTCTTTGCCTATGAGGCGATTCTCTTGGAGCAGCATATTTTGGGGTGTTTTTTTTTTATTGTTGTTTTTTTGTTTTGTTTTTGTCCAATATGCTAAGTCTATGTCTTTAAAAAAAATTAGTTGTTGTTGGGACACATGCCTTTATTTTATTTATTTTTATGTGGTGCTGAGTATCAAACCCAGTGCCTCACACACGCTAGGCGAGTGCTCTACTGCTGAGCCACAAGCCCAGCCCCGTCTATGTCTTTTGATTGATAAGTTTAGGCCATTTACATTCAGTGTTATTCAGATGTGGTTTTTATTCCCTGTCATTTTGATTTATTTCTGGTTTTTAATTTGCATTAATTTATCCATTGATTCACTGTTCTTTTAGTTGTCTTTCTCCCTTCACTGATTTTTACTTTTTTTGTCTCTTCTTCATGAAATATTTTTATTGAGTATGTTTTGTAGTGCAGTCTTTCTAGTTGTGACTTATTTTAACTTTTGATTATCATGAAAGGTTTTTATTTCATCATCAATTCTGAAGCTTAATTTTGCTGGGTATGGTATTCTATGCTGGCATCCACTTTCTTTTAGACCTTAGTATATATTATTCCAGGACCTCCTAGCTTTGAGGGTCTGGGGTGAGAGATCAGATGAGATCCGGATTGACTTCCCACTAAATGTTTCCTACAAGCCTTTTAAAACTCCATCCTTATTCTGTATGTTAGGCATTTTCATAATATTGTGCCTCAGTATGGGTTTGTTGTAATTCTGAATATTTAGGGTTCTTTAAGCCTCTTGTATTTGATTTTCCATTTCATCCTTTAGATTTGAGAAATTTTCTGATATTATTTCATGGAAAATATTGTGCATTACTTTGGTTTGTATCTCTGAGTCTTCATATCTTCCAATAAATTCTAATTTGGTCTTTTTGAATTATTCCATATTTCTTAGAAGTTCTATTAATGGTCTCTTAAAATCTTTTCTCCACAGTCAGCTTCATTTTCGTGATTATATATTTTGTCTTCATTGCCTGAAATTCTGTCTTCCCAGTGACCTGGTCTGTTTGTGATGCTTCCCATTGAGTTCTTAATTTGGTTTATTGATTTATTCACTTTGAGGATTTCTGCTTGATTTTTTTTTCAGAATCTCTATGTCTTTATTGATGTGATCTTTCACTTCCTATATTTTCTTTCTGATTTCACTTCTTACATTGTCCTTTACTTCACGGATCAGTTTGACTATGTACATTCTAAATTCCTTATTTAGAATGTACATTTCTTCCACTGTGGTGTCGTTAGTTATTGAAATATCTTGGTTTGTTTTGGTCAATTTGTTCCCTTGCTTTTTTCATTTATTTGTGTGTCTACACATCTACAGTATGGATCTGAGGTAGAAGAGTTTCTACTCTGTGGACTTGTAGTGTTCCTGAAGGTTTACAGTACCTCACCATTTAGGGGGGGAGACAAGTAATAACAACAACTGATGCAAGCAATATACAGCATTAAACCAAATAGTTCCTATTATGATGTATACAATGTTAATTATCACAATAAACAGAAATGATATGATCAATTTTTGCCTGAAATAAAAACAGCATGTTTGCATAAGGGTTCACAATTTCAAGTGGTGGACATGGAGAGAACAGAAATGATATAGGGTGTGATGATTATAGGGGAGGAAGAGAGAAGACAGGAGTAAATGATGAAAGGAAGAGTGAAAGAACAATAGACATTGGCTGTTAGTGAAAGAAAAGAGAGAAGGAGAATCAAGGGAAACAGGTAAGATAAAATATATATATATATATATATGTAAAGTAAAAAAAAATTTAAATTAAAAAATAAAAATCAAGGAATATAAAACAAAACTAAAATGTACTAATAAAACATCCTATTCCTCGAGGCTGGAGTTGTTGCTCAGTGGTAGAGTGCTTGCCTGGCATCTGTGAGGCACTGGGTTCAATCCTCAGCACCACATATAAATAAATAAAATAAAAAACCCATCGATGACTAAAAAATATTTTTAAAAAACCCAAACTTCCTATTCCTCAAAAATCTAATTCATAGCCAGGTGTGGTAGCACATTCCTATAATCCCAGCTGCTGGGGAGGTTGAGGCAGGAGGATCGCGAGTTCAAAAGTGAGGCACTTAAGCAACTCAGTGAGATCAGTGAGATTGTGTTTCTAAATAAAATTTAAAAATAGGGCTGAGGATGTGGCTCAGTGGCTGAGTGCCCCTGAGTTCAATCCCTGGTGCAAAAAAAAATAATAATAATGATGATGATGATGATGATAATAATAATAATAATAATAATAATAATAATAATAATCCATGTAAAATAACTGGCTTAAAAAATGGGAAAAAACAAACAGGAATATGTATAAACGTCCATGTACCATTAAGGTCAGAATTTTTTAAAAAAGGAAAAAAGAAAAAATACTGATGAAAAGTTAAAGAATTCTTTCTGTTGGAGTTGGTCAGAATTTTTAAAAAAGAAAAAATACTGATGAAAAGTTAAAGAATTCTTTCCGTTGGAGTTCAGAATATTCTCAGATTCTTTTGATCATCTGGAACATAATGCTCCACCCTCCAGATTGCTGGAGTGATATGTGAGATATATGTGAGAGATATAATCACATAAGTGGAATTCCTGGAGGCAGTTTATGCTTTGGTATGCTTCAGGCTCTTTGCTAAATGCCAATTGGTCTGAAGATTTTAAGCCGGCATGTCTCCAAGGCCCAATGATTGTTGGTCTACACAGGAAGACCTTACTCCAGGGATCTCCCCTGGGTTCCACTTGTGTAGTGGGGAAGCCAAGTTTTAGTCCCCTATGTCACCTCTTGACTCCACATTTCCTGGTGTTGGTTTCAGTCACCAAACTCTCCTATCCCCACCCTTCCAAATTCACAGCCAAACTTCTCTCCCAGCTGGTCCTGCATGAAGCTGGATTAGAGGGGCAGGGGTAGAGCCAAGTGGGTTTCTATGATCAGTTGTCCCCTGTGTAAACATCTCTCCACGTTTGATTTTCTCCTGGTCACTTAAATATACTCTATGTTGTGCAGTGTGTGTTTACTGGGCCTGTATTTCAGGCCAAACTCAGGTCTGCCAGGAATTGGCTCCCTCAGCTTCTGGCTCACACACCAAAGCCGAATGGTTTCTTCCTTTATCCTCTGCACAATGCCTGGAGAGATGGCGGCTTCTTTCCTACAAAAGGATATTGTGCAGCATGACTTTCAGGTATGTTGGGAAATGTCCTTGATCTCTAAAATGCTCCATACCCAGACATGCCTTGGGCCTCCTAAAAATACAGTTCCTTTAATTCCCTCATCCCTCCACTTTGGCTGGTGCTTCTAGCCTTGCTATGGCAGCTGCTGTGCTGCTGGCCATTCCTTCCTTATTTAACTTCCCATGCCCCTAGTCTGCTTTGAATGTTCAGTTTCAAATTCTAGTAAAGACCACCCTCCCCTTATTTTTTGTTCACCCACCTTTCAGAGAAGCTGCCTGTCTGCTTTTCTGGTTTCTCACCATAAAGCAGCCAGGAAAGTGACTTTCTCTCTTCTGCCATCTTGAAAACCCCCTAGGCAGAAAATTTCATGTGGAGTCTCAGAAAGTAGGAAAGTATGAAAAGGGTTACATGGTTAAGTAATAGTCATGATTGCTTAGATAATATTTTAAAATTTTACATATCTTTATATTTATATATCTTTACATTTATATAAAATTTTATATATCTTTATTTATCTTCCTATACAACTCTTAATTTCATAAGTGTTTTATATTTTAAAAGATAAGTTATATAGAATTTGGCAAGGTGTTACCAATTTGTCTCATCTAATACTATCAATGATATTAATGGCATTTCAACAAGATGTCATTGTAGGAAACTACAAACCCTTCATCCTCCCATGGAGGCACTAGTTAAACAACAACACACCTAGTCTCTTTATGAGAAATCTAGAAACCAAATAAGAGGAATCTGCAGTCCTAGAGACCATAAAATCAAGTGCATCAAAGCTGGTAGGAATACCTATGGGACTCCCTTAGCACAGTGCCACACAAGTAGGAGGAACCTCAGCTGGCAGATTCTCTTTGAAGAGAGAAAGAAATGATTGGACCACACATCCTATGTTCTGATTTTTTTGAGAGACTACTCAAGAGATTGGGGTGTTTATGTTGGCTGCATCAGAGCACTAATGAGATGGTGCATACAACAGATGCCTGGAGACCATTGTGAATAAAAAGACATGGGCATGGGTATGCTGCCATTCCAGAGCACCTGTTGAAGGGCAGACAGAGATAGATATGGCTTGGAATTCTCTCTGAGTGGGAAAAAGTGGAGCATACATCCAATGTTCTTGCTTTTCATTTGACTATCCGAAGGACTAGATTCTCTAGATTCTGTCTTACGTGCTTTTGTTTGTTTGTTTGTTTTACTATGAATAAGGCATGGAATACCCTTGAGTGCCTGAGGGCTTCTAAGAACAAAAAATAAATAAATAAACAAAAGCAAAGCAAACAAAAAAAATGAAAAACTGGGCAGCATAGTGCTGCTTCAGAGGATCTGTGGTACTGCAGACTCACACCAAAGGGAACTGGATATTACAATCTTATGATAAAATAAGAAAACATAAGTCCCCACTAATCAGGAATATATATATATATCAAATTGAGAGAAGACATGTTAATAGGATAGGTTTGAAAGAACATGAGTATCTCCAACCAGGTTGATTGATAAAGGTCTTTCCCTGTATGACACCAGGTGGCAAAAACTGGGAGAACTAACACTTTTTTTCAAACTTGTAGATATGAACAAAAGTTACAAGGACCATAGAGAAACAGAAGAAAATGGCCCATTCAAAGAAATAAAGCAATCTCCAGAATGTGAACCTACTGATACTGAAGTATAAAAATAATTTAAATAATGCTTCAATATGATCATCATAAAGGTGCTCAAAGAACTCAGGAAAATGACACATGAAAAAAGAGAGAATTTCAGCATGAAGATAGAAAATACAAAAAAAAAATAACTAGAGCAGAATAATGAACTAACTGTACAGAAATATTTACTAGAGTAATATTAATATAAATTTAATATGCAGGAGAAAAATCAGCAAAGTCGAAGACAGGTCATTTGAAATTATCTAGTCTGAAGCAAAAGGAAAAAAAGTATACAGAAGGCCTAAGGGACTTAAAGAACACCATCATGTTGAATAATATATACATTATGTGAAACCCAGAAGGAGACATAAAGAGAAGAAAGGAAGATTTTCAAAGAAGTAATGGCTTAAAACTTCTCAAACCTCAGGAACAAAATGGACATCCAGAGTTAAAAAGCCACAAATTCCAAATACAAGGAACCTAATTATATCCAGACCAAGGCACATTACAATAAAATTTTGAGACAACAAAGGACATTATATAATGATGAGAGTCAATTCAACAGGAAAATATAACAATTATAAATATATATGCACCTAATATTTCCATACCTAAATATTTAAAGTAAGCATTGAAAAAAGTAAAGGCAAAAATAGGTAGAAACAATTATATTTCAATATCCCACTTTCAATGATAGATGTGCTATCCAGACATAAAAATCCATAAGGCAACAAAAGACATGAACAACACCATAGACCAAATAGAACTAACAGTTGTTTATATAATTCCACCAACAGCAGCAGAATATGTGTTGTTCTAAGGAAAGATGGAAAATTCTCCAGGATAGGTTATAGGTTAATCACCAAGCAAAACCTGTCGAATTTAAGAATATTGAAATCATACTAAATAACTTTTCCAGCCACAATGGAATGAGATTAAAATTTAGTGTCAGGAGTAAACCTGGAAAATTCACAAATATATGATAGTTCAACAATGCAGTCTTGAACAACCAATGGTTAAAAGACAAAATCAAAAGGCAATTAGAAAAACTCTTGAGAAAAATGAAAATGAAAGCACATACAAAAGTCAGTTGTGTTTATATACACTAACAAGAAACAACTCATAGCCTTTATTAAAGTGTGTTAATTAGTACATTATAGTTATACATAATATTTGGTTTTGTGTTGACGTAATCATACATGCATGGAATATAATTTGCTCTAATTCAGTCCCAAGTACTTCATGAGAAACAATAAATAAAGAGAAGAAAGACCACTGGAGTAGAGGAAGGAGAATGGAGGTAGTAGAAAGGAAGGGAAAGAGGAAGCACTGGGAACTGAAATGAAGCAAATTATATTTCATGCATGAATGAGTATGTCAACATGAACCCCACTATTATGTATAACTATAATTCATTAACAAGAAAATACAAAAGAAAGCAAACAAATAATCCCTTTTACAAAGTTATCAGATACAGTAAAACACTTAGAAATAAATGTAACCAAGGAAGCAAAAGATTTCAATATTGAAGACTAAGAAACACTGACGAAATAAATTGAAGAAGACACAAATAAATGAAAAGATATCTCATTTATTGATTAAAGGACTTAATATTATTAAAATTACCATACTTCCCATAGTAATCTACAGATTAAACAAAATCCCAATAAAATTCTCAGTGGTACTATTTATACAGAGAAAAAGAAAATAAATAAAATTCATACAGAACCATAAAGCAACCCAAATACCCAAAAGTTGAAAAAGAAAAAAAAAAACTAGAGGCCACACACATCTGGATTTTAAAACATTATTCAGCTATAATAATCAAAATTGTTTGGTACACATAAAGAATGACCCAAAGACCAGTGGAACAGAATAGAGAGTCAGGAAATGAACCCAACCATATAAGGTCAACTAATCTTCAACAAGGGTGTCAAGGATATTTAATGGGGAAAGGATTGTATCTTTCAAAAATAATGTTGTAAAAACTGAATATTCACACACAGAAGAAAGAAATTGGACCTTTATCTTGCACAATCCATAAAATTCAACTCAAAATAGACTAAATACTTAAATGTAATACCTGAAATAAGACTCCTAGGAGAAAATACAGAGGAAAAGTTTCATGACATTGATCTTAGTCATGATTTTTTTTCATATGACATCAAAAGAACAGGCACAAAAATAAAGATGGACAAGTGGGACTACATCACACTAAAAGTCTTTTTCGCTGTAATGGAAACAACATTTGAAAAGGTATCATACAGAAAAGGAGAAAACATTTTTAGCTATATATCTGATAAGGGATTTCTACCCAAAATACATAAGGAACCCTTACAACTCAGTAGCAAAAAATCAAAAAACTGTAGAAATGGATGAATGACCTGAGTAGATATTTTTTCAAAGAAGATGCATGAATGTCCAACAGCTACATAAAAGGATGTTAAACATCCCTAGTTATCAGGGAGTTATAAATTGAAAACACAGTGAGATATCCCCCTTAAACCTGTTAGAATAGCTATTAACAAAAAGTCAAGAGATGAATGCTGGAAAGTACAGAGAAAAGGGAAATCTGCTGTACTCTTTATGAGAAGGTAAAGTGGTTCAATTGCTATGGAGTACAGTATAAAGGTTCTTCAAAAAGTTAAAATAGAGCTATAATACGACCCAGAAATACCTCTTCTGTGTATTTATCCAAAATAATTAAAATCACTATCTAAAAGAAATGTAGGCCCTCTGATAGCCATTGCAACAATATTCACAATAGCCAAAACAGAAACAATTTATTCATATAAGAATGGATAAAGAAAATGTGGTATATACATACAGTAGAATATTAATCAGTCGTAAAAAGAGGAACAATCTGTCATGTGACTAAATATCAAATATAAATGTCCTTGAGGACATTATGCTAAGTGAAATAAATTTTTACAGTTCAAATAGTATATGATTCTACTTCTGTGAGATCTCTATAGTATTAAAATTCATAGAAACATAAAATACAATGGAAGGTTGTTAGGGCCTAACCTTGGTGGAAATAGGAAAATGCTGTTCAATGGCTATGAAATCTCATTCATTCAAGAAGAAAAAACTGTATTTGATGCACATCATTTGCTTATAGTTAATAATATGGTAATACATACAATTTTCACTGAGTAGAGCCCAGGATATGTGGGATTTTGTCCATAATAAAATTATTTCTAACAAGCAATGAAATATGACAAAATAAAACGAGCAAAAACAATACACACAGATACAAATATATACACACAAATATATATACCTGAATATATACAAAAATACACACACACACACACACACACACACACGGTTCCCAGTAGTAGGGCTTCTGAAGTGTTTATTTAGGGGGAACAAATATACTTGGAAAATTTGCACAAAATATTTTCCAAATGTATGGCCTCCTTTCAGCAAACTATGTCTTTCCAAAGAAATTTCCTGAAATCTCTAATTTTACATTTATCAAACAGCAACATCATTCCATTTCATTTATAAAAAGGCAATATGATGCTAATATATTGCCTTTTTTAATTCTAATAAATACAGATGCCTTTTTCAAATATGAAATTTGGCTCTCATTTGATTTTTTGAAAAATATGCCTATGTATGTAAAATAGGATTTATTTTTTCATTTTTATAATTATAAGATGAAAACAATTTTGAATTTATACATAAATATTTTAATGGAGTATCCAGTGAATATATTTATAAAACTGCATAAAGCTTTAATCTTTAGTAGTGAAACTCTGTATTCCAATATTTCACTATATTCTCCATAGTTTTCTGTGAAACTGTTGAAGTGTTTCTTCTTTATCTTCTGTTGAAATGTTTTATGGAGATTAAAGCTTAACTTACAGAACTTCAGAGTAAGCAACAGAGAATGAAATAGCTTGGAGGAGATAGAAATGTGCAAAAACATAAGCTATTTCTACAAGTGTATGGCAAAGCAGAGGATGGAAAATTGAAGATGAATGTGGCAGCTTCTTAACAGACATAGTTGAATTTTTTCCTTACGTATCCAAATTTCTTTTAAAAGAAGTTTTTTGGAAAGAATTCTTAATACAGAAATTGTTTCAAGTTGTGAGTAAGGCAAAAATCTGGACATGTCCTTTCAATATTGCATGGCTGTGAAGGCCATCCAAAAATATCTACAGAAATTTATTTTGTTCATTTTTGATCTTTGCTTAATAAATTGGCATATATGCATATATATTATCTCTATATGAGAAAGTTATACATATATAACTACTAAGTTTACAATAATTGTTTTCATGAACTTTACCTGCTAGAAGTTCATTAACAATTTTAGAGTATATTGTGGAAATACTCATATGGAAATAAACTGTTATTTCACCCCAAGGGATTGACAGTTTTATATTTGTCTTGACAAATCCTATATATTCTTAAAAAACATGCATATCAGCCAGAAATTCTGTTCTCAAATTTGAGAATAAAATCTAATTGTATTAAATTCACATTCTCTCTAGAGATTCCTTAGAAGAGTATGGTTTAAAAATCTTGACACTTCTAGCTCTCAATTTATAGAGACAGGGATAGAGATATATTCAGGTATTGACACAATTTTTCAACATCTCACTTTTTAAGAGAAAATGGAATTTATTTATTATTTAGCAAATGTATTATTATCTACAACCAATCACACACTCCCAAGAGCAGAAATAGACTTTTCTTTTTCACTATAATTTTGGATTTCTTTTTTATTTGAAGATGGAACAAATTATTTTTTCAACTTAAAAAGCATAACAGCAATATTAATTGAAAACAAAACAATGTATGAAAGATAACAGCTAAACAGTTCATATGTAAGCATTTGTGAAATTTGTAAAAAGCACTAATATTATTTAACAAGAATCATTTAGTACTGTACTTGCCATTGATTACATTAACATTAGATTCAAATTTTTAAAATCTTTCAATGTATTTCTAAATATTAATCTACTAAATATTGAATATTGGGGTTTAATATTCATGTTCCATGTCTTTCATATCCTCCTTAAATTAGGCCTTGATATAAAGTTGTCTCTTTAAAAATATATTATTTAGAAATTAAGAAAAATCATTGACAAAATTAAATGGACCTTTCTTTTAAAGAAAAAACATGGTCAGTTTGCTTGAACTATTACATTTAATCATTTTTATCATACTATGTAGAATTTTGCAAGTGAACATAACAAATACATAAAATAGAAAAAAAATCAACTAAATGGAACAAATTATATTTCCAAATTTTTTTAAAAACTGAATTATGTGTGTAGACATATGTGTGTGTGTGTGTATATATATATATATATATATATATATATATATATAATCTTATTTTTCATCTGTTTTATCAATATTTTAAAATATTCTGCAGTTGAAAATTTATTTTAAAAATTTAATAATACAATTAAAATAAAAAATTAAAACAGTATAATAAAAAAGCTATTCCCTAAACTGTTTTTTAAACTTTACTCTTTTATTCACTTCTTTATGGTTGACAAATAGTTTTTTATTTACTGTCTCATTAAGTTTTACCTTTATAAGCTGCCTATTTGGTATTTTGAGCAGATAACTATGTCCATCTTTATATTAATAAAGTAAATAAAATTTACTTAAATAAGTTCAGGCACAAAATTTATAATTGACTTACTTCAAGGTCATCAAACAATTAAGTGGCAGAACCAGAACTAATTCTTGAGTTCAAGATCTTGTATAAATAGGTATGGACTACATAGTTTCTAATTTAGAAATGTTGTGTTGTCATAACCCATTCAGTACCTTTAAAGCACTGATAGTTCATTTTCCTCCTAATTCATCAGAGGTTGCAATTTCTGTATTTTATTCAATTTACTAAAAATATTTCATAAGTGATAACTAAGATTTTATACATAGTCAAACTGTTCCATTCCACTTATGCTTGGAAATATGAACAGCTGTTTGCATGCACAGATGAAATATTTCAATCTGTGTATAAAGGAGAATTCTGGTGGTTCCAAGAATGAGAGAATTAAATCAATTTACCTTTGCAAAAGGAAACTGCTCTGGGAATTATTTAAGGTGGTTAAATTACATAGCTTTCCCTCCACAAGCTGTCAACAATAAAGAGATTAAGACTTCATTTGCAAGCTTTATCTTTAATGTAAAATGACAGTAATTGACATTTAAAAACTGTATGGTACAATACTCTACATGACACAGGAAGACACTTGTACAGCTTTAAATCAGAGTTTTTGCACATATTTGCTTCACATCAGATCTGGGGTATTAGTTGAAATTTTTGAATATTATCTCTATATGAGAAAGCAAGAGCCCTGTTTGTGATGATACTTTGGAAAATCAACTTAAGGACACTAAGTACACATTACTTTTGATTCTTGCTTCTCCTTTAAAACTGACAGCAAGTGCTCTCAAAGTGTTGCAGTCTATGAATTGGTTACCTCATTTGCATAATTTGCTTTCCAGTGCAAAAGAATCAAGCCCTGACCCAGATTATCTCAAAGTGAATTATCAGCAGGCCAATGAAATATTGAGCAGATGGGTGTCATTTTTCAAAATTAAGCTTTCTTTGACAATAATCGTTCTTGATGTTTTAAGATAATAAGAATCAGTCAAAAGAATTCATCAGGCATTTCCTTTTACTAATATGTATATAGTTCACAAAGGAGTCAAGGAATGATTGACAAAAAGCAAAAAAGTCCTTCTAATTTCACAAAAAGAATTTGGGTACAAATTTATGAATATATGACAATACAGTGCCTTGGAGTCCAAGAAATAATACTGATTAATACTGTATATTTCTTATTAATAAGCAATTTAGAGCATCCATTCTTTTTATTCTATATATTATTCTCAGAAATTTTATGTTCATTCTTGAATTCTCTACATATTTTAAAGTCATAAAAAAGATAATTCTATTTTATAAAGAACAATCTGCCTCTTCAATTAGTGGCCTATGCTAAATTTGAAATTTACATCCTACACACCACTCTGGTTACAAAATAATTAATTTGATTCAGATGTTTAATTAAGCATGACAAGGAGGATTTAGCTTTAAATTAAGGAGCAAAAATAAAAAAGAAAAAAAGAAAGAGTTGCCTTGGAAAAGCCTGAAGCATATTTTGCAGAGCATCTTGGAACAAACAGTTTTAACTAAAGATTTAGCCTATTCCTTTGATGACTTCATTAACAAGTCAGAATCTTCAGACCCAGGAGGCCTATGACAGAGAATACTCTAGTAGCTAGATGTAGGACACAGAATTTGGACTTTTTGATCAAATTATAATAAATATTTTTAATTAAACAGGCTTTGTCTGGGGAATTAAAGGGAAGAAAAAGGAATGCCTCTTATTATTTATTTTTTGAATCATCATTTCCTCATCACTTGTTAAATGAAAAGATCTTTTATTTATAGATATTATAAATTTCATAATCAATACATTTATTATACACATATTCACATTCTTTGTGCTCTATTATGTTCAATGAATTCTCCTTGTTGCTGTTCAAAACTATAATTAAAGCCAAGTCTTCAGGTTTTCCCCTTTATTAACACTTACATTTTGTTGTAAGCAAAAGAACAAAGAGTAGAACTTATCATGGTGATTTGGTTCTCAATTTTAGTAACAAGTCTACATCTGTATTCACTTAAAACAGGGAGAAATCAGTGAATATTTACAGTAATAGCATGAATGCAAATTTCAATTTTAAAAAATACAGTGTTCATTAGACAACTTGCAATTGTTTTTCTTTTTTTCTCATTTTTGTTTACAAGAGTATTTCCTGTGGAATTATAGTCTCTATTAATAAGACTGTAAATGTCAAATTGGTTGACAAATTCTCTCATATCTCAGATTTATGGCAATATCTATGCTCGGAGTTGAAAGAGATTTTTTAACAGGCAGCAGCTTTCTACAAACCCTTACCAATTAATCAAGGATGCCAAGTCAGGAGCCAAACCTCATTTCAGTAACATTCAACTAAGAGAAGGAGAGGAATACCATGAGGGAACAGGAGGTGCATGACATGATATTGAAATCTTAGGGCTGGGAGAAATGTTTCAATTAAAATGCTGCTATACCAAGATTAAAATATGAAGAAATAGAAAATCTGAACATACCAATAAGTGAGGAAAATGGATTAATAAAAAAATCTCCTTCTCAAGGGCTGGGGATATAGCTCAGTTCGTAGAGTACTTGCCTCACATGCACAAGGCCCTGGGTTCAATCCTCAGCACCACACACACACACAAAAAAAAAAAAAAAAAAAAAAAAAAAAACAACCTTCTATCAAAGAAAGGTTCAGGACTTGATGGCTTCATTGCTTAATTGTACCAAACATTTAGAGAAAAACTAATGCCAATTTATCTTAAACTACAAGTTGATTATCCCCTATGTCAGATTTTGTATTTTCTTCATATTTTAGAATATTTGCATATATGAGATATCTTGATTATAGGACCTATGATGGTTTGGATAGGTGGTATCCTACAAAAGCTCATGTGTGAGACAGTGCAAGAACATTCAGGGCTGGGGATGTGGCTCAAGCGGTAGCACGCTCACCTGGCATGCGTGCGGCCCGGGTTCAATACTCAGCACCACATACAAAGATGTTGTGTCCGCTGAAAACTAAAAAATAAATATTAAAAAAAAAATTCTCTCTCTCTTTAAAAAAAAAAGAACATTCAGAGGTGAAATTATCAGATTATGGGAGTTGTGATCTTAATCAATGGTTTGATATACTGATAGGGATTAACCATCAAGAAAGTGTAGGCAGGGAGCATATGGCTGGAGGAGGTAGATCACTGGAGCTATGACTTCGGGATATGTATTTTGGCCCTGGTGAGTGCAGTTCTTTGATTTTTGGTGAACATGACCTGAGCTGCTTTTTCCCCCACACCATACCTTTTTGTTGTAATGTTCTCACCTGAGTCACCTCACCTCACCTGAGTCACTTGAGTCAGTAGTCTATGAATTGAGACCACTGTAACCTTGAGCTAAAATAAACTTCTCCTTCTCTCATTGTTCTTATCAGGTATTTTGGTCACAGTGACCAAAAAGCTGACTAAAACTGGACCCAAGTCTAAGGATAAAATTGTTTGTTTCATGTATGCCTTATATGCACAGTCTGAAGTATCTTCATATAATTTTGTTAGTACACCAACATTTTGACTGTCACTTGATGTTATGTGTAGACTACTGGTGGCATCATATTGGTATTCGAAGAATTTCAGATTCTATAGATTTTCAGATTTTGGATTAGGGATGCTCAACAATATTTTAAAAATTGAAAAAGAGGAGGAAATACTTCCAAACTTTTTATATAAATCCACCAGTACCCTGATGCAAAAAAAAAAAAAAAAGAAAAAGAAAGCTATAGGCTAATATCCCTGATTACCAGTAATGCAAAAAGCCTTAGCAAAATACTAGTAAATCAAATTCAACAGCATATAGGTTAGTCTGTTTCCATCACTATAACAAATATCTGAAACAATCAGCTTGTAATGAGAAAGGATTTATTTCGGCTCACAGTTTTGGAGGTTTCAGATCATGATGTATGGGCCTCATTGATTTGGGACTGTGGTGGCATATCATGATGAGAGTACTTGGCGGAACAAAACTGTTTACCTCATGGATGGGAAATGAGAGGAAGACAAAGGGGATAGGGTCTTACTATCTCTTTCAAGAGCATACCCAAATGACCTCATACTAGGTTCCACCCCTTAAAGGTTCCACCACTTCCCAATAGTGTTTTGCTGGGCATCATGCCTTTAACACATGGACCTTTGTGGGACATTGCAGAGCTAAACTGTAGGAATACATTAAAAAGGTCATTGTCCAAGATCAAGTAGGACTCATCTTAGGGGTTCAAGAATGCTACAATATATGCAAATCAATAATCCTGATTCACCATAATAATAGATTGAAAGAAAAAATAAACATAAGTTTATAGATGCAGAAAAACACAATTCAGTATCCCCTTATGATAAAACTCTCAACAAAGATATAAAAAGAATGTACCTAATTTACTAAAATCCATATATGACAAACCCATAGCTAATATCACACAGAATGGTGGCAAGTTGAAAACTGGAATAAGACAAGGATACCCAGAAACAATGGAGTCAGGTGATCCTGAACTGAAGCCTCTGAATCTGTGAGTCAAAATCAATCTTTCTTCTTTAAATTGTTTTTCTCAGGTATTTTGTCACAGTGATGAAAATTATTAACACAGCCTTAATCTAATACAATTTCTGTCCTTATAAATAGAGAGAAATTTGGATATGTACATACTCAAACACAAATACACTTTAACACCATTTGAAGACACAGGGACATGAAAAGACTGCCATGTGAAGATGGAAGCAGGGATTGGTCTTATGCTGTCACAAATCAAGGAAAACCTAGGGCTAGAAACTGAAAAAGGAAAGAAAGACATTCCCCCGCCTCCCACCAGGCTTCAAGAGAATGTGGCTTTGCCAACACCTTCATTTTGAACTTTTGATCTCCAGAATCAGAAGAGAATAAACTTCTCTTGTTTTAAGCCTCCATGTTCTTATAGCAGTCTTAGAAAACTGGTACAATATTTTTAAAATCTTCTTTGCAAAAAAAAAGAAAAGAAAAAAGAAACTTATCTTTTCACAGACCATAGAGTACACAAAGTTGATCTGGACTGGAGAGTTGTGTGAAACTCTCAATTTTCACTCTGTAAATATCTTAACATGGGCATGTTCTCATTCTTGACAAAGATTTGAAGTGAGAATGAAAGTTTTTTCACTGGTTTATAAATCTGTGATAACATGATTTTTCTTTGTCCTCAATGATAAATGATTTTTTTTCTTATTGCTCTCTTTGTTCAAATATTGATAGACTGAGAGTAAAAGAAAGTTTGAACCCATCTACATTTTCCTCTGAATTACCAAGACTATTAGAAGTCTTAATCTCAGTTATTTGATAATTGCTTTAAATTCATGTTTTTCTTTAGTGCAGGGTCCTAGCCAGATCATACCACCAGAAAGAATATAGCAGCTTAAAAATGTGAATAACTTATTTGGCAAATCAATTCTTGCTGTGTGACAAATTATCCCCAAAATTAATTTTTTAAACAAACAACCTGTATCTCATAGTTACTATGTGTGAGGAATCCAAACATGACTTAACTGGATCCTCTGGCTATAGTTCTCTCCAGAGGCTGCTGTTATCTACAGGCTTAGCTGGCTTACTTTATTTGTGTGATTTGTAGCAGGATTCAGTTCCTCAAAGACTGTGCAATTGAAGCCTTAATTCTTTGTGAGTTATTGGCCAGAGACCTTCTTTAGTTCTTCAACATGTGAGCCTCTCTTTAGACCATCTCACAACATGGAAGTTTGCTTTATCATTAAGTTTGCAGGCAATATACAGTATCACCACCAAAAAAGAAAGAGAGAGGGAGAGACCCAGTAAGATGAAAGACACAGTCTTTTGTAACCTAAGCACAAAACTGACTTCTCATCACTTTTGCCATAATCTGTTCATTAGAAGCAAGTCATTGGATCCAACCCTCATCCAAGTAGAAGAGATTAGAGAAGGACATTAATATCAGGAAAGAAGTATCACTGGGAGCCAAACCAGAAGATGCCTACTATTCTTTTTTAAATTTTTGATATATTCTTTTTAGTAATATATGACAGTAGAATGTATTTTGATATATTGTACGTATGTGGAGTACAACTTCCCATTCTCGTGGTTGAACACAATGAGGAATTACACTGGCCCTGTTTTTATATATGAGCAAAGAAAAATTATGTCCAATTCATTATACTGTCTTTCCTATTCCCATCCTCCCTCCCTTCCCTTCATTCCCCTTAGTCTAATCTAATGAACTTCCATTCTCCCCTCCCCCTGCCCTATTATGTGTTAGCATCTGCATATCAGATAGAATATTCAGCCTTTGTTTTTTTGGGATTGGCTTATTTCACTTAGTATGATAGTCTCCAGTTCCATCCATTTACTGGCAAATGCCATAATTCCATTCTTCTTTATGATGCCTACTATTTTATTGTGGGTTCAAATGATAAATATGCCCAATATCATTAAATGGTTATATACCCATGTATAAAAATAATAAATAGGTCAGAGGTTTTCATAAGCTCAAGCTAATAAGTATGATTTTCTTGTAAAACACTTTCAAATTGACAATGAAAAAATTATGCTAATTGTAGTAAAAAGTGAGAGTGAATAAGAACTGCAAGTTACTATTTCGGAAAATTCACATATTAATGTCAGGTATTTAGCTAGCAACTTTATGGTTTGAAGCCATACATACATGGGTTCAAGTTCAGGGCCAACCACCATATGCTAGTTGTGTGACTTTAGGCAGGCTACTTAATACTTCTGAGTTTTTGTTTCTTATTTATAGAGTGAGGGCATTAATGCCTGCACAGCAGATACTTAAATGGTTACATGTAAGGTGCCTAGCCTATATAAATAGTAGCCATTTGTTATTTTATGAGTTATTATTTTAGAATGATCATTTACTTTGCAATCAAAGTGTTGGGAGAGAGAATAAAAAGATAGTTATTTAGAACAGAAGATAGGCTGTTTCAATACAAGTGAAAATATAACTTTTGATGGCACGAGTAACAAAGGGCAATGGTAGAAGCCTCTTTTTGTCAAGTGGACATACAAAAAAGTCATTGAACAGGTAACAATTTGTAATCATTTGTGCCCATTCATTGAAACAAGTAAGGGTCAATATAATTAAAGGGAACAAAGTTAGGGAATTGACAGTATATTCAGAGAATCATGAAATTTGCCAGTGTTTTCTGACAAAGATGTTCTACCCAGGGACTGGTTTATTGATATTCACTTGTATATTATAGTTTTTGATGTATTTCATCCTAACCATTCATCTTAAAATCTGTGGTAGATAGTTTGTTCCCATGAGCCAGTCCAATTCTTCATTCCTCCCTGCATCCAATCTACTGATGGTGGGATATAAGGGATGCTGTAACATCTGGGTCATATTACAGTATGAGAAAAGGATTCATCCATTTTCCCCTCAAACACCTCACTCATTTGTACATTAGCTCATGTACAAAAGATACTTCAAAATAAAAATAAGTGCATATGTCCTACTATTTGTCAAGTATTTTATGAACACCATATTATTTCTGAATTTATGAGCTAGTGGTTATTTTATTTTACAGAAGAGAATTCTGAATGTGAGAAGAATTAGGAGACATGCCTAAAAGCATAGAACCTGTCAGTATCATATATTGTTTTTGAACCTAAGCCTTCTGGCTTCTAGGTCAGTGGGTTCCCACTGTAATCCTTGTAAATATGAAAAGCTGGAATTAGGGTCAAATTAGATTGATCTAAGATAATCAAGTAATTTAGATAAAAAACTTTTATTGATCTATTGTCCAATTCATTTTACATATGTTTCCATGTTGTAATTTTTCTTTACACAAAACAATGTAATGGATGTTGAACACTAATTTCTGTAATTTGCATGATGAAGCCAGAAAATTCAAATTCAGAGGTAAATTCAACCACTGTATTTTCTCAAGTATATCACTGCAGGAAAGGAAAGGCAATCATTTTGCTTCTGAATATCTTAAATTTTAAAGAAAATACCTTACATACGCTAATCACTTTTCATATATGTTTAATATGTTCTTTTTGCAAAACTAAGAATAAGGAGCCCACACATGTATTTCAAGTTATACAATGACAATGTGGGTGAGCCACAAATATATTTACTGAGGCTTAATAAATAAACAAAGTATAAATATACTAAGATGATTTTTTAAAAGAAGAAGTTGGAAGACCCTGTTTTAATTCTTGCTATATAGCTGTAGTGGGGTATTTATCCAGAGATAGATACATAGACCAATGAAACAGAATAGAGAATAGCCACAAGAAAGACCCACACAAATATGTTCAACTGATTTTTTTGCAAAAGTTAGAAATTAATGCCAGGCGTAGTGGTGCATGCCTGTATTCCCAGCAGCTCTGGAGGTTGAGGCAGGAGGATCCTGAGTTCAAAGCCAGCCTCAGCAATGGTGAGGTACTAAGCAACTCAATGAGACCCTGTTGCTAAATAAAATACAAATAGGTCTGGGGATGTGGCTCAGTGGTCGAGTGCTCCTGAATTCAATTCCTGATACCCCCCAAAATTAATGCATTGGAATAAGAGTAATCTTTTCAACAAATGGTGCATAAACATATCCTTAGTTAAAAAATAAATAAATAATAAAATAACTTGATTTTAAACTCATACTTTATATAAAAATTAACTCACATGAGTTATAGATTTAAATGCACAATATAAAATGATAATAATTCTAGAGGAGAACATATGGGAAAATCATCATGATCTAGGGTTAGGCAAAAAGTTCTTAGATAAAACAAAAATATCATAATACACATAAGCACAAAATGGATGTTAGACATCATCAAATTGAATTTTTTCTCCTCTGCAAAGTACCATGCTATGATGATAAAAAGACAAGTCACAAACTGGGGAAAAATAGTGAAAAGTCACATTTCTGACTAAGAATCAAATATATTTAAAATCTCTCTAAACTCAATAGTAAGAAAATAAATAATCCAATAAGAAGGTAGGCAAAGGTTTGAACAGAAGATGACAGACATAAACTTTTCTGACTAATGAAAGAAGATGGAGATGATTTAGAAAAATATTTGCTTTCCTCCTGTGGGCATCAAACTTCTTTTCTTTTCTTAATATTCCTGTCTAGAAAATGTATGTAATATTTGGAAGTACAGTATTCATCTTGAAATGAGAAAAAACAGGATGATCAGGGTGGTGAACCAAGAATCTATAAGCAAACTAATACTTTGATGACAGTATTTTGTTCTTGTGTTAGCCTTTCCCAAAAAGTTAGAATTAAATTTCCTCTATCTTCCTTGAACATCTTCCCAAGGAAAAATACATAAAGTAAATACATTGGTAATGTGTTTTCTGTATTATTTGATAACTTTCTATTATGTTATAGAGCACAGAATATAAATTCTAAATACCAACCTTCAGATTGGTTGAAGAATCCAGTTCCTGGTTAAAAATTTATGTGTGGGCATTTTAGCTTCTACATTTGAGAATATGAGGTACTTGTCTTTTTACGTCTGACTCAGTTCAGTTAACAAAATGCTGCCCAATTCTATCCATTTTGCAATAAATGACAGGACTACATTTTTGGTTCTTTGTTTTTTGTTGTTTTTTTTATTATTTGTTCTTTTTAGTTATACATGACAGTAGAATCCATTTTGATATAATTATACAAGCATCGAATACATCTTATTCTAATTAAGACCCTAGTCTTGTGGTTCTACGTGATGTAGTGATTCCCTGTGTGTAGTCATATATGTACATAGGAAAATTAGGTCGGATTCATTCCATGTCTTTCCTATTCCTACCCTCTCTTTTCCCTTCATTCCCCTTCATCTAATTCATTGCACTTCTATTCCCCTCTACCAATTGCGGGTTAGTTTCCACATATCAGAGAAAACAATCTCCCTTTGGTTTTGGGGGGATTGGCTATTTCATTCTTTTTTAAAAATTTTTTTTTAGTGTTCAATGGACCTTTATTTGTTTATATGTGGTACTGAGAATCGAACTCAGTGTCTCGTATATGCTAGGCAAGTGCTTTGCCACTGAGCTACAACCCCAGCCCCTCTTTCATTCTTATTTATGATTGAATAATATCACACTATATATATGTAACATGTTTTCTTTATCCATTAACCACCTAGGTTTATTCTACACTTTAGCTATTGTGAATAGTACAGCGATAATCATGAGCATGCAGGTATCTGTTGGGTATGCTGATTTCATTTCCTTTGGAATATACCCAGAAGTCAAATAGCTGGATCATATGGTAGATTTATTTTTATTTTTTGAGGAATCTCCATAATGTTCTTCATAATGGCTGTATGTAGAATAGTGATTGCTATAAGTTAGGTAGGGTTGAGGGGGTAGATAAAGGGAGAGTAGATTTGATTAGTGTATGTTCTATGAATGTGTCAAAATGTCACATTGAATCCCATTAATATATACAATTTATACATGTGAATAATAACTAAAATAAAATATCTTTTAAAACACCTATGTGTGATTTTTCAGGCCTGACCTCAGGCAATTATAAAAGCTTTATCTAGCAGGTCTCACAGGGGAAAGCCAATACATTACAGTCTCTGAAGGCAGTTGTAGTCAAGTTTCAGGTTTCCCTGGCAAGTCATACCTTTTACATATTTATACTCCTAGCCCTCATGCCTTCATTCTGAAGTCTCCTTAACCAAAATCTTGGGCAGAAGCCTTTTTCAGCCAGATAGCTCTGCTGAAGCCTCCTTCAGCAGAGGAGGGGAGAAAGGGGAAATATTTTTTTAATTATTTGAACCTATGAATAAAATCATATTAATGGAATACCATGTAATGTTCTGTACGTACATATAATGTTCAAATCATTTTAAACATGTTCATCTCCTCAAATATTTTTTATTTATGGTGAAAATTTTCAAATTTCTTTGTTCTACTATTTATATATATATATATATATATATATATATATATATATATATATATATATATAAAATATTTCTTTATTATTATATATAGTGACCCTTATATACAACACATATCAAAGCTACTTGCTCCCACCTAAGTGTAACTTAGTACACATTAATCAACCTTTCCCTATCCTTCCCTCCCCCAACTTCTTTCCTCAGCCTCTGGGAGCCACCATTCTACTCTCAACTTCTATGACATCAACTTTTTTAGATTCTACATATGAGTGAGATCATGTGTTACTTGCCGGGTTTATTTTACTTAACATAATGATTACCAGTACCACCCATGTTCTCATAATAACAGAGTTTTATTTATTTATGACTGAATAGTATTTCATTATATATATGTATCACATTTATTTATCTATTCATTAATTGATGGACAAACTACAGTGAGATTTCACCCCACCCAATAAGAATAGCTATTATGGCTATTAGCAAAAAGACTAAACATAAGTGCTGGCGAAGGTGTGGAGAAAAGGGAAAGAAGCTTTTCCAGTTTTAACCCCAATACAAAAAATAACCATACCTGAGTAATCTCATACAAATTAACACACTCACACACATACACACACACATACATACATCACCAACACGCATTATTCTTAAGGAAATTATCATTTCCATCACATGTTCTGCAAAGTTATTTCAACCCTTTTCTCAAGTCATGAAAACCTTAACTGTTCATGACTTAAAACCATTTAAATAAACACTTTTCTGCATTTCAGTTCTCTTTTTAAAGACATGACTTGGACTCCTACTGATTTCCTTTTTACAGTTGGATTTCATTCAATTGTTTTTGTTTCACAGGCATTTCATATTCAGAAGTATCTGATAATCTTGCCTTTGCTCGTGTTTTCTGCCTCAATGCCTTATTTGAGATTCTGTTATTACTCTCCTTTAGTACATAGTTCAATAGAACTTAAGTTTCTTTAGAACTGCTTTCATATAGAGTGCACAGTGTGTTTAATAAATAAATCTGTATGCACAAAAGAAAAGGGATTTGTTTAAACATATAAAAATGGAAAATAATATTTTATACAAATAAAGTGTAACTTACATAGTATTCTAATTATAATCAATTAGGTATGCATTTTTTCCTAATAAGACTAGTCTGATTTTAACTCAATATCTATAAGGCATGAAGTAGATATTTTATTTAGCCTAAGTATAAAATCACAAGACTTTTTGCTTTTGTTTTATATGTGTTGTTGTTATTCTAATTTGGATATATTTTGCATTAATCATCAGCTGGAACATGGGGAGTTCCTAATCATCATGGTGATTTTCTGATCTTTTCAAATTAGCATAATAAAAATAGGGCTGGGGACATGGCTCAGTAGTACAGTATGTGCTTTGTATGCATAAAGCCATGGGTTCAATCCCCAGCAACAAAATAATAATAATAATAATAATAATATAAGGATTTCGCAACTTTTAAATACAGGAGGATTTGTGAAACACTGGAGGACTTGTATATAATTGGAAAATCACCATGAGAACAAAAATAATTTCAAATAATTTGGAATTTCACTGAATACTAGTTAAGACATCATGGAAGAGCTGTACTGTATATGCTATACAAACACCTTTATATATCCATCATCAATTTTTGTTTTGCTGTCTCTAAACAGATGAATAATGCTTAATAATCCTCTAACTCTTTTTGAAATTGCTAATAATTATTAATCCTCAATGCTGATACTTAAATCTTTTGATACCATTATCAAAAAAACAATTTTAAATGAAAGTGCCTAGGCGCCAACAATATGCCTTTACCCTCCAAATGACATTTACTAGAAATACCAAACATCAGAAATGTCTGCTTGAATATTTTATACATTAATTCTAATTCATTCATGCTATTTTTCCTCATTCAGGAGTAGTCAATCATCCAACTTCTAAATCTATGGAGATCACAAATCCTTTCCTTACTACCCCTATGAATTTTCCTGCTTGTCTTAGATTGATCCATTTGAAGGAGAGAATCACTTTGTAGTGGAGGTTGTCTAAGCAGAAGAAATCTCAAAACTTTAAAAAATAGTGTACATATGGTAATGGGAAGCCAAGAAAGGTGTAGTGAAAGTCTTATTGCTTGCAGGTAACCACACCTTCCTCTTAAACACTGAAACATGCTGGTGCACAATAATATTACCCCTCATTTTAACCTAAGTATACTTTAACCTAAGTATGCCAAGTAGACAAAAGTGAAACTAAATCTATTAAAATCTAGACAAAGATAAATTTTTCTATTAAATGACTAATTTGATGTACTTTAACACCAAAGTACTTCTTAAATAGTTTCATTCTAGTCATAAGTAAATTAAGCCATTCAATTAATCTAGCTTTCTTCCAATTGTATACTAAACCAATTGCATAGTGTTTTAAAAAAGGTAAATAACTTATGCACTTACTATTTGAAAAATCACCTTTTCATCATGTCTTACTAATAAACGATGAAAATCCAGATCTTTCTTGCATATCTCTCTTTGTTAGAGTGCACATTTTCCTTTTGTATGCATCAAGATGGCTGCATGGTTTACCTTATTTTGTTTGAGGTCAAGCATTATCTCTTACTGATAATATGATTTTGTGTTACTTTTAAATTTTCACAAAATTTGATGTGTTAAACTAATATAAGATATTTAAGGTAAAATAAGTAAAGATGCTTATGTTAATACAATGTTGTTTTGAGTGCTCTCTAAAAAGGCAGCTGCCAGTTTACAGCTGAAAGCTATTTGGAGTTTTATGTTACCATTGAATTAATAAAAACACACGTAGAATGAAAATACAAAAAAAAAAAACAAAAACAAAAATTCAGGTCAATTTGGAATTACTCTTTCAGGCATGGGGGATTTCTTGAAACATAAATGAGAAGCTATTGTAAATGGAAAGTGGTAATCTCAAAATAACAGATTATCTGATCTTGACATATATCCTTCTTGACAAAAAGAGTAGAGTTTAGAATGTTAATGATGTGAAACTGGCATGTGAATTAATCTAATAACTTGCAGTCAAGAGAGGTTATCCTCTACATTTTCAAGTTCTATTAATAATAAGATGGTCCTAAAATATGGTGTGTGTGTGTGTGTGTGTGTGTGTGTGTGAAAGAACATTCTAAAAGTACAAAATATAGTCATTTTCAAAAATCAGGTTTTCCATCATGGTACTAAAGTTGTTGAATGTCTCCAGTGATGTGAATTGCATTAATTTCCATATTTTCATTCCAAATCCTTTGACAGTATTCCAATGCCATTACTTAAAGGTGAGTTGTGAAGGAAGAATAAGGACAAGGGGAAACTATGTCAAGAACGTCAAATGAATAAAGGCAATTTGTTCTTTTTTATGGAACCTGAGTTTGTATTTTCTGAGGACTGAAGTTTGTAATTAGTATTTGACTTCTTGCTTTACCTCTGAAATGTAGAAAATATTTGATATTCTTCTTCTGCCTCATACCCAGATTCTTATATAGGACCATATTGATCACTGCCAGTTAAGAGTTTTGCATGTCAAAAATTTATTTTTATTCAGGAACAGAAAAATTAGGTGTCATTTAGAAAATCATGACTGAATTTTAATTTCCAATACATTATTAAGCATCTATTATATGTCAAGGATGTAAGAAAAGGAAACATTAATATGGAAAATGCATGCTTATAGAACACTAAGCTTTCCAAACTAGGTTATTTAGAACATTTTAATGGAAGTGCTTATCTTATGAGCATAACTTGTTTATCTAATCAAGATCAAACATGACACATTTATAATATATCCAGGTTAATTCTATGCTAGTTACTGCCTAATTGAGCAAGAATAAATAAATACAGCTAAGGTGCTTATTAACATTAAATTCAGTATAGTCATTTCCCCATTATTTTCCCAAACATATTCAAAATCCAAATGATGTTTTTCCTCTTTTTCAAATTCATTCTTTCTCTAGTTTTTCTAACTTAGTAAATGACATCATTTTTTGCCAATGATGATTGTCTGTGAAACCTTCCTTTACATCATAATGTACCCACATGTACAAAGCATCACTAAGCCTTTTGAATAGCTTTAGAATTTTATCTAATGTTGCTCAAACTAATATCACTTTTACTACAAAGCCTATTACCTATTTTGTCAGCATCTACCTGTATTCCTTAATTTTTTTATCCACATATTTTGTTTAAGTGCATATTTTAAACATATATTTTAAAATGTACATGTCTGAACATATCACTCATTGCTCAAAATGACTCATGAGCCAGTCTTGGTGGCACATGCCTGTAATCCCAGTGGCTTCAGAGGCTGAGACAGGAGGATTGTGAGTTCAAAGTCAGCCTCAGCAATGGTGAGGCACTTAGCAACTCCTGAGACCCTGTCTCTAAATAAAATACAAAATAGGCTCAGTGGTTGAGTGCCTCTGAGTTCAATCCCCAGTACAAAAAAAAAAAAAAAAAGAATCAAGATGACTTATGAAAAACTCATGAAATGCTTCCCATTGCTCTTATGATGAAGACAAACATTCTTAACATGGATGGGATAAAACCCTGCAAATTCTGTTATTTTCTATACTTGTACTAATATTATTTTCCAAGTCATTCTCTAAAACACTGATCTTAGAGTTTTGGAAAATTATAAGCACACATTCTTCCAAAATTCTCCTGTCTTACCCTCATTTTGACTTAGTACATACACATATTGCAGATTTCAGCTCAAATATACCATCTTCAAGGCAAGCGTCCCTGACATATCCCTTTCTTAATCAGCTTGAGTGTTCCAACATAGCATTCAAGGTTCAGTAAGTCAACATTTAATAGAGGAGGCAAGTTATGAAGGTTTTAGATGAGGTGAGAAAATAAACAGAACTGGCACCGGAGTAAAATCCAGAGAAGAAATAGTGCTACCAGATATCAGGAGTTAGGACCATGAAATGAATACTTGAACCACAGATGTAGAAACTTCCCTATTGAAGCTAGAGAAAAGGAGCAGATAGAGCTACTTCCCAAAGGAGAAAAAAGGATAATTATCCTGGCCTGTCCTTGACTTTGACTCTTCAACCTTTTGACCATGTCTTCCATTAAGCAAGCCCATAAAGAAACCAGATGGTAAAAGAAGCTAAATGATGCCATTTGCTGAATCACCCCTTGTCATATAAAACAGAACAAGGAAGGGGAAAGAATGCATTTGAGAGTAAACAAGCAAATATCTGGCACACCTAGTTGTATGCTTTCAAACATTTCAAATTCTCTAATCTTTTCAGAATGCTTCATGATTAATATCTCTTTCCTTACTAAAATATAAGCTCCTTAGGAGAGGAATCACAAATGTCTTTTTAGCATTGTACCATGCCTAGCATGATCCTCAATAATTTTATCAAATGAATACGTTTTAAAATAATTTAATCAACTAATTATTGTGACATTTAAACAGTGTTATAGCCACTATAATACAGTTAATCTGGTAGTGTGTTCCAGGTACTCCTAATATATTTGGAGACTATGACCCTTTTTTAGAATCATATCAAAGTCATGAACACTTTCACCAAAAAAGCATATAATCACACAACAATTCACATTGATTATTCAGCTCACACATGCAGAAGCTTAACCTGGGATTTCTTACATTTCTAATCTGGCAGCCATACAACCTTATCCAGAATCATGTGGATTATTTGGGTGTATTTTATTTACACAATATCTGGAACCCACTACTGTCATTTAGTGGAAAGGATCCATATAATACAAACTTCTTACAAAGAAAAATTCTCCCGCCTGAAATGCCTACCATGAATCCCAAGTCCTTGGACTAAAATTATACTGCAGAAGAAAATTGGCTGTCCATCAAATTAAAAAAAAAAAAATGTTTCTGCTTTCTTTGCTGACAAATTTACCATGAATATAACTTGATTTTAAAATGGCACCTGGGACTATATATGAGTTCCATATTTAAAACATGTTTAATTTACATAACAACTGTCACTATTCTTTGATAAATTAACCCAATAGGAAAGTAAATACATAAGATGTATATTGTAGCCAAGATTTATTTGGAATTTTATTAGTTACCTATTTCTCCATTGTAAATTACCCCAAAACTTAATGCCTTAAAACTAGATGAATTTATTAGCTCACAGTACCTATGGGTCAGGAATACAGATATAGTTTACATATGTGCACTGCCTCAAGGACCATCAGGCTGTAAGGTGTCAGCTAAGGCTGTGGCGCCATGTGAAAACTCTGCTAAAGTGGATCTGCCTCAAGCCTACTTGCACAATTGTAGTCAGGATGCAGTTCCTGGAGGGGTCTATTGTATTCAGGGCCTCAGTTTCTTGCTGGCTGTTAGACAAAGACTACCTTCAATTCCTTGGTATTCAGGCCTCTTTATATGGCATCTTGATTCATTAGAGCAAGAAGAAAGGAAAAACATGAAAAAAAGAAAGTGAAAGAGATGGAAGTATGCAGTGCATGCCTGTAATCCCAGTGACTCCAGATGCCCAGGCAGGAGGGTCATGAGTTCAAAGCCAGTCCCAACAACTTAGTGAGACCCTGTCTCTAAGTAAAAAATAAAAAGCGCTGGGGATGTGGCTCAGTGGGTAAGCTCCCCTGGGATCAATCCCCTAAAATGATGCAAGTGATGTAGTAGTAGGGGATAGATGAGGCAGGACACCATAGGAAACAGGAAGCAGTTTATTTGGCTGCAACCAGGTTCAGAGGGCACAGCTTTTTCTGTAATCAATTAATCCCCCTGAACCCCGAGTTCAGGCAGTTTCAGAACTTTACACTCAATGTGTAAGGTGAGAGGTTCTTAAGTTCACAGTCTGCAGAAGTTCACACAAAAGCAGCTTTTTCTTTCACTATTCTGGGCAAGTTAACCCTTCAAGGACAGTGCCTGAGAAGGGAAGAGCTCCTTCTCCCCTTTCTTTTCTCCCCCTGCCAGATGTTACCATAGAGTCCAATTAGTAACCTTTTCTCTTATCTTTGAAATGCAAACATCTCTGTGAAGCTCTGGCCCAAGGCCAGAGGCTTAGTTAAAAGAATCTGTTTTTCTTATCGCACTCTTCCTTTGAAAACCTTTACAAATTGTTTCATAAATATTTGTAAAAAACCTAGTAAAGAGGTGTTCAGCACCTGGAGTTCTGATCTCCTTCAGGCCAGTGGCCAAGTAAGATAGAGCAACAGGAAATAGGAAGTTTAACTACATTAAACTCTGTTGTAGAGATACTTTTGCTAATAGTCCTAAAATCAATTTGGTTAAGATTTCTGGAGAAGCTTAATTAAGATTTTCTGTGGGGGAGGGGGTGCCACTATAATGTTCCCTCATTTTTGTCATATTCCAATCTTAAATCATTAGGCAGAACACATACATAAATGAAGGGAATTGCAGAGTCATAAACACCAGGAAACAAGATCACTGGGAGTCCTTTCAAAAGGCTTTTACCACAGGGATGAAACCACAATGACAAAGCCATAAATGTACTGGTGGTATAGGTAGTGTGAGGCCCTGAGTTCAATCCTTAGCACCACACCCATGTACACTCATATAAAAGAAACAAGTAGGTTTCTTGAAAAAATATATTTGTCTAATGATAGTTTTATTAGTTTTTGTTTAATGATAGTTATATTTATCTGCTCAACAACCAATACTTTTATTCCTACATTTTTAAATACTGAATTTCCTCTTCATCAAAAGATAAAAACTATGAATACCATCTAAGATTTCTCTCCATTTTCACTCTAGTAATTCCTATCTTCTCTGCATCCTGGCATTCTTTTATTGGAATACTTAAAAGGAGGGGGTTATGTTTAACATTTTAAGATAAAATAAACTTGAATGAGTTATTACAGGATAGTTTGACTATTTTACTCCTGGGAGTGATAATATAATTTTACTTTTGAGAAGACCTTTACAGCTCATTAACTTATGAATTATGTATCTTTCACACAAAGAAAACAAATGTAATCCTAACACTTTATGGGTGAGACACCCTATATTTATTTCTCTTAAACTAACTATAGATGCCTTCAGATATTTCATTACCACTAAAGAATTAAATGGTTCTAGCAAAAGTCAACTTTTTTTTTTCTCAGCAGGCAAGTAAAAAGGCACTTATTAATGCATAAATCTACTCTGTAGCTTGTATATTCCTTAAAATAAGAGCAAGAAATTTACATTTTCAAAATGATCTTTAATTTTGTGCTTTCCCCCATAATTAGAGATGCTACTATTCAAAGAAGTTGTGGGTGCTAATATTTTATTTTAGTACGCAATTTATGCCTTACCTGAAAATATAGACTTAACCATACTTAATGCTTCTGAACATACCTGAGGGGAAAAAAATGCCTTCTTGGATATCAAGTATAAACATATTCATTCCCCAAATAAGAGATTGACAAAGCAGAATTGGATGCATGAAACTAAAGTTTCATTGAAAATCATACACAGGAGTAAATTCAATTAAATCAATGGAGTCATTGTCACCACACAACATATCCCCTCTGGGTGAGCTAAAAACCCATATCCTGGGTATTTCTGTTCTAAAAATGACTGAAACATTTAGTATAGAAGGCTTATTTGAAGTGTAAGTTAGGGAACAGTTTTTCAGACTTGCTAACTGTCTTTGAATGAACTAACCATGCATGGTCTCATTTAACATTGCTTCCTAAAAACCACTGAATCTCCCCTCCTTCCCTGTACTATATGCCCTAAGATACAGTGACAGTAGGTTTTGATTGGAAAATGGGTTTGGAGAAGTTCTAGAGTAAGCTAAAAGAGGAACACTGGGGCAGCAGTAGGGTACTGGGCAAATGCCTGTACAAAATAGGTTAAAATAAACTCTAAGTAGCAAAAAAGAAAGAGAAATATTGAAAATAAGATTAATTTTTCTCCATTTTCCTGGAATAATTTTTGTCTGATCCTTCTCAGAACCAGAACATGTCCAAATTTCATACCTCTCCAGACCAGTTATCATGTTATTTTAATTGTACTCAAAGAAAGCAGGAGGTCACATCCTATATAATCTCAATCTCTCTCTCTCTCTCTCTCTCTCTCTCTCTCTCTCTCTCTCTCTCTCTCTCAAAACAATTTTAGCTCTTGTTCAACATTATTTCCAGGAATTTAAAGGTAAGGAAAGAACACCAGATTCTCTTTTTATTGAGTTGCCTATTTTTAACTTCTAGGAAGTAACTCTGTGGGTAGTGGAAGAAAGAGGAGAGTAGCAATCCTCAACTTTATCAACCACAACTTATAAACACAGTTTCATCTGTTTATACATTGTGAGAGTTTGTCCAGAATTAAACAGAGACAAACTTAAAAAGAAATACAGTGCTTCAAGAAGAGCCACCCAGAAGGTAAAATTAATCTCACCTGCCAATTTTATAGTGCTTCTTTATTATTATGCATTGACATCTCTCTCTTTAGCCTTGAGAGTTACCTTGAGCTTTTCTGCTGAAACAGCTCTATGACATGAAAATATTCAGTTCATCATTTCTAAAGTCCCTCCCTGCTCTCCACAGATCATGATTGTGTCACATCCACATAAATAGAATGAAAAGATTAAATAATCATGGTATCATACCACAGCTCTATTATTATGATATTCTAATTGCTTTATAAGTACCTCAACCTCAATTCGTCAAAACCAAATTAATCTTTCCCCCCTAAACTTGCCCTCCTTTCTAATTGAAAGACATCAACATCTCCCAAGTTGGTAATTATTTTTATTGTGTCTCTACTTGCCCTGCTCACCCTTATTCTAATCAATCAGGAAGTTCTGTTAATTAAAACGTTTAAATATCTCTTGAATTTATCAAATTCTCCTTATCCTCACTGCTAACACTGAAGTTCCCATCACAACCATCTCTCACTAAGATTTCTGCAGCATCCTTTATTAAGACCCCTGGCTTATTTTCCTTCTCCATTCTCCATGAAGTTGTAATATATATAGGATACTGCAAAGCTCATTTTTAAAAATTTACTTAGTTACATGATTCTCATGATCTAGTACTTGTTTTTCTTTTTTCTGTAACTAATGTTCTTTCTCCTCTTTTATCCTTACTACCCTCCCACACATGCATCTATAATCCTTATTATGCTTCAAGATACAACATAATCATTATTTTCTCTGTGAAGACTTACTTGATACGTTTAGGTTGCCATAAGTAGTCCTATGATGTGCTTACATTACAGATGTTTTAATTGTCCCCCTTTCATTACTGAAGATTGAAGAGGGACTAGGGTAACCATTCATTTTAGCATTCACCTTTGATTCACCAACAAATTTCCTGACTTATAGGAGACACTCAACAAATACTCATTGGATACTTGAATTAATTTAATTTAATGTTCATAAATATCAACTCCAGCTTTGAATATCTACTCATTGACAGTATATTGGTTTAATTTAAACATTACCAAAATTATTTTTCTTAGTTCAGTATAATCTGTTTCTCTGATATTCTCAGCATTTCTGTGGCAAAATACTTATGTACATAATGTTCTTAATTTTAATTTTCTGGTTTCATCTTAAAAGAAAAGTTTTATTATTGCAAGCATATCACAAAGGAAACTGAGAAATAGAGAAGTTAGGTCACCTGCCTAAGTGACAAACTGAAAATCTAAAAAAATCTAAAATAACTATATGATTACCCCTCATCTAATATGAATGCTCAGATTCTGAGCTGTGCTTTTTCACTTTATGGAGGAAGAATTTTCTTTGCAAAACTGTTAGAGCCTTGAAGATGAATGTTACTTTTGTTTCTGAGAGACAAGTAAATGTCTTCAAAAGTAAAAGTCTCTAGACTGAAACACCTAAGAAAAATTAAAAATTTTGAAAAGTAAATTGGTAGTTAAAGAAATTATGCCTGATTTGGAAAATTTAACTTCAGTGATCAAAGTATCATTGTAGTAAATTTTCCAACTCAGAGGACAGTACTTACCCCTAAGGGAAGCGAGTGTCATGATTCTAGTGTCCTTAGCAACTTCAAATCTTTTTGTTCAAGGAATAACCCATGAAAAGGTTGAGTCTTCACAGATTGACTGTGCTCTGGTCCCAAGCTATAAGAGAAATCACGCAACTTGACCTATTTTCACAAGGAAACCAATTTAAATCAAGGGCACTGCAAAATGGTAAGATCACCTGGAGTGCCAGGGGCTCTTGAGGAGGAGGCTTATTGCACAGCACTTGCCATCTCACTCCAGAGGCACCTGAGACCAGCCCCCTCCTCCAAAGACTCCCAGGCAAGGAACCAATCACAGGAGTCCCTTTCTTTTTAGTTCTCCTTTATTGTCCTCACATCAGATAGCACTTGGGCCAGAGGAGTAGGAAGGGGGATTTCATGTCTCTTATGTAGTTCCCTCAGGTTTATAAACCACTTAGTGGCACATCCAAACCTGATAAATTTACTCTTTGTACCTAGCCATCTCTGTGACAAAAACAAAAATACTTCAGTTTCTTTGACCCACTCATTCCCTTTTAAAGGGAATGAAGTATATTAAAGGTATAAGGTTTAAAAATGCACCAATATGCTTAAATAATTTCAATAGGCAGCACTGTGGTTTACATTTGTTACTTCTTTTAATTCCATAATCAAATGAAATAGGTAATGCTTCTACTTAAGACATCTAGTAATTGAGGTTCAGATATAGTAGGTATCTTATGTCACATGACTAATGCTTGGCAGAGCCTGAGTTTCAAGATATCTATTTTTGTGTTTGAGCTCTTAACCACCAAGCTTGCTTCTTCTTATTACAGACACAGATAAGGACAGAAATGTGAATCTAGATATGTATGCATATTTGGGTGAGATATAAATATGGATGCAAATGTATATATAGATGAATATAGCTGCATGTCACCATGTCTATATTTATCTTTTGAATGCAAAATAAATAGTAAATATATGTACATATATATTTCATTGCACATTTTCAGTGTGTTCTTTTATTTTCATTTGTGTGGGTATGTGTGCAAGCTTTCTTCTTTCAGTACTTCATATCACTAACTAGGTTTCTTCCTTTCTATCCTTGAACTATTTTCTGTGTGGGGATAATTGCTTCTTGTACCATGAGCAACTGACACTTCCCTGAAATAACTGAAAAGACCCGAGGGACAGATTTATAGTCAGAGGCCTTAGGTGTTAAAATACCGTTGGGACTCCAACTGAGCCTGAACATTAGAGCCCTAGGGAATGGATATGCCTTATCATTTTTCTTTTCTTTCCTTTGCTGCTTATTCTTAATAACTGGCAAAGACTCCCGTAAGTATGTGCCCAGAGCAACCTCAAGAATATTGCAGAAAAGGCATATTCTTACTCTCGTATTTTCATTGTTGAATTAAAGTGAAAAACAGGCTGATATTGCTGAAGGCAACATGAGTACACATGACATGAAGATTGGATAATTAGGTTCATATAATTTTAAAATAATGAAGGATTCTTTAAAGAAACTTAGAATTGCTGTATATTAGAGTGATATTTCCCTTTGAGAAATATGAATAGAGTGTTGAAGAAAGAAAATGCAACCAAAAAATTTCAGATTAATAGTCAGTTACAATAGAACTAACAACTGCAATGTTAAGGTCAGGTGTGTTTGGCTTGGAGAAGATTGGCACTTACCTTTATATGAAAGAAAGCAATTCATCATATGGGATCTCTCATTCTCTGTTTCTGCCATTGAAAAGAAGCCTAAAAGAGGAAAAAGTAGGTCCAAATCTTCATCACTTCAGATTAGGCCCTGACTTCCTTAACAAGATTCCTAAAGTTGTACCAGTTTGCAGTACCACTAGTAATGTATGAGTGTGCCTTTCCCCCGACATCCTTGCCAACACTTATTGTCGTTTGTTTTCTTAATAGTTGCCATTCTGACTGGAAAGAGATGAAATCTTACAGTAGTTTTGACTTGCATTTCTCTAATTGCTAGAAATGTTGAACATTTTTTATATGTTTGTTGATTGATTGCATATCATCTCCTGAGAAGTGTCTGTTCAGTTCCTTGGCCCATTTATTGGTTAGGTATTTGTTTTCTTGGTGCTAAAATTTTTGAGGGCTGGGATTGTGGCTCAGTGTTAGAGTGCTTGCCTCATATGTGTGAGGCACTGGGTTCAATTCTCAGTACTACATATGAATAATAAATGAATAAAATAAAGGTCCATAAACACTAAAAAATTTTTTTGAATTATTTATGTATCCTAGATATTAGTGCTCTACCTGATGTGTGTGGTAAAAATTTGTTTCCAAAATGTAGGCTCTCTATTCAAGTAGTATGGAGATTTCTTGGAAAACTTGGAATGGAACCACCATTTGACATAGCTATCCCATTCCT
Source organism: Marmota flaviventris (assembly GCF_047511675.1). Lineage (NCBI taxonomy): Eukaryota > Metazoa > Chordata > Mammalia > Rodentia > Sciuridae > Marmota > Marmota flaviventris. The sequence goes on along the minus strand of NC_092518.1, from coordinate 21,123,292 downwards.
TGGTCTATACTCAAAGGACTTTAAATCAGCATACTAAAATAACGCAGCCACATAGATGTTTATAGCAGCTCAATTCACAATAGCTAAACTGAGGACGAAACATAGATGCCCCTTCAATAGATGGATGGATAATGAAACTGTGGTATATATACACAATGGAATATTACTCAGCATTAGAAGACAATAAAATTATGGTATTTGCAGCTAAATGGATGGAGTTGGAGAATATCATGAGAAGCAAAATAAGCCAATCCCCAAAACCCAAAGGCCAAATGTTCTCTCTGATAAGTGCATGCTGATCCATAATGGCGGGGGCATGGGAAAAATGGAGGAACTTTTATTAGGCAAAGGGAAGAAAAGGGTGGGGAGGGGGAATTGGGGACAGGAGTGATGGTGGAATGAGATGGACATCATTACCCTAGGTACATGTATGACTGCACACTTGGGGCAACACTATATATGTATAACCAGAGAAATGAAAAGTTATGCTGTAAAGAAAAAAAAGAAAGAAGGTAAAATGTTTACCAATTAGATAAATTCAAATGAAATACTTTTAAACGTGTTGTTCACTCACATTGAAAGAGATATAGCATGAACAAATGCATGACAGGTTTGATAATGTACTTATTGCATTATTGATTAATGAAAGGGATGAGTAGCTATAGAAATCTATGTTTGCAAAGGACTTTTATGAGTCAGAGAGGAAAATGCAGAAAGAGGACAATACATTTGTAAAGAAGAAAGTTGTAAAATGTAAAAAGGGCACGATATTGCTAAAGGCAAATTCAATTAGCACAAATCTGTAAACTAGTGTTTCAACTAAAGCTTAACACAATTAGATATATGAAAAAAAAGAATTAAATTCAAAGTTAGAGGCTGGGGTATAGCTCAGTTGGTAGAGTGCTTGCCTCACATGCACAAGGCCATGGGTTTAATCCAAAAAAAAAAAAAAAGTTAGTTTACCTCTATGTAGAGCAAAAACAATGACTAGGATAAGAATTTTTCTATTTTGGGGACCAATACTTTGAGAGAGATGAACAAATTGAAGCATTTGATATCTAAATGTCCCTTATGCTTTCTGTTCAGGAGAAAATGATGGGGTGGGGGTAAAGAATAAGAGGTATATGAAGATATATATTGACTGTTTAAAAATTCTTGGGATTCTAACATGAAGAATTTATAATGCAGATGTAAAAGATAGCTTCAGTACCTATATAAAGAGAAGAGAGAGTGGGCTGGGGTTGTGGCTCAGTGGTAGAGTGCTTGACTGGCATGTGTGAGGTGCTGGCTTCGTTTCTCAGCACTGCATATAAATAAATAAAACAAAGGCCCATTGGCAACTAACAAATTTTTTAAATAAAAAATATAAAGGGAAGGGACAGATAATGGTGACTGACTTTCTCACAAAGAGCTTAGATGCATATGTTCAAATCTAAGCTCAGAATTTCAGTCACTGTGAAAACATAGACAAGTTTTTAACTTCATTATCAGTATATAGAAAGAAATTTAGGAAAGAGGCAAAAACTGGTTAATGAGACTAGATACTAAATTAATATATTTTAGTAAAATAAGGGGAAGCTTAATTCTATTTATTTTGAAATATTTCCAAAATATTGAGAAGAGTGATTTATACATTCTTTCATGCATACATTGATAATATTTGATGAATGCCTATTGTTTTCTGGGTAAAACAATACAGGGGAGAATCAGATTAGCCAGGACCCATCTTTGTATTTGGTGACAGAATAAGACAATACAAATAAACAAATGGTATGTTAATGATAGAGTGATTCTGGATTTAAAAAGTTCTATTGCAAACAAAAAGTATGGCAATGTTAATGAGAATGAGAAAACAGGTTGCTGTCTCAGATTATATAGTCAGAAATCTGTTTTGGAAGGCCTAACTTTTTAGACAAAAAGTGAACAATGATGATATATTTCATATGTGATATATACAGTGACATGACATTCTGATCAATGGAATCAGAAAGAATATAGGCATTTGATGGGAAAGATATATACAAAGCCAATGAGCTGGAGAAAGAGGTAAGGCCTAGGAGTACACAAATGAGTGTGGAAATGTAGTGTGACAATGTTTATAGCAGCACAGTTTGCCATAGCTAAGACATGGAACCAACATAAATACCCTTTGTAGATGGATGGATAAAGAAAATGTGATGCACACACATTCACTCACACACACACACACACACACACACACACACACAATGGAGTATTAGTCAGCCATAAAGAAGAATGAAATTATGCCATTTGCCAGAAAATGGATGGATCTGGAGACAATTATGCTAAATGAAAAATGCCAATCCCCCCAAATCAAAGATTGAATGTTCTCTCTGCTATGCCAATGCTAACACACAAGGGTGGGGAGATGAAGAATAAAAGTTCAGTGGATTAGACAAAGGGAGATGAAGGGAAGGGAGGGGAGATAGGAACAGGAAAGACAGTGGAATGAATCTGACTTAACTTTCCTGTGTACATATATGTGTACATATATGAATACACCACAGTGAGTCTCACCATCATGTACAACCACAAGTTTAGGATCCTAATTAGAATACCCTAATATAAATATGTCACAATAGACTCTACTATCATGTATAAATAAAAAGAGCAAATAAAAATTTAAAAAAATAAATGGGGTATAATAGCTCTGGGTGCTGTAGAGAAAGAGCTGCAAGAGAATAGAAAAGAGGTTCCCAAAACAACAATTCCATTTCTTCATTATCTTCAAGGAGAAAGGCCTAATAATAAATGCCATTTATTGTCTTACTATAAATAGTAATATGTGATTCATTCATTTAAATGTTAATAAAATTAAGGTAAAAATAATAAGTTGAAATCAGCTTACCAAAAAAAAAGAATTTTTAATGCTTTAAATATGTTATATACTGAAGAAATGAAGATGATTGCTATATCTAAGCAAAATTTGAATGACTTTTAAATTCTAAATTCTGCTCATTGCTATTACCTTCACAACATGGTTGTGCAGTAATTAATATTTTAGCTAATGTTTCTCCAAGCCATTAAGGTAGGCAAAAGAAAGAATATGGCCCATTTAGATAGAGAAGAGACCTATGAATTGTATAATTTAAAATAAAACTCAAAATGGGTGTAGAAGTAACTATTTGAGAAGAAGAAAATGAGGAGAACTTGGCACTAAAAGACCTTAAAAATTTACATGAGATCAAGGCAAATATTCCCCCCCCTTTTACATTCCTCCCATAAATCCATGAAGTGTGAAAAAAGGATTTCAGAGCTTCCAAGGAAGACAAATACAACTGAGAATATATATTATTGTTAACAAAAATGGCCTGCAGATCTAAGAAAATACTTAAAAGTGATTCCTAGCTCTCAGACTCTGAGACTCTGGAAAGATAATAGCCAGTACTGCCACAATGAACATATACTAGGGCAAAATGTTCAGCTTAAAATAAAGGGGGTTAATTATGTACACATTTTAACACTCTATAGAGAATGACCATACATCCCTCTTTGCCAAGGAAAGTTCCAGTTTATACTTGTTGCTCAAGCTTGTGAAAGATTGCATCCATGACTCCAATTCTTCACTCTTACCTCTACCCATGTCCTTTGCTATATATCGTCACTATCTACACTATGTGAAGCATACCTTTCTGATCCTTGATTCTGGACTTGTCCATAAATTTACTCTGGAAAAGTCAAGACTCAATGGCAGGTAGAAATGGATTGAACATTTTAATACTGAAAACTTAGGGTTCATTCAATACTTGAGATTGGATGGAAAAGCTTCAGTTTCTACCTGAGATTTAACTCAAGGCCTGAAAAAGAATATTTGGCAGAACACGGAGGAAAACATCAAGCTAATCCAATACACTAAATGCCTAAAACAGGAAAATATTTTTTCTTTGGTTACCATCAATAACCAGAAAACTATAAAAAAAAGTAATACTGGGGCAACAGGGGAAGTGCCAAATATATCTTTTAAATTAGAAATATATCCTGATAAACTGTCTATTCCATTAGAGGATTGGATATGAAGTTCAAATTTACTGCTTTATTCCCAGTGTCTGTTATAAGGTCTGAACATAGGGCTACTCAATGAGTATATGAGGGACAAATTAGATTTTTGGAAATCATCCTTGAAGGAATGTTTATTCATTTGTGTGTTTGTACCATAAATGATTGTTGAGAAATTGTTATGTACGATGTCTATGGCATGTATGAAGGGCAAAACAGTGAGCAAAATAAAAGCAGAGCTCTTCTACAGCTTATAGTCTATTTCAAAAATCAGTATATATGAGATACAGAAGGTCAGATGATGCTAAGTGCTGTGGAGAATATGTACATCAATGAAACAGGATGGATATGTTGGGATGGGAAGTCCCTGCAATTTTAAATAGATGGCTATAAAAGGTCTCAGTAGAAGAACAAAGGACAGTATCTACATGTGTGAGCCATGTAGATACTGAGAAATGAGTGTGTTATAGTCAAAATAAGGGCAGGTGCAAAGGCCAGGGACAGAAGTGTACTGGGGTACTTCAGACACAGCTTTGTGGCTAGTGTGGTTAGGGCAGAATAAAGGAGGCTATTAGGTGAAGATTTCAGAAAGGTCAAGGGGCTACTTCTTGTTGGGCTGTATAGACCTTAAAAAGAACTCTGGCTTTTATTCTAAGTAAGGTAGAAACACATTGATTTTGCCTGGAAGAGAGTATTGCATTTTGGGAAGAGCAAAGAGAAGAGTTGGAACTACAAAAGGCTTGGTTTCAAATCCTAACATCATCACTTACTGCAGGAATTTGAATCAAATGTTTAATTCACTTTTGGAGTTTCAAGGTTTTCCCCTCTAATACATTACTGATAATATCTTCCCCATGCTAATATTGTATGGGGATTAATTGAAGAAGTAAATGATGCATATAAAAAGGATTGGTTACTCTCCTAGAATATGGCAGTTGCTTATATATTATTTTTCTCCCTGTAAACAACAACAAAAACAAAATAACAATCTTAGGTAGGTATAACTAATGAAGCAAAAAAGGACATTATTTCTCAAAACAAGTAAGACAGGAACTGAAAAAACTACTACAGAAATAGCAATAAGAAATGTGGAATTGAAGTTCTTTTAGATTGTAAAAACACTCCTGTTAACCTAATTAAGATAAATGGACCTTAATTGGCCTAAGTGAAGTTCCCAGTGATAAAATTGTGAGAACACATAGATTTGTGATGAGTGTTTCTCAGAGAATGGAACCTGAGGGCATATTGAGAGAACTGGCAGTATAATAATTGATTCTGAGAGAAATTTTAAATATAGCAAAGCCAAAAAATGGACATTAACATACATGTCATTATTGTATATTTTCACATTATCTGTGGTTGAAATAAGGTATGTTTTAATTAATGCTTGTATCAATTTTGTATCTGTCATTCATGGTTATGTTTAAATATTTTGATAACTTGTAAATGTTTCCATACCAGCAGTATCTTGGCAATGATTTAAATTTTCTCCTAAAATTATTGTCTTATGCAATTGACACCCTAGCTGCCCTACCTGCACTATCCCAGGCAATATTCCAGACTCTAATGTGGAAGTTTTTCTGTTCCCTACTTGACAATTGTCACATATCTCCCTGGTATGTAAAATGAACTGATTATTACAAATAGGACTCTTCAAGTTCAAATGTCCTTGATGTGGCCCAGTTCTTAGTTTTTCCCCTTGCAATAACAGGGTTAATGTTGTGGAAAAATATTTTTTTAAAAATAAAACTGCAGAAGTTGCTGCTACATCAAAAATCAGCTTCGTTACTATTAAAATTATATTTAACAGAGTTGCCATATCCCAGCTTCTATTTTTCAGTTGGCTATACACAGATGTGAATCTAAAGGAGGAAGTGTGTGACTTTCATCTTGTCTTGATTATTTTATGTTGATTACAAATTATATAGATGGAAGGAATGTGAAATAAAGTGTAATGAAGGCCAAGAAAAGAAGGGAATAGCAGTTTAATAGCTGAGAAAACCAATTCTGGGATTAGTAAAACGTGTTCAAATCAAATTTCTCAACTTATTGTGTGATCTTTCTCAATTTATTTAACTTCTTCAACTCTGTTTCCTGATCCTAAAAGGATTAATACTTCTATATTGCTAGAATATTATAAAATTTAAGAAAATATAAAAACTTAGTGTTTTGAATATAGTAAACATTCAAGTATCATATTTCATCAATTATATTACCTTTCTTCATAATAATAATAATCAATCACTCAATTATTAGTAGCTGTAGAGTTGTTATTGTCTTCATTATTAAGACAATAAATAAAACAGACCCAGGTATGCTGGTCCCCAACTGTAATCCCAACTACTCAGGAGGCTGAGGCAGGGGAATGGCAAGTTTGAGGCAAGGCTGGGTAATCTACAGAGAACCTGTCTCAAAATAAAATTTCAAAACTGGCAGCAGATATAGCCCAGTGGTAAATCATTGGCCTAGCATGTTTAGGGTCCTGGACTTGAGCCCCAGTCACACAATAAATAAATAAACAAATAAATAAAATATAATTATAATTATAATTTATTACAATTATAATTTGTGATGGTCAATACTCGCTCTTAACAAATTTCAGTGCAATTTCCCTTTGCTCCATTCCTTCTCTAGAGTCAGCAGTATGCTTATAGATAGGAAAACACTTGAGGAAACATTTTACCTATTGTGCTAGACATAAAACTTGAAGTGGAACTGAGGAAAGCAACAGGGTTGATCAATATCTTCCCTCACAGATGAGTAAGTGAATGACCAAGTCTTATGGAGGAAACCCAATCTCATTTCTCTGATTCTCGCTCATGGTCTATAGGTCATTTGTTGGTGCTTTATATTTGGAAAATCCCGGTGTGAACTTGATCAGGACATAGGTAATTAAGTTGAACGCCTAAGCCTACGTCCCCACAAAAAAAGTCTGAGAAGTAAAAATATTTCTGAGGGTCAAAATCCTTTCTGGAAATGCATATGCTAATTCCCTAGCTTCCCAGCTTGGCGGGGTTCCCTTTAGCAAGTAGGGTGTTTATTACATAAGCAGGTTCTTCTTGGACAGAATCTTGGGGGCATCACAAGATTCTTAAAAGAACTGAGGCATTTTTAGCCTCGATCAGGTGGGCGCAAGGACTCACTTTATTAGAGTGAGTAGGAGAGTGGACAAAATGAAAGAAAGGAGGCCCGGGGATTCTGGATGTAGGAGTAAGTGAGAGCTGGCAGGGCCTCAGAGGAATCCTGCGGACCCTGCATCTTTCTCAGCCTCATCCACTACTGTAACTACTAGTGTAGCCTGTACTGTACTGTAACCTGCCACCTTAACCATTGTTGCTGCCAAGGTAGTGGTAGCTGCCATTGGTCAGGATACGCAAACGCAGAGCAGGAGTTGGTCACCGAGATCCGGCCTGCTGTGTTTAGGCCAGAGGTCCTCATGGCGAGCAAGCGGAATCGTGTAAAGGTCTATGTGCTGAAAGAAGATCAGCAATGGGGCCAGCTGGGCGTGGGACAAATCTCCTCAAGTTACATAGAGTGCCTCCAAAGCGTGTGTCTGCTTGTTCGGTCAGAGTCTGATGGCTCACTGATTTTACAGTCCAAGATACACCCAAACGTGCCCTATCAGAAACAACAGGGTGTGTTAATTGTTTGGTCTGAAGATGAGAACCATGGTGTGGCACTAAGTTTCCAGGATCCAGCAGGCTGTCGAGACATCTGGGAAGACATATGCCAAGTCCAAGGTAAAGACCCAACTGTTGAAATCACACAAGATCTTTTGGAAGGACCAGACCAATTTGATGAAATGCCATCAACCAGTAGTCTGGTTGAGCTGCCAAACTGTGAACTCCATACACTTGAAGAAATAGCTGATCTGTTTACTTCTGTCCTTGCTTCACCTATAGGTAAAGAAAGGTTGGCACTGACCTTGGAAAATGAAGATTATATTAAAAAACTACTGCAAATATTTCACATTTGTGAGAACCTAAAGAACATTGAAGGCTTACATAACTTGCACAAAATTATTAAAGGCATCTTATTCCTCAACAAAACTCCTCTGTTTGAAATCATGTTTTCTGATGAGTGTATCATGGATGTGGTGGGATGCCTTGAATATGACCCTGCCTTGACTCAGCCAAAAAGATATAGGGAATTCTTGACCCAAAATGTAAAGTTCAAGGAAGTTATGCCAATAACAGACTCTAAACTTAGGCAAAAAATACATCAGACCTACAGAGTGCAGTACATTCATGATATTCTTTTTCCTATACCATCCATATTTGAAGAGAATCTTCTCTCTACTCTTACAACTTTTATTTTCTTCAACAAGGTTGAGATAGTCAGCATGCTGCTGGAAGACGATATGTTTTTGTTTGAAGTTCTTGCACAGTTAAGGGATAAGGCTACAGATGAAAATAAACGGCTTGAATTATTATTTTTTTTCAAGGAATTCTGTGGGTTTTCCCAGACACTGCAGCCTCAAAGCAAGGATGCTTTATTCACAACATTGTTACAACTGGGAATTCTTTCTGCTCTTAAAATTTTAATGAGCATGGATGATTTCCAAGTAAAGATAACAGCTACAGATATATTTGCTTATCTGGTAGAGTACAGTCCATCTATGATCCGAATATTTGTAATGGAGGAAGCTCAGGATGGTGAAGATGATGAACTTTTTATTAATGTAGTAATTGAACAAATGATCAGTGATACTGATCCTGAACTTGGAGGTGCCATTAATTTGATGGGACTTCTTCGTTGTCTACTTGATGTGGACAACATGCTGCTAGTACCCAATGAATGTGAAAGAAGTGAATTTCTAAATTTCTTCTACAGACGTTGCATGCATAACTTGATAGCACCAATTTTGTCTACTACTTCAGAAGACAGAGATGAAGAGGATTATTTATTTGGACCTGACGAAAACAAAAATTGTCTCAATAATTACCAAACAGCACAGCTGCTTAGTTTAATTATAGAACTACTCACATTTTGTGTACAACATCACACATATCACATTAAAAACTACATATTGAGCAAAGACTTGCTAAGAAGAGTCTTGATGTTGATGAATTCAAAGCACACGTTCCTGATCTTATCTGCTGTGCGTTTTATGAGAAGGATGATTGGTCTTAAAGATGAACTTTATAATCGTTACATCATCAAGGGAAATCTTTTTGATCCAGTTGTAAATGCATTTCTGATTAATGGAACTCGGTACAATATGCTAAATTCGGCTATTATTGAGCTATTTGAATATATACGAGTGGAAAATATCAAGTCTCTTGTTGCACATATAGTTGAAAAGTTTTACAAGGCTTTTGAATTGATTGAATATGTTCAGACTTTCAAAGGATTGAAGATTAAATATGAACAAGAGAAAGACAGACAAAATCAAATAAGGAAGAATTTACATTCTATACTATATATTAAAAATGTTTGCAGAGATGCCAATGGCATGGAGGAGGTGAAGGCTGATATGTATTTTAAGGAAAATACCACAGATGTACTTATGCCACCAATGGAAAATGACTTTCCAGATCATTATGATACATCTATAGATACTAAAATACCAAAAGAAAATGGAGAAAAGGTAGACCTTCTCAAAAGAACATCTTCCGGTGAATTCAGAATTTCTTCATCTAGCTCTCCTGATTCTGAGGATGAAATCAGTACCCCATCCAGTAGCAGTTTGGTTGGTTTAGTGGATTATCCAGATGATGATAATGAAGAAGAAGATAAGGAAGAAGACAAAGCATCCCCCAGAAAGAGACCTCATCTTGACTTATAAAACAATTATGGGAGACCCTCAACATATGCTTCTACTAAAATTCTATCAATGTCAATAAACTAAAAAGTGGATCCCAAAGACTTTCTCATATGAACTTTTAAATATACAACAAGTAACAAAAATTATGAAGAAAGGAATTAATTCCATAAAAAGAAAACTTCCCATAATATATACATACAATGAAATAGTAATCAGCACCTGATTGATGACTTACTACAACTTGTTTATTTTTCTTTGGTTTAGGGGATAGTTTGGGAGGAGGAAATAGGTTGATGAAATATTGTCAACACAGTTATCACCCAGGAACATATATTAGAAACAACTGTAATAGTTCCATTGCAAAACCTACAATATTATTTGCAGAAAGGTTCTGGCCATGTTTTTCTTTACTCTGGCTGCATTTTTTGAAAGAAGTTTGTTTATATGGTAAACAAAGTCAACTGTAAAAATTCATAGGCTCCTCCTGTGAAGATTTAAAAATAATTCAGCCTTATCAATAATTGGGGGGAAGAAGCTTGCAGTATGTATTTCCATGAATATAAAATAAATCTGGATTCAAAATATGCAGTTATTAGTGTAACCTTTTTAAAGATAAGAAGTACAAAGAAACACCCCAGTAGTATGCCCAAAGTGTTCTCTGTGTGACCTTTGGAGTGAGTAGAAGGTTGGGAAAGTTGTTTTCCAATTAATTAGGTTTGTCTTTTCAGAGCAGCAGATGTTTTAGAGTATAAGTTATAAAGACTAATATAAAAGGTAGTGATAAGTGAATTGACATTTATTATCCAGATGCCACTTTGGACCAAGAAAAAGTTAAGTGTCAAAGTCAGCATACAGGACCTGAAGTTTTTCCATAAACAAAAGTATAATATGAAAAATAATTTATTAAAGTGTGTATAAGTGAATTCCTAAAAAAAATTCCCAACAAAGAGTTAAGAGGACTCATTTTTATTTTTAAATTTATTTATTTATTTATTTATTTTTGCTTCCAGGGATTGAACCTAGGAGTGCTTTACCACTGAGCCACTTCCCCAGAATTTTTAATTTATTTTTTTGAGGACCTATTTTTTAGAGGAGCAGGTTAACTGAGTCTATTTTCCCTGGAATCATTTAAAATGAAAAGGAGTTCTTACTGTTTTGTAGATTTTAGTGTTAATATTAATTTGGGCCATTATTTGGACAAAGGTAGGCTGTGCAGATAGGAAGTATAATTTTATATAAAACAAGTATTTATTTTGTAGATTAAAATACCACTGTACTTATTTTGTACCTATTTATATTTATATTGAACTATAAAATTCAGAAATTAAAATATAATGATGTAATTGTAAAAACAAAAGAGACCATTTTAAATTTACTGTTCTGCCAATAGGAGACACAGCTTATGCAAAACTAGAAACTGCAGTGTAAAAGCTAGAAAGGGTCTATACCTAAAATGACAAACAATAATTTCATCAGATTAAAAACTGATTTCATCAGTTTAGACTGTGGACGTGAACTCAGGAGGTAAAATTATACATTGGATAGGATACAACACAGCAGAAAAATTGCATTTTCACACTTCTCAAGCTATGCTAGTTAAATTAAGTGCTATAATGGGATTTTTCATGTATTCATGTTGTGATTGTATGTCAAAAAAGGTGGTTTCTTAGAAAAGCATTTCACGTTTTCCTTCTGGGTAGAGTGTCATGGGGATAGTTATCCATAGTACACATAATACACTTATAGTTTTGTTTAATGTGTGTGTGTGCGTGTATGTGTGTGTGTGTCTGTGTGTGTTTAGTATAATGAAAGCAGACCCACTTCCTTAAAAGAGCAGCTATTTGCAACTGGACGAAGAAGAAACATTCTATTTTGGTGTTATTTCTGTTTATTCTTTTCCTCCCAGCTAGTTTCAATCTGTTATAAAAAATGGACCCTCTAATTAGAAGAGAATAATATAATATTTCTATATCTTGACATATTTTCCTCAGTGAGTTTGAAAGATGAGAAAAGTATATAAGTACAATGGGATTTAAAAGTGAAGAAGAAGGAAGAGGAGGAGGAAGAGGAGGATGGGGGGGCAGGGAGGAAGAGCAGAAAGTGGGGGAGGAGGGTGAGGAAGAAGAAAAATGATAGGAATTCTATTGAACTGTATGACCTCTGTGAGCCCTTTTCTAATTTCAGCTACTTAACATCAGGAGAACAAGCAAGACAAAGAAAATGGTATAAAGAAAAATTGTCTATCATGTGGCCTAACCTACTACTAAGGGAACATTTAAAAGGGCAACAAAACACAAAAGAGCAATCCTTACTGTCTATAAAATGAGTGAAAAAGTGACCAAAGTGTTTAGATTTTTTGATGTTGTGTGGGAAAATATATAGTCAAGAATGTTTGATCCCATCTTTAATATTTTTAGAAGTAATTTACAAAGGACCCTGAAGTAGGTTATTTATTATATGGAAAGAAGAAACAGTTTGAAATGGTCCTGTATATACCATAAAATCCAAGCCAGAATTTTTGGAGAAATACTCTGTACTCATGATGTTCTTGGCTTTAAACACATGATTTCTACCAATTTTTATGTTTTATCGATCTTTTAAACATACCAAAAAGGGAAGGGTGATATAACAGACAAAGCAAAAACTTCATATTCAGATAGTTCTTGATAATAATGCAAGCTCTGACTCTTACTAGTTCTATTTCCATGACATTTTCTGTGACAATTTACTTATTTTTTCCACTAGCCATAATTTTCCCAGCTTGTCTTAAAAATTAGAAGCTATATGTAAATTACCCAGAACATATTTAGCACTCAAGAAATAACTTTTGAAACTCATTATCAGCAGTAGCAGCAGCAGCAGTATAATCATTCCTAAGAAGATGAGGTATAAAGCCAGCTATACCCACTTATATCACTAGTTATGCTCATAAATTAAAAATCTTATATTCTAGATAAAATTGACAGCAATAAATAAATTAAAAGTTAATGAATTCAGTTCTAGTTGGTGAAGTCTTTGTGTATGCATGGTGCCCTGCTGAGACACAACTGAAATAAAAACATGAAAGTGGGAAACTTAAAACCTCAGAAAACAAATGAAGACACAGGTGGAGTGGTATCTTCACCATTGGCATGTTAACCAAGAAATGAGAGATGATAGGAGTAAAAAGTAAAATTGAAATTAATGAAGTAGGAGGACAGGTGGGAAGGGAAATGAACACTTATAAAAGTGACAAAAGTCACTCTTATTCCATCCATGCATAATCACAGAAGGCAAAGTAGTCAACAAGAATGTATCCCACTGGGCTTGGTGGCACACGCCTATAATCCTAGCAGCTGGGGAGGATGAAGCAAGAGGATCTTGAGTTCAAAGCCAACTAAATAAAAATACAAAAAAGGGCTGGAGATATGGTTCAGTGATTGAGTACTCCTGGGCTCAATCCTTTGTACTCAAAAAAATTATCCCTAGATAATGGATCATATGGCCTTTCCTTGAAGCAACTGAAATAACAGGCAAAGCTGAGGGCCCTGGTATGCATGTTGTTGCTTCAGAGTTAAGCCTTTCTCTTTAGGGTTGCTATAGTTTGGGTCTGAAATACACACCAAAATCCAATATGTTAAAGGCTTGTTGTCAAGTTTGTTGCTATTGGGAAGTAGTGGAAACTTTAAGAGGTGGGGTCTATTTAGAGGTCTTTGGGGACATGCCCTTGAAAGGGATATGGGATCCCAGACCCTCTCCATCTCTTTCATTTTCTACCCATAAGCTGAGAAGTTATTCCCTGACCCCTATGATGTGCTGGCTCAACAGAGGACTAAAAGCAATGGGGTCAACTGATCATGGACTAGAACCTTTGAAACTGTGAGTCAAAATAAACTTTTTAATCTTAATAAGTTGATTGTCTCAGATATTTTTTATAGCCATATGAAGCTAACACAAGAATGTTGGAGAATTTAAGATGCTGAGAGTTAACAACCTTCAAGGTACAAATCACAGTGTTATAAGGAAAGACACATCTTAATCCCTGGCTCCCATCCAAGAAATATCATCCCAAGAGTACAAATGGTACCTTGAAAAGAAAGTCTTTTCAGGATTGGGGTTGTGGCTCAGTGGTGGAGCACTTGCCTGGCACATATGAGGCACTGGGTTCAATTCTAAGCACCACATAAGAATAAATAAATAAAATATTGTGAACATCTACAATTAAAAATATTAAAAAAAATAGAAAGTCTTTTCAATATATTGAGTCCTGATTTCCCATTCTGCAAGTGGTACCTACCTCAAGTCAATGACACAGGTTGAGAATATTTGAGGTAAACTTTAAGGTTCATAGTTTAGCTCAGATAATTAAATGTAGTCCTTATTTTGAAAAGTGACTAGTCAATACAGTCTGCTTGTTTATCTTTGGCACTAGGGAGCATGGCATTAGTCTACTCCATGGGATAACTGGGATTGGGGCTGTGGATGACAGCAACAGGTATGTGTGTGGGGAGGTGTAGATGTTAGTGCACACACATGAGGAGGAGCTAGGGTTATCCCCATAGACCTCTCAATAAGGTAAAATGAATGTTTGTCAGAACTATCTGGTCAGTCCTGGCAGAACTAGCAGTCAGTTAAATTGAAGGTGCTTGTAACAGTTTAGGATAGCTGCACCAGAATGGATTCCTTGGTGGATGGGGAAGCTTCAGAGGAAGTTCTGATAAGGAAATTCATTAAGGCCCCTCTATCCCCTGTACAAGCCTAAATGAGTTATTGCTCTTCTTCTATCTACATAATACCTGAGTATCCTATTTCAGTAACTATAACTTTGATGTTTACTTTTTTCAATCATATTGTACACTCATCCAAACCTTTTATCTAGAAGGAGTAGATGAAATAGGGATAAGGACATATTTATTGAAAGTAACAAAAATTAAGTTTAAATCTTATAGGTCCCATTCTTGCCACACTGCTACAGACAGGCTGTACCAATCAGGATAGCCTGGGGAAGGCCTGGAAATGATCAGGAAAAAATTCTGAATCTTCAAAATAAGTCTATATAATTTCTCATTCCTTTAGTTTTGATCACTAGTTGGGAGATGACTAAGAAGGAGTGATCCTCTCCTTGGGACAGCCATATTCAGTATCCAGATTGTCTTATTCTGATACATCCTTTTTCAACTTCCACTCTGAACATTCTGGCCCAAACAATTTACTGTTGTGGGCGCTATGCATTGTAGCATATTTAGCAATATCAATGACTTCTACCCACTAGATGACAGCAGCACAAGCTCACTTGTGTCCATCAGAAATGTATACAGAACATGTTAAATATATCTTTAGGGAGCAAATTACCCTCAAAAGTGACCCACTCATTTAAAGATGTGTGGAATTTGATTCGTGTGTTTGTTTTTGCTTTGTGGATATTGAGTCTAATTTCTCTACCCGAGTCATTTTCTGTCTTTCCCCCCTATGTACAAGGCCCAGGAACATATAAGGTATATGTATTATGCACTCTCATCCTCAAGAGAATGGGCCTTACTTAAAATTATAAAGATCTTTGTTTAGAATTATAAATATCTTTATTTAGAATCTGGGTTCTGCCTTTTATTATGAATATAACTATGGCATCTCCTTTGACACCCATGATTCTCAGTTTTCTTTGGAAAGTACGTTCAATAACATTGTTATCACTAAATAATGTCCTACCCCTCAATTTATGTTGAAGTCCTAACTCCCACTATCTCAGAATATGACTGTATTTCGAGATATTCTTTAAAAAGGTAATTAAGGTAAAATGAAGTCATTAGGGGTAGGCTTTCATCTGATATGGCTGGAATCTTTTATAAGAGGAGATCAGGACACAGACACATACAGAAGAAAGGCTATGTAAAGAGAAAGGGAGAAGACAGTTATCTACAAGCCAAAGAGAGATGTTAAAAAAAATACAACTCTGTCAAGATGTTGATTTCTTCTAAATGGGAAGAAATTTTATGATAATTAAATAACATATGTCCTGTAAATATCACATAGTTATTATAAAGAGTTCACAAATGAGATATAGCAATAGCTGTTCTTTATTGAGCATGGTGTATATGTCAGGCACTAAATCCTAGACAATTTATCTACATTTTTTCTAATTTCACAATGTACCTACAAGGTAGGTGTGGTGGCTATGAGAATGTACCCCACAGAGAGGGAATATAATTGACTAAGGTCCCCAACTGCTGTGCTCTGAAATCATTTTCGTATCTTCTTCCAGTTCATGCTTCCTAGGCCTGCTCCCAGTCAGCAATTAGAATGTCAGGGAAACTGAAGCAGGATCATTCCTGAAAGGTAAGCAACTCCTCTGACTAGAGACTTTGGCTTCAGGAATTTCTGCAGGTCTTCCTGAGCTTTCTTTGGACTTCAGGGTGATCTAGGATGTTTCTATCATAGCTTAGTTCCCTGTCACTTTTTTTCACTTGGAATTAGAGTGTATCATTGTTGAGAGCCACAGCCGAAGGGGCCCCAGCAAACTTCCAGCTGCCGGCTGATGATTGGCTCACAGCGGCCCCAGCAACATCTAGCTGATTGGCTCCTCGGCCCCAGCAACATCTAGCTGATTGGCTCCTCTGCGGTGATGCTCATTGGACTGTTTCCCTGCCCTTTCAGACCACGGAGCTGCTCATTGGGGGACTTTTTTGGCTCCACCCACGTGACCCAGCCAATCGGCCTCAAGAGCAGGAGGATTGTGGGAGGTGGGGAGAAGCTTGGTGGGAGAGAGAGGCTTGTGGAAAGCCAGAGGTAGCAGTTGAGGCTCTGAGGGTTTTTCCTGAGAGGCTGTTTTGTTTGGCGTGTGTGGTTCTAAAAATAAAGTTAGTTTCTTTTGACAAGTGGCTCCTGATTGTGCCCAGCCAGACTGCGGCATTTGGTGGCCCGTACGGGGAGCGACTGAGGGTAAGTGAACTGCTCGCCCCTGAGGGCAGGGCGAGAGGATGGGTAGCCATTTTAAGATTCTTCTTTTGTTATTTTGTTTCACTTTTGTTTTAAGTTGCCTGTCCCTGGAGATGTGTAAGATGGAAGAAAAACCGCTCACATCTGAGGAACAGATAGGGAGAAAGGACGGATGGACATTTCAGGAGGCTATTATAATGATTTTGTGTTGTTCCAATTTTGTTTCACTCTGTTTCAGTTTTGTTAGGCGTTATCTTGTTGGGTTGTATTATAGTAGAAATACGGGATCAGAAATTAGTAAAAAACAAACTGAAAGAGTGTTAAGTAAATTGTTAGAGGAAGGAGGCATCTCAGTAAAATCAAGAACAATCAGGGCATATGTTGATACAATACAAAAATGTAGCCCATGGCTTTTTAAGGAGGAGTTGTTAAATATATCACAATGGAACCATCATGGTGAAGATTTAAAAAGAATAGAAAAGAAAAGCCCAGGGACTCTGCCAGTTGGCACATTGCCATTGTGGACGTTCATATCTTGTTTGCATAGTCCAAAGCCTTCAGTTCAGACAAAGGTAGAGGAAGGAGAACACATATTGATTCAAGTAAAAGAGAAGGTCTCTCAAGTTAATCAGACAGAGGAAAAGATTCAAGTAAAAGAGAAGGCCTCTCAAGCTAGTCAGACAGAGAAAGAAAGTGTAAAACAGAAAAAGCCATCAGGGGGAAAGTTACAACAGGAGACTGCTACTAACACCTTTCTATCACCAGAGGATGTAAGTGTCCAACTAACAAGGCCACCTCCATATGCTGGGAGGTCCCCAACCCCCGCAGTTGATAGTTGGGATCCTGAGACAAGATCTCAAATATTAACATGCCCTGTATTTGAGGCAGGAGGGCAGCGATTTTACCAAGTTTTAAATTTCAAAACAGTGAAGCAGCTAAAAGAGGCTGTAACAACCTATGGTCCTCAAGCACCCTTCACTGTAAGCATGGTCGAATCCATTAACAACTTGAACATGACGCCAGCAGATTGGGCTAATATGTGTAAAGCTGTGCTAAATGGAGGACAATACCTGTTATGGAAGGTTGCCAATGAGGAATTTTGCAAGGAGACGGCTAGGCGAAATGCAGCAGCTGGTTATCCTCAGAGAAATCTAGATATGTTGTTAGGAAAGGGACCTTATGAGGATCAGCAGCAACAAATTGCATATGATCCTGGCGTATACGCACAAATTGCTGCAGATGCAATTAAGGCATGGAAGACTTTACAAGGACATGGAGGTTTACAAGGTCAATTATCTAAGGTAATACAAGAAGCTAATGAACCTTATGCTGAATTTGTAGATAGGCTTATTCAAACAGCTACCAGAGTTTTTGGGAATACAGAACAAGCAATGCCATTACTAAAACACCTGGCTTATGAGCAAGCGAATCGTTGGTGCAGAGATATCATTAGACCATGGAAACATGAAGATTTAAACACATATATTAAATTATGTAGAGACATTAATGAACAAGAGCAAGTCGTGGCAGGTGCAGTAAAACAGGCTTTAGATGCCAGAGACATTAATGAACAAGGGCAAATTGTGGCAGCTGCAGTTAAACAGGCTTTAGATGCCAGGCCAAGAACATGCTACAATTGTGAACAAACAGGACATTTTAAAAGGAATTGCCCCATTGGAGGAGGGTTTAACAAAACTAGGTATCCAAGGAGTTGAATACCAGGTATTTGCCCATGATGCCGTAGAGGGAGACATTGGGCTAATGAATGCCGTTCTCAAACCACCATAGAGGGTACTCCATTATCAAAAAACGAACAAGGACCAGGTGTTTATCCACGATATCATGGAGAAAGGCATCGGGCTCCATTGCCAAAAAATGGACAGGGGGGCCCAATGCTCCGGGGCCCAAAACCACAAATATACGGAGCACTGGAGGAACCCAGCAACCCCATCAGGGTAGTGCCCAGGACACATTGTCCATCAGATCCCTCATCAGACAAACCAGAGGGAGCGCAGGGTTGGACATCTGCGCCTCCGCCAGAGCAGTACTAACTCCAGAGATGGGAGTTCAAATCATTCCCACAGGGGTGAAAGGACCTCTTCCCAAAGGAACAGTAGGCTTATTATTGGGACGCAGCTCTTCTACTCTAAAAGGACTTATGATAAGTCCTGGGGTAATTGATCCCGATTATGAAGGTGAAATAAAAATTATAGCCAGTTCTCCAAAGGGTATATCAGTAATTTCACCAGGAGATAGAATAGCACAGTTACTAATAATACCCAGCCTACATGATAAATTTTCCAGTTGTACTGTAGAAAGAGGTTCCAAGGGATTAGGCTCCACAGGTGTAGATTGGGCTATGCTTTCTTTAAATTTAGATTCTCGCCCCATGCTAAAACTAAATATTCAAGGACATGAATTTAATGGGCTACTGGATACAGGTGCAGACCTTAGCATCATCTCTCATCAAGAATGGCCAAAACATTGGCCATTATAACAAGCCACTCAAACGCTTCGAGGCCTAGGAGTGGCGACTAATCCCCATAGAAGTGCAATGGTATTAGATTGGAAGGATCCTGAAGGATGTGAAGGAACTATACAGCCATATGTATTGGATCATCTTCCCGTAAATTTATGGGGACGAGATGTCCTAGATCAATTAGGTTTGACATTAACAAATAACATCAACCAAAATGCACCCACTATTATGACTAGACAAGGTTTTAGGAAAGGAAAAAGATTAGAAAAACAAGAACAAGGTATAGCAGCACCAATACAAATAGATCAAGGAACAGACAGACATGGGTTGGATTTTCAGAAAGGGCCACTGAGACAATAAAAATTACTTGGAAATCAGAAAGACCAGTATGGGTTCCTCAGTGGCCCCTGACTAAAGAAAAGATACAAGCAGCCCATGACCTGGTCAAACAACAATTAGCGGAAGGACATATACAACCTTCTGTATCTCCCCATAATACTCCCATTTTTGTCATCAAAAAGAAATCTGGTAAATGGAGATTATTGCAAGATTTAAGAGCCATTAATAATGAGATGGTTATTATGGGACCTGCTCAATCAGGGATTCCTCAATTGTCTGCTTTGCCAAAAACCTGGTAAAAATTGTTTTTTTTCAATTCCAATTCATCCTGAGGATAGTCCACGTTTTGCATTTACTATCCCTGCACTGAATCATGAAGGTCCTGATCAGAGATATGAATGGAAAGTACTCCCTCAAGGGATGGCTAACAGCCCAACTATGTGTCAAATTTATGTTAACAAAGTAATCCAGCCACTTAGAAATCAAAATTCTGAACTACAAATATTTCACTATATGGATGATGTATTATTAGCACACAAAGATAAAAACACATTGCTAGAATGTTATGCCACACTTACAAACTTATTAAAAAATTATAATCTAGAGATAGCAATAGATAAAGTACAATTAAATTTTCCAATTAATTATTTAGGAGTTCTATTATCCTCAACCATGGTCCGTCCACCAAAAATTCAAATACGAGTAGATCAACTCAAATCACTTAATGACTTTCAAAAGTTATTAGGAGACATAAATTGGATAAGGCCTTATTTAGGTATACCAACAGGAGAGTTGGGACCTTTATTTGATATCCTAAAAGGTCCATCAGATCCAAATTCACCCCGAATGTTAACGCCTGAAGCAAGAAAGGCATTAAAAATCATTGGAACATATATGGAAAATATGCATTTGGATAGAATTGATATAAGTTTGCCTTTATTATTTATTGTACTACCAACAAAAAATATTCCTACAGGAGTATTTTGGCAAGAAGGTCCATTATTATGGATACATTTATCTTATTCTCCTAACACTATTCTTACTAGGTATCCTGAGGCTGTAGGACAATTAATACTCAAAGGAATAAAAGCAGCAAAGGGAGTGTTTGGAATTTCTCCCAATAAAATTATTACTCCAAATACTATGAATCAAATTGATGAGTTAGCTAATGAGTTAAATACTTGGGCAATAATCATGTGCAAATCTAATGTTTCATTTGATAACCACTTACCATCTAATCCTTTATTGTCTTTTTGGTCATTGCATCCTGTAATTTTTCCAAAAATGACAAGAAAAACACCTATCATGAATGCTCCAAATATATTCACTGATGGGTCAAATAATGGTACAGCAGCAGTAGTTACCCCTGATCAAACTTTTACATTTTTAGTACCCAAACAATCAGCTCAAAAGGTAGAGCTTAATGCAGTATTACAAACTTTTGTGATGTTTAAAGATTCTGTATTTAATTTATTTTCTGATAGTCAGTATGTAG
The DNA here is from genome assembly GCF_047511675.1 of Marmota flaviventris. Taxonomy (NCBI): domain Eukaryota; kingdom Metazoa; phylum Chordata; class Mammalia; order Rodentia; family Sciuridae; genus Marmota; species Marmota flaviventris. The sequence goes on along the minus strand of NC_092518.1, from coordinate 21,102,283 downwards.
TTAATGCTATAGTATCTCTTGAAGATGCTGGTAGGATTTCCCCTTCTTCTACTGTTTTCTCTTTGCTTTCCACTATACAAAGTCTAATCTGGGACAGAAAAGATCCATTCTTTATAGGACATATCAGGGCACATACAGGATTGCCTGGAGCCCTTAGTTTGGGCAATGATTTAGCAGATAAAACTACACATGACATACATATTTTCTCTACACTAGAAGAAGCTATAAATTTTCATAAAAAGTTCCATGTCAATGCTAATACTTTACAAAAGTGTTTTAAAATAACTAAGGAACAAGCTAGACAAATAATAAAACAATGTCAAAATTGTGTGACCTTTTTACCACAAGTTAATCTTGGAGTCAATCCTAGAGGATTGATACCTAACCATATTTGGCAGATGGACGTCACACACTTGCCAGAAGTTGGAAAATTAAAATATTTGCATGTTACAGTTGATACTTCTTCTGGATTTTTGATGGGCTCCCTTCATGCCGGAGAAAAAAACTAAAGATGTTATAGCTCATTGCTTAAAAAATTTTGCCACTGTGGGTGTTCCAAAACAGTTAAAAACAGATAATGCCCCTGGTTATACTTCTACCTCTTTTAAACAATTTTGCTCAACATTTGGCATTACTCATATAACAGGAATCCCATACAATCCACAGGGACAAGGCATAGTTGAAAGAGCTCATCAAACTATTAAAATGTACTTATTAAAGCAAAAAGAAGGAATTGGGAAGGGGTATATATTCCCCAAAGATAAACTTAAAATAACCCTTTTTACTCTAAACTTTTTAAATTTGGATTCATCAGGACTTAGTGCTGCGGAAAGGCATATGTGTCCAAAAAATGTGCATAAGCCCAAGGTACTTTGGAAGGATATTCTAACAGGACAATGGAAAGGTCCTGACCCAGTAATTGTCTGGAGTCGGGGGTCTGTTTGTGTGTTTCCACAGGGAGAACAGCAGCCGATTTGGATTCCAGAGAGATTAACCAAGGTCCTGACCCAGTGATTGTCTGGAGTCGGGGGTCTGTTTATGTGTTTCCACAGGGAGAACAGCAGCCGATTTGGATTCCAGAAAGATTAACTAAAGCGATTTCTACAGACCAAAAAGAAGATGATTTGGCTCAAATCCATAACAACTGATATCCAAAACTCCAGTTTGGCTATTCTTACATCTGCAACAGAACCAGGATGCTTTTTTCAATATCTATTTTATTATTGCCCTTTGCCATATCATGAAGTTCTATTTTGTTTTTTGAGCTCATACAGACCTAGGTTAATGTTTTGCTGATCAGTTCTATTTTTTGACTATAGAGTTTTTAATCATTGAAATGGAGATTTCACCTGTAAAAAGTTATAAGGCCTTTACTATAATGTTATGTGTTGTATGTATTATATTATGTGTGCACACTTGTGTTTTGTGTTATATGTTTGAATGTATGTATGTCCATATATCATATATGATGAGCGCTCATGATAAAATGGATCCAAATATTTTTTTTTCAAGTGATTTATATGGTTTAATTTAAATTGGGTAAACAACTGTTGAGGATTGTTTTAATATGTAAACAAAAAAGAAGGTTAACAGATCTGTTTGTTTATTTTCACCTTTCCTTTTCATTATATTTAATAATTCTCTTAAAGATAATGTAAATTGTTAAGAAAATTGTTTTCTTTTAGTGCCTTCTGTAATGTTACATAATTTTTTCTTTAGCCATTATTGCCAGAATTCCTATCTTCATCCCAGTGCCGGTGAAGACAATGTAAATTGTTAAGAAAATTGTTTTCTTTTAGTGCCTTCTGTAATGTTACATAATTTTTTCTTTAGCCATTATTGCCAGAATTCCTATCTTCATCCCAGTGCTGGTGAAGTCAAAGATAAAACCAATCTACAGCTTCTACAATAGCCATCACTGAACTGCTTGCAGAACTTGCCTGGACACATTGTGAGCTCACCTGTGTGCATTGTGAACTATCTGTTGGTGCAGCGACTTGTGGTAGTGTTGGGGTATTTTTGCTGATGATGTCAACGGTGGTACAATTTTTCAAAGGAGCCCTCAATTGGCTTAATGTCATGGCATTTTGCATCCTCCTCTACTAGTGATGGTCTAAAATTTGGGGGCCAACAGAGGTGAGGCAAAGAACCTCACCCCCTCACTGGTGCAAAGGCCTATCCACCAGTATAGCTGTATGCTGGACCGGTAGTCAGTGACGGGTATGATCCAATTGCAGTGGTACCAACCTAAGACAGGAGGCTGACGCCTAGAGGTCAGTTCATCTGATGACGGGTAAGGACCATATGTTGAATTGGACTGCCTAACAGACACGGTCCCTAAGCCACATGCTTGTTGTTTAAACAGAGAGGGGGAGATGTTGAGAGCCACAGCTGAAGGGGCCCCAGCAAACTTCCAGCTGCCGGCTGATGATTGGCTCACAGCAGCCCCAGCAACATCTAGCTGATTGGCTCCTCTGTGGTGATGCTCATTGGACTGTTTCCCTGCCCTTTCAGACCACGGAGCTGCTCATTGGGGGACTTTTTTGGCTCCGCCCACGTGACCCAGCCAATCGGCCTCAAGAGCAGGAGGATTGTGGGAGGTGGGGAGAAGCTTGGTGGGAGAGAGAGGCTTGTGGAAAGCCGGTGGTGGCAGTTGAGGCTCTGAGGGTTTTTCCTGAGAGGCTGTTTTGTTTGGCGTGTGTGGTTCTAAAAATAAAGTTAGTTTCTTTTGACAAGTGGCTCCTGATTGTGCCCAGCCAGACTGCGGCATATCATGACATGATAGCTTTCCCAGTCTCCTCCAGCTTACTCCCAGTTGCTTCTCCGTGGCCTTTTACCTAAAAATATAATTGTATATACTAAGTGCTCACATGATAATTGCTATACTAACATGATGTATATTCTGACTCTATTTTCCAGAATAAACAGAGAGCTTTAAACTCAGAATTACATAGCTATTACTACATATAATTTTATCTGACTCCATACACTGGGTTTTCTTTCCCAACATTTGTCTAAAAATCTCTACTGAAAGTACTTTAAATATTAAAACTATTTTAAAAACCTCATTTATATTTATTAACAATAAAATAGAAGTATAAAATCAATATATAAGATCTATGGATATTCTAAGCACATAGATAGTAACAGAGTCCATCTTTCTGCTTTACCCATGTTTCCAAAGTTTATGTTAAGCTAACACTGTTTGAATTCTTTACCAAAACACAGAACTTTGCCAAACACTGTCATCACGTATATCAGAAAGTTGCTAAAGTGGTAGCCAATGAAATTTTCAGTCTTATCTCTGAAATCAAGAGTATAAAATAGCTAGCTTCACTATGGGCCAACATTGTGGTAAATGTGTGTGTGTATATATATATATATATATATATATATATATATATATATATACATACATACATACATTAGGGTACTTTAATCATAATAACAGAGGTCCATGTCACAACTTCTTATGTGTCCACCATGCTAGCATGTAGTTGCCTATTTAAGGAAAATGTTAGGAATAAAGGTCTACTCAATTTACCAAGATAAAATTTCAGCTCCAATACAGAATTGTGACTTAAAATAGAAATTATATCTGATCTTATAAACAGTGAAATTAAATATCTTATACTTTTGAGTGTGTGTACTGAGTGTTTCAGACATTAGACATGCATTGATTTATGTCCCTTTCTAAGTTTCTTTTGTTATCATTATTATTTGTTGTTTTTAGATATACATGGCAGTAGACGAATCCTTTCTAGATTTCTGTTGGATTGCCTCAGTGTTTGTTTGCTTTTTCCCTTTATTGCATTAAAAGTTATTCTTTCTATTTTTATGAGGTAGTTAATTACTTCTAAATTGTAACAAGCATACTTCATTTTACGTGAGTTAATCAGTCTATCTTTCCCTTGGATAATAAAATAAATTATTTTATATCTACCACTTCTCCACTGTACTACATGTGATTGCTATTTTAATACATCTGACATACTTACCTGTTTGTACTGGAACATTTTTAGTCTCTAAATTGTTGGAATCAGAAACAAACCAAATTTGAGTTACATTATTTCCTGGATACTGCAATGACTAAATTGAGCAATTATATGGGTATTATTTAGAGAAACCTGCAGAAAAGTACTTCTATTGAATAGTTACTAAGGCAACCCTTTGGGGGAAAAAAGGCATATGAATGGGCTCAGGAGCCTGATAAGCTACCCAGTAATATTGGAATGTTTCTTTTGCACAAATTTTCAAACATATCCTACAAAATCCAAAGAGTACTTTAATGCATCACATTTGACAGTAGGAAACATACACTATTTTGGTGTGTGTTCAAAGATTGCAAAATATCAAAGAATGATAGTTCATTTCAGACCAAAAATAAAATATTCTGTGAAGAGCTATTCACATTTTTTCTCAGATTTGAGCACTATATTTTGAATGTAATTAAATTTTGTATGATTTCTGTTGATACTAAGTAATGTTTTAAAAGTATTAACACATAACATTATAGGAAAATCATACTATGTTAGAGTCTAGAAAGCACACAGTTTTTCTTTTTATAAATGCATCTTAATAATTGGATTATGCATGATGGTTTTATATATCTTTACTACTATTGCAGACATAGGGAAAAAGTGTGGAATACGGATTTATAAAAGTCAGGTTTGTGTCATTATTGAAGTAGTTTCAACCCCAATAGGTAGAAACTACTTGAGATCATTCATGTAGCCTCTGAATCTCAGGTTACTTATCTCTAAAATGATGTTGATATTATAAATAATAATGTGGATAAACTTTTAAAACACCATGGGACATTGATGAACATTATCTACTTAGTTTATCTGACACTGTAACAATTTCTCTTTTAAATCTAGCAACTAGTGAAGTTTCATTATTTCTCAAATAAAGTATACCAGGATATACATACCTATAACCCCATATTGAAATTAGACTTTAAGCAATGATTTGTGATAACTTTTTTCTTTGTGTTGCTGGGGAATCAAACCCAGGGCCTCATACATGCTAGGCAAGTGTTCTACCACTGAACGACATCCTCAGCCCACAATAACTTCTTTATGTTTTTACAAGGTGTTTAACTCAGATGTAAGGTAATTAGAATCATTTCTTTGCTTTTTTTCCTGTTTCTCTTTGATATTTATTAAATGATACTTTATATTTGAATATAGTATTCCTGTAAAAATAACTACTAATATGATTAAACTCTACTTTCACTATCGCCTGAAATCTATGCTCTATCATCCCCACATTTTTCTTAGGATCCCATTCTTAATAATTGAAGTACATGAATTTGATGTTCCATAGATTTATACAAATATACCCATTGCAAATTTGTGCTATAGCTGCGTGTATATTTTTTAAAAATGTATACTTTGCTATATAACATTAGTAGATATTTACTCTTTATTTTTCATATTCTCTATCACCTTCCTTGAGAAGTATTCTAAATTGCTCATGAGAAATTCAATGCCCAATTCTTAGGAAAGCAATTTGGTTCTGTGGAAGACCAGGAAAAAAAATTGCTATTTCAAAAGATATACATTTCTTAATCCCTGTGAATGTTATGTGAAATATCAAAGTCTTTATAGATGTGACTAAATTAAGAATTTTTAAATGGGAAGATTATCCCAGATTATATGGGTAGACTCTAAATTAAATTAAATGTATCCTCAAAAAAGGAAGACAAGGGGAAATCTGATACACACACAAAGGAGAATACAACATGAAGATAAATCCGAGGGAGATTTGAAATCCTAGCCTTGAATCCTGGAATGCTTTCGTCACAAGTCAAGGAATGCCTAAAGCCACCAGAAGCTGGAAGAGATAAGAAACAGATTTCCTTCTAGAGTTTATGGAGGGTGTAAGGGTACATAGCTCTGTTGATAATCTTGAGTTATACCAAGTTTTATACTCACTTCTGGATTTTGGGTCTGTAGAATTGTGAGAGAAAAATTATTGGTACGATAAGTTTGGGGTGATTTTTTATAACATCCACAGGAAACTAATACACTGTAAAAATTAAAATTATAAATTAAAATAACAATGAGATATTATTCTGCACTTAAATCATGGGTAAACACTTAAATCCTTGATGAAATATGGTTATGAAGAAAATAGGGTTCTTTTATTCTATTCCATGTCAATTTCTAAGTGTACATAGAAATAAACACTTAACTCTGGGTTAATATATTATCTTCTTGGAATTTTTCTGGCTAATACAGTCAAAAACCATGAAGAGATAAACGTAACTTGATATTAAGTGCAATGTTGCTTAGAGTAGCAAAGTCTGGAAGCAACCTAAGTATCCATCGTCTGGTAACTGTTTATACATTACAGTATAATATAGAATATACATTTATAAAATCACTTTAAAATGAGAGTTTTTTTTTCTCACAGTTTCAGATGAGGACCCAAAGTTGAAAAACAAAATAAGTGTTGCTCAAGTGTGGCACTAATCCATTTATGAAGCTCATATGAAGAAATTATATGAAAAAAGTTTGTGTGATTTAAGCCTAAACCTGAGACTATAAGTGGGATTAAAATTGAGGTTAGGTAAAGATAATTTCTTTGGAAATGTTTCTAGTAGTACTCTAGTATGTACTCTTACCTCACAATTGTATGTATCTCTTGAAAGGAGAGATTTTCATTCCTAGTTTTATTAATAAGAGTTTTATCTAAGGAAACCTGCTGGAGATTTTGAAATGTGTCTCCTGAAGTTTGTGGAGACCCGGTGTTCTAACATTTGACTCACCTGAGACTTCTAAAGATGCTTTGGAATCATCCAAAGGGAAACAGTGTTATATTAGGAACAAAAAGCACTTCCACCTACAGAATGAGCAAGGTTGTGATTGTATTTTCCACAAACTGATATGCTGACAGGAAATAGCTTGAAGCCATCTTAACAGGGACTTGGCCCAAATTTGCTGTGGAAAAGAGAGATGAGACACAGGTGAGATGAGAGTCTGTTAGGTGACCTACAAGACACCAAGGAATATAAGAGCCATTACACACATCATGTAGATGCATTTCTCAGAAATGCTTAAAATCATGCTGGGAGAGAACAAGCTCTTTGAACAATTGCCAAACCCAGAGATTGCTTGCTATACAAGTCTGCTCTGTAAACCTGTCTTCCTGGAGTTGTCAAAAACTATCTTTAGTAGGAAAAAAAGAGGTGAGAGAGAAGGGAGTACTATGACTTCTGCAGGTTTCCTACTTGAAACTGAATCAAACTAGTCTGAGAGAACACTTTGGACATTCATCTCTGGAGGTTCATTGCACTACACAATTTATTATTCAAATGAGAAGAGTATATTATCTAAAAGATACAAGATGATTATTACTATTGCTATTTGAAAGTAACTGGAAAAAGTTACAAATATTATGCAAGTCAGAACTGAATCCATAAAACATGTTTGAAGGTACCTACCCTGGAAATACTTGCAACCTATCAACTTGAACCTATTCAATAAAATGATTAGATTACAGAATAAAGTTCACCAAATATATAGACCCAGTAAAATATCTCAAAAATACACTTTTAAGTAACAAAAATGTAATGTAGATGCAGAAGAATGTGAGTAGTAATATGCCACATCTGACATTTTCTAAAATGGCCTTTCTTCTCTGATGGAAGATTCCAGTGATTAAAACAGTGGTTAAAGAAGGCTTGATGAAGAAAATTACAAAGATGAAAAAGGGGGAACATATTCTACCCTTGGCTCCTACAGTTTTTCCCCTCACATTGTGTTTCCACTTGAAGTTTCCTCCTTCTGCTTTTGGAGTCTAGCCAATAAAATGAGCAATTTGTTCAAGTCCTCTATGAATTGACTATCAGGGGACTACCATTCCCTATAATCTTTTTTCAGTAGTTCTTTCCCAAGCATTGGTTGATATTTTACCATGTGAATCTGCTCATCAGTAATTGCCTGAATACTTCAGGGACACCTTGTTCAAGTTTCCAGGGTTCTTTCTTTATGCCACTCTCTTTTCTCCAGTAATCTTTTCTGAGAACAATAGCCATGTTGATCTTCCTGGCTTGTCAGTTTCATCCCAGAGAATCTCTGGACCATGCCAAACTTGGATTTCTCCTCCTTCTGCTGTGACCATGAAACTCTCTACAATAAGGAAGCTCCTGTAAACCTTAACTGTTTGTTGGGAATCATTGTCCTTTGTTTGCTGATGTTCAGTGATTGTCTTGCAACTGTTATTGTTTTTGATTGTTTCATGGGAGAGGATGAATGCAGTCCTGTTATTCCATTTTAGTTGGAAGTGTAACCCTGAAGTATTTAAAGTAAAACTGTCAGGCAGAAATATACAATACAATTTCAAACAAAGTGTGAAAGGGAATCAAATCCGTCCTATATATATTGCCTCTCCTCCAAGAGGCTTTTGAAATGAGAGAAAACAAATTACTAAGAAGGAAGGGGAGGAGGAAATGCTGGGGACTGAATTAGAGCATCATATTCCTTGCTTTAGTTATTATGTCAAAAATGTATCCTAGGGCTGTGGCTGTAGCTCACTGGTAAACCACTTGCCTAGCATGTGTGAGGCACTGGGTTCGATCCTCAGTACCACATAAATAAATAAAATAAAGATATTATGTCCATCTACAACTAAAACAATACATTAAAAATGTATCCTAATGTTATGTATAACTAAAAAAAACCAATAAAATAAATATAAAAGACTGAATTCCTTTGCTTTCACCTCCTTACTTTCAAGGATATGTATACTCACACTTTATAGTATATGCCTCATGTACATTTTATTTTTATGTAAGTGATCATTTGATTAATGTCAAAATTTTCTTCCTAAACTGAAAGCACTATGAGGATACGTACACATTTAGGATCCTTTTGCTCACTACTCTCTCCCCATTGCCTATGTGTTATATTGATGGAAAACAAGGAACTGTGCCTCCTAGATATTTTGAAGATGTGGAAAATAATGTCAGACTGATGGAGAAATTTGATCGGGGTGAAATAGTGCCTAAAGATAAGCCATCAAACATAGTTTGCTAACACCTTCCCTATAAGAATTTCTCAGCATGATTTCAAATCATTATGAAGGACACAATTTCTGAGACCATATAAAATTATAATTTAAGATAAAACCATAAAATCACTTTTTAAATATTAACAAATGGAAATTAAATATCACAATGAGTTTTTACTCATCATTTGTTGAATAAATGCACAAAGAAGATCTTAACTTTTAAATATCATATGTTTGGCCTTTTACTACTTGAACATTGTCCTCATCTGTTTTATATATGAACATATGATGATGATTGCTACCAATGGAAAAGGTTCATGTTAAGTTATTTGATTTTTAGAGAAATGTACCCTTTTTTGGCTTACTATTGTTTAGTAGGTCTAGGCTCTATGAAGATACATGTTAACTTATGGATGGTATACGTGGAGATACTCGATTCCTTTCAAGTTCAGAAAATAACCCCAAAAGTTACTTGTTCTGATAAGATGTTGAATGCTTTGTCTCAAACTCAGCAAATATATTCACCATGACTTTCTTAAACTGACAACATAACAATTATTTGAATTTTCCTTTGAACCAGTTTTCCTACCTGTTGTTTCCCTCATTTGCCTTATTATGAAGTTAAATAAATATCTAATGCATGTTAATTTTATAACTATAACTTTTGAAAATTATTCTTATTTGACACCTTATCCTATGGATGAAATGCAAATATTGTATGTAGTTGGACTGAAATTTTAACATGTGTTTTATACCTATGGGAACAAGATGTAAGGGGTAAAAATTTGTTCTGTAGTTTTACTTTTGTCAAAATGGTAGTTAATTTATCAAAACAATACTGTGCATTATAAATTTTTATAATATTCAAAGTTAAAGTCTAATGGAAATGACTCTCCCTAATGAAATAAAACGTGATGGAAATTAGCATTATTGTGTAACATCTGACCACTAACACATTATTTTTCATTAATTGGTAGCAGAAAATATTAAGCACTTCATAAGGTGAAAAGAGGATAAAAAATTCAAAATATGATTTTGATAAAATAGGTTTTAACTTATCAAAAGCATATACCATCAGAAGGCTGAGGGAGGAGGATCGTGAGTTCAGAAGCAGCCTCAGCAAAAATGAAGTGCTTAGCAATTCAGTGAGACCCTGGCTCTAAATAAAATACAAAATAGGGCTGGGGATGTGGCTCAGTGGTCGAGTGTCCCTGAGTTCAATCCCCAGTGGCCCCCCAAAAAGCACATACCATATCTGAAAGAAATATCATAAAACTTTATCCTTGAATTTTATCCAGTGTGTTTTGAAATTTTTCTGTATAAAACCTTCCAGTTCTATATGACAGTATTAGAATCATGAAACAATACTGCTCTTAAAAGATGATTTTCTTTCTGTATAATGACTTGTCTATGGGAATGAGTCTTGAAAAATCTAGAGTCACCCCTGTTTATATGTATGGAAAAACACCATTTTAAGTTTTTACTGTTTCTTATTAATTCTTTTTTAAAGACTTTTCTCTCTTAGGACTCTGCTTCAATGGAGATGTGTTCATTACCAATAGTCTGATGCAAGAGAGAAAGTCATTAGATAAAAGTCATCATTACTCCCACCATCCTACTCTATATATCACATACGTGAAATCAGAATATCTCATTATGGGGCAAAATATCGAATTTCTAACAGATGGCTCATACCTGAGGTAAGTAGAAAGCAAGAAAACTCAAGAAATTTTATACTTTATGGTTCCTTGATTCAAGTTTAAACCACACTGGTGTGGCAGAGCCCTTTAGATCTGGAAATAATACCCCATACTAGGACTAAGAATGGATGCCAATTGCAAACAAAACTCAGTACATAGCTCTTACATAAAGAGAGTAATTCACCTATGAACTCACACCTATCTCAGTCCAATCAATTTCTGAAAAGGGTAAATATAGAAAGAGACTTCTTGGAAATATACATTCTTTAAATTTTTCTGGCTATATTTCCCTACCCCCTCATAATATTTGGCTAACCTCCAAGGATGAATGATTTCCAGAAGGGTATTTTCCCAAGGCATTCCATGTGAGCTTCAGGGTGAAGAAATACAGAAAGAAGTAAAATTTCCTCCAAGCAATATTTCTTAAATTTTAGGATGGTAAGAATCACCTGGGATGTTTGCTAGATTTTTTTTTTCAAATCTACTGCCCTGCCCTGGAGATCCTGATTCAGCAGATCCAGAGTGGGCCATACTATAGTTTTAACAGTTTCTCAGGTGACATTTGAAACATTTAAAACAAGATATACCCTTAGAAAATACCTCAGGGGTATGTTTTTCAAATCTGGTTTCTCAATGACTAATTTAGGATGCTAGAAAAAAATGCAGATTCTGGGCCTACTTGCATTAAATCAGAGTTTCTAGGAAGTAGATTACAGACTTCATTCTGTTTCTCACAGATGAAGGGCCCAGCCTCCCTCTACTGCTCTTCCCACCCTATGCTTGGGGGTTTAGGATAACGTTTCATCTACCATTGCTCAACTGGATAGCTAAGCCTATCTCAAATTTCTGTCAGAACCAATAAACAGATCAAGGGAACAAGGAGAAAACTTAAGAATAGATACAATTTAGATGAAATAATATGTAATAGTGGAGATGATATTTTGATACAATGGATATGAATCATGCTATTTAATTTAATATGCATCAGCTTTTTAAAAGAAAAACTAAATGTGACAACCATGTTAGACACCACAATTAATGTCTTACTTTGATGGTGAAATGAAAAAAGTAAAATTCCTCAAATGTTTTAGTGCAACATATGGAATGATGAAGGACAGTAAACTGTTTCACACAGTAAAATGTGAAACTGTTTCATATGGCAAATATGACCTACTGCCTGGTTTTATAAGGAAAGTTTTATTGGAACCCAGATACACCAATTTATTTTTATATTGTTTATGGTTGCTTTTCTGCTACAATGGGCAAAGTTGAGTAACTGTGACAGAGACCATGTGGTCTGCAAAACTTGGAAATATTTACTATGTATGTGACCCTTTATAGAGAATGCTTGCTTACCATTGCCTAAGACTTACAGAAATAATTAGTTTTTAATGAATTATTGTAGAAATATCTGGGAGGAGTTAAGGACTGTTTCGCAACTCAGAGGCACATGACTGATAGTTTCAATTTATCCCTCAATATTGTGCTTCTTCAGAAAGTGTGCAATTTTCCTGGGGGATCATAGTGAAAGAGTTACAAGTAGATTCAGAGGGAAAAACAACAATATTTGAGGTAAATCCAGGTCTCTGAAATGCCCATATATATGTTATGAGATACATGGTTGGGTTTGCAAGTTTATTAATGGTAATGAGTAGATGAATAGATTTCCAGTGTCTAAAGGAGAGGAAATTGGTCAAATACTAAGTTGTAGACTTAATATATAGCCAATATTCAAATAGTAATGTAAATTTTGTACAAAATATGTAGCATATATGAAAAATCTATAATCTCTGCTGAAGCACACAATAAAAGATCTTGCATTAACAGAAACTAGTTTTTCATATAGGAACTCAATATTAATTATCAATTTATTCTGTATAAATCTATAAATAATACAATTCAAGACAGGTTTGCTTTTATCAATTATAAACAACTGAAGAGTAATAGAAAATTAAGACAAGAATATTTAAGGAAAAATTTGAAAATAGAAATAAACTGGGAATTTCTGTCTACATATTAAATTACTTATAATATTTATAATTTAATGTGATATTGGCTCAAGAGCAGATAAATCAACAGAATATATCTATATATGAAAGTCTAGGTTTTTATATCAGGTTGAGGAAAATAATCTATTTCATTGTTTCAATTCTGATGAAAAACATTCACTGATTTCCAGAGTTGGAGACACTACTATATTAAAACCTAAAAGCCACAACTTTAGGTTTCCTAGGTGGTATGTGACTTCATAAGGAAAGATAAACAAGGGCTCTGAAGTCAGGATTTGAATAAAATATGGTCACTTTCAGACTTTTTAATAAATGATGTTTGGAAAAACTTTTCAGTAAATATAGAAAAATAAAACTTGATTCTTTGTTTGTCAAATAGAAAAATGTCCATACCAAGTGATTTAGAATGCTGTGTATGAAAGATACCGTTATAGTTATTAGAATACTTTATAATTAAGAACAATATATTTCTCACCTAAATTTGGGGTATTTCTTCTTAAATAAGAATCAAAAATATTGATCAAAAGGCCCAAAAAAGGCTGATCGTGCATCCCTGTAATCCCGGCAGCTCGGAAGGCTGTGGCAGGAGGATCACGAGTTCAAAGCCAGCCTCAGGAAAAGCAAGGCAGTAAGCAACTCAGTGAGACCCTGTCTCTAAATAAAATACAAAATAGGGCTGGAGATTTTTCTCAGTGGTCAAGTGCCCCTGAGTTCAATCCCAATAGCCCCCCACACCCCAAAAAAAAGGACCAGAAAAGAACTGATTATATTAAACTGCAAGTGTGTTTTCTAACCAATGAAGAACACAGAATAAATCTGACAGAAGATGAGGAAAATATATTTGTATGTTTAAAACCAATAAAAATAAACAGGTTTTAAACAAACATCAAAGAGGATACTCAAGGGGTAAATTAATACAGGAAGAAACAAACTTGTTAGTAATAAAAATGTAGTTAAAATAATGAGATAACACTTTATATTGGCAAATAAGAAAAAGTAGCACACTGCAAGTATAGTTGTGGATACAGGAAATAGAAACCCTTGTGTCCTGCTGTTGGGTATATTGACTGTTACAAATGTGGATATAAATATGTCAATATTTAGTCAAATTTAGTTTGAATGTACTCTGTGATTTAGCAGTAGCACTGAGCACATCCCCAGAACAATCCAATTATTCAAAAACAGGGAAATGGATAAATAATTTGTGATATATCTAATAAATACAATGATATTCTGATACATACTATGTTAGTTTCCTAGGGCTGACCTAAGAAATTGCTACAAACTGGAAGGCTTAATAAACATAAGGTTCTTATCTCAGAGAAATCTGCTCTTTCCTTGTAAATGTACCACTTTGATTCTATCTGATGAGGTTTTCCCTTTGTGAGTCTTTGCATTGCCTTCTTTCTGTACGTGTCTGTGTGTATCCAAATTTCCACTAGTCATACTGAATTAAGCCCCACCTAGTGGCTATAACCCTTCATTCTCTTCCTATGTCATTACAGGGCATCTTTCTCTCCCAAGTCTGTCTTTCTTTTCTTATAAGAACACTAACTGTCTACCCAATTCTAGTATGATCTCTTCTTAACATAAATATTTACATCTTGCAATGACCTGATTCCAAATAAAGTCACATTCTGAGGTAGGGGCGTAAGGATTCCCATACATCTTTTTGAGGAGTATAAAATTTGACCCATAATAATACTATAACATGAGTGTTTCTCAAAAATATAATAAGTGAAAGAAGCCTATTAAGAAAGAATGTATACTATATGTCCTATTTACGTAAAATTCCAGAAAATTCTGATTACTTAAAGAAACTTCGTATTTTCTTAGGGATAGGGAATAGTCTTTGAAAGTTGAGAGATTATAAAGGGTCATGAGGAAACTTTGGGGAATGAATATGTTCATTATATTAATGGTTTCATGTGTATGTACATATGCCCAAATTTATCAAATTGTATTCACTAAATATGTGCTGTTCATTAAATGTCAATTGTACCTCAATTGTAGAGTTATAAATAAGTGCAATTTTTCATGTTCCTAAAAGTGTATGAAGTATTATGAACTTCAATGTTTTAAGTTTTATGTAAGCTTTAAAAAAAAGGCATGAAGATATCATGTTATGTTTTGCCCCAGATAGACTAACATGCTAGCTAATGTAAAGTGTGTATTATATTATCAATTACTCTAAGTACTATATAATGGTTGTTAATAATATTGTGATGATTTCTATTTAAAAGCCTGGACCTAAGGTACCCCTAACATATGTCCCAAGGAAAGTTTTAAATCAACTCTACTATCGTTAAATTCAGATGAATGCCAGACACTTTAATTGATTTCATATCTAAAATGATGGAACAGATTTTATTGTGTGAATATTAATAGTGGTCCTAGTCTATAAATTAATTATTTTTGCACTCTTCAATTTGTGTATGTCTATTCCATCATGGTATTGATACAATAGTCTGCAGGTACCAGGCCATCTATGATAAAAAATGTTTAATCTTAGTGGCAGGAAAGGAATCCATTTATATCACCAACCCAGAAAATGTTCAACCTTATTGTTCTACCATGGAGTATGTTTGCCAGTGAGTTTGCTCTTGATATTTCCCTTTAACTACCCTCAAGAACTCCAGAGAAAAGAGGAAAAAAAAAACTTCTCTAAATCTTTCTCCTTGAACTCTTTGTCCTTTATTTTCTCCCTAGTCTCTCTCCTTATTATTATTTTGCCCCTAATCTGGTTAAGTGACAAGAAAATGAAAGACCAGAAAAAATTTTTTGTATTCTTTTAAAAAAGATATGGCAAGATGGCCTGAAATATTTTAATTGACAGCTTTATAAAATATATATCATTGTCCTCTTTTCTATGATCCAGATATACTTTTTATTCTCATTTCAATTTTTGAAGTTTATGTTCATACAAGGCATTTATTACAGATGAAATCTGTAAATGGTAAGTATGAAGAGAGGAATTGTGAATATACTGTGTAATTTTTGAACACATCTAGTGAATACTGTTTACTTAATAACATGTTTTAAAAGTTAAAAAATGCCTTAATCGTAACTTACATTACAGCTTAATATTTTATGTGAAAATGATCATTTTCTTATCTCTAAAATATCTAGCAATTTATAAAATACTGTAGTTATGTGAAAGAAGTTATATTGACTCAGTCTTATACTTTTCCTAACAACTTTTTATTTGGCAAGACAATGTAGCCTTTATTCTTCCTGCATCAAAACTAAAATAAAATGTCAAAACAACTTAAAAATGCAAAAATGAGATTTCAATGGAATTTGTAGTTATATTTGTCAAGTATTATCATATATCTGTCATATTTAATAAGTCTTACACATATAAAATTTAGCTTTCCCTCTTTAAGAACACCTTGATTTTAGAATTTAAATTAATTGATTTTTAAAATTTAACATTAAGCAGTTGGACTGCTGAAACTTTACTGATAGCATGTTATATTTTATTCGAGAAATCTTCCAGTTTTCTTTTTTTCTGAGGCAACAATTTGTAGTCATTTAGATAATTTATTCCTGTTTATTCCTCACTATATTAAAATCCAACAATCCAACATGCATGATAATTCTTGTTTTATTAATCTTTCTTCTCATCCAGTTTGATTATTTACTGCCCACCCTTTTTGTTGCCCCTTGTTCCTGACAAAACATACACAATATATAGTTATGACAGAGACTTCTATCATGGTTAAAATGATGCAAATCAATGTATACATGCATAAACATCACTTCTGAAAAGCCTTATTTTAGCATCCCACTTCATACTGTAGGTAGAATTATTCATGCCTTCCACTAAATCCAGTTTGTTTTCACTTTGAGATTAATGTCCTTCATTTTGTTTTAAATATTTTTTCATTGTTGATAGATCTTTATTTTATTTATTTATATATGGTGCTGAGAATTGAATCCAGTGCCTCACACATGCCAGGCAAGTGCACTACTGTTGAGCCCCAGCCCCAGCCCCGAATATCCTTCATTTTTAAAAATAAGTTTTATATATGCAAGTCTCTCTTATAGACAGTAAGCTTCTTATAGACCAGATCTAGATTTTACTAATATCTCTATATTTGCCAGTAGGACAACTTTAAATGTGTGCTGAATAACCCCATGGTCTCCTTTTGTTCATATCTACTAATGGCAGTTTTATTGTTTATGAAATGTATAAATATATTATATTAAAATGCATATATTTCCTCTTATTCCATGGAGTTTTACCCAGGTATTGGAGAGATGCATGTGCTATGTTTGACAATATACATATTTTACAGTATAGATTATTAACAAAATGAGAATCCTACAAGGATTTTTCTTTTATATTTTATTTAAAATATGTGGAAATGGAAAAAGAAAAGGTATATAGAGAAAACATAAGTAAATATGAAAAATGACTTTCTTTTTTTTTTTTTTTGATCCCAGGGATTGAACCAACTGAACAACATCCCCAACCCTTTTTATTTTTTATTTTGTGACAGGGTTTCATTCAGTTGCTTAGCACCTCACTAAATTGCTGAGGCTGCTTTGATCTTGCAATCCTCCTGCTTCAGCCTCCCAAACTGTTGGGATTACAGGCATGTGCCACCACACATGGCTTAATTCATTTTTTTTATTTATTGATTCTCTTTAGTTATGCAAGGTAGTAGAATCCATTTTGACATAATTATAAAAGCATGGAATATATCTTATGCTAATTGGTGCATTATAGTTATACATGATAGTAGAACTACTTGTGATAGGGCTGGGGATGTGGCTCAAGCGGTAACGCGCACACCTGGCATGCACAGGGCGCTGGGTTCGATCCTCAGCACCACATAAAATAAAATAAAGATGTTGTGTTCCCTCTCTCTCTCCCTCTCTCTCCCTCTCTCTAATAAAAAAAGAACTACTTGTGATATGTTCATTCATAAACATTACATAGTTTGGTTAATTTCATTCTTCAGTTTCTCCACTTTCCTATCACTCCTCTCTCCACCTTGTTTCTCTTCCTCTAAATTCTTCCTTCTATTTTATTAAATCTCCCCTCCTCTATTTGACCCCTTATATCTCTCTAGCTTTCACATATAAGAGAAAGCATTCAACTCCTGACTTTCAGGGTCTGGTTTAATCCAATTAGCATGATGTTCACCAGTTCCATTCATTCACCAGTGTCATAATCACTATTCTTTATGGCTTAATAATACTCCATTATGTTATATATAAAATATTTTCTTTATCCAACCATCCATTGAAGGACACCTAGACTGGTTCCATAACTTGGCTTTTGTGAATTGTGCCACTATAAACATTGATATGCATATATAACCACATTATATTGATTTTATTACTTTGGGATAAAAAATGAAGGAATAGGTTAGCTGGGTCATATAGTGGTTCCATTCCTAGTCTTTTGAAGAATCTCTGTAGTATTTTCCAAGGTGGTTCTATTAACTTTCCCTCAAACCAACAATGTATAAGGGTACATTTTTCCCCATACCCTCAGCAGCATTTATTGTTATTTGTTTTTTAGATAATTGCCATTCTAACTAGAGTGAAATGAAATCCCAGTATACTATTGATTTGCATTTACCTGAATGCTAAGCATGCTGAATATTTTTTCATGTATTTTTGACCATATGCATTTCTTCTTTCGAGAAATATCTGCTATCTCATTTGTCCATTTATTGACTGAGTTAGGTGGTCTTTGGTATTAAGTTTTTGAGCTCTATATATTTCCTGGATATTAATCTCCTGTTGGAAGAGTAGCTGGTAAAGATTTTCTCCCATTCTGTAGGCCTTTCCTTTACTCTCTTAATTGCTTCCTTTGCTGTGCAGAAGCTTTTCAATTTGATGCCATCCCACTTATTGATTCTTTATTTCATTTCTTGAGTTTTGGGGGTCTTGTTAAGGAAGTCAGTGTCTGCACAAATATGTTGGAGTGTAGACCTTATGTTTTCTTCTAGCAATTGCAAAGTTTCTGATCTACTTCCTAGGTCTTTGATTCATTTTGAGTTGACTTTTTTGCAGGGTGTGAGATAGGCATCTAGTTGCATTCTTCTATATATTAATATCCAGTTTTCCTAGCATCATTTATTAAAAGACTATCTTTTCTCTAACACATATTTTTGGTACCTTTGTTGAGTATCAGATAAGTGTATCTGTGAGGGTTTATCTTTACATCATCTGTTTCATTTGTCTTCATGTCTGTTTTGATGCCCATAGCATGATGTTTTTATTTCTATATCCCCATAGTATACTTTGAGATTAGGTTTTGTGATACCACTTATTGCTCAGTACTGCTTTTTAGGTAGTCTACTTTTAATTATTACTAATTTGGTATGTCACTTCAGAAATGGAAATATAGAGCATATAGAACTCATCTATGATGTACAAATATAATGAAAGTAATGCATATCCATGCATATCTAATGCATGCATATATATGTATACTGCACATGCATATAATTTTATCCATGCAAATCACAGTATTTGCAATTTTCCGATGAGTCAATGTTCCCGATCATTTTTGTCTATTTTTGGTATTTAACATGACTTGGTTTCTCCTTTGATTGGCTTTGTCTTTAGTGTAATACCTCCCTTTTCTTATTTTTTATTTTAAAAAGTAGTTAAAAATTTCTTATTTAGGTCATGACAGAGACAGCAGAGTTCTGGGACCAGTAGTTTTCAGAAATTACATAAGAGGCAACTTGCTTTGAGATAGACAATTGGAGTTGTAGCTTTCCAATTTGACAGACAACTTTATAATTCAGAATGCCAGATCTTGGCAGAAATTGAAGCTTTCTTGGTGGCCCATTTATACTTTTGGCTGTGAGAATCCACCATTTTGTGTGTTTTTCCCCTGCCAATTTTCCATTAACACATTTAATATTATGTAATTAATCTGTTTTCTCTTAAAATAGCTGGGTGGGTTCTGTTCTCTAGCAAAGAACTGTAAATCACGTAAAAGTATGGAAGCAGAAAAAGAACCAAAAAGAAATTCTAAAACCAACCAACCAAACAAACAAAAGTGAGAGAGAAAGAAACTTGAAGATCTAATTAAAAGAAATAATAAGCAATACACATGGTGATATCCGTTCATATCCTGGAAACATCAAAAATGGATAATGATATGATATTATGAATAACTATGATATTAAACTGGAAAATTTAGATGAAATTGGCAAGTTACTAAAAAGGCAACAAAAGTGGCTGAAAAGTTCTATTACTATTAAATTGAATCAGTTATTAAAATTATTTCTCTTAAACACTTCAACTCTGTTGGTTTCATTGGAGAATTATAACAAACATTTGAAAAGATATAAAACTAATTTACAAAAACTCAAGAAATACCATTGTCCTAACTCATAGAACATGGATGTGTTTACCTCCTCTTTTTTTTTTTAGGAGTATTACTTCACTATCAACCTATATGATTGCATAACTTTGAAAATATTCTCCTTTACAGCCCAAGGAGAGGTAAACATGGGACATATGAAAATAGAATCGAAACTGTTGAGGCCTTTCCTTATTTCTTATTTATTTCAGTGTGACTTTTTTTTTTAATTGAATTTGCTATTGAGGGCATTTTTGCCATAGTCCTAAAGACTGCATTAGTATTCTTGTAATATCATAATAATACAAACACATTGAAATATAAACTTTAATTTATTTCCCATTTCTTATTCAAATTTAGCAACAGAAACCACTAGCATTTCAACCTCAGCCTGAGTCAGTTTTGCTTTTGGTACTTTATGTGAGAATTAGAAAAAATGAAATAATTCAATAATTAAGAAATGTATCAGCAGGATTATTATCATAAGATCTAGTGGATTTTTTGTGTGTGTGTATGCTATTTTCAAGTCATTACAGTTTAAGGAGTAAAATTCAATAATCATCATAAAATTGTTTTACACAGTTATTGGAGGAAATAGAGCTAATAAGAATCTAACATGAAAAGCACAGGTTGCTATTTGTCAGTATAACCAATGATAAAAATAGTGAGCTCTTCAAGTACCTGCTATTATTAATCCCACAGGTTCTGGCAATGTAATCGTTGTAATGATGAACAATCATTGTTAATGAAAATGAGGATTAAGCAGAAACTTCAACAAGGGAACTATTCATACAATAAAAAGACTGCCTTTAATCTAATCAATGAATACCAGGAGTAGGAGTGGTTGAAGAGGATACTGGCTGGCTTGCACCAGTGAGCTGTTTGACTTCTTAGGTCTCAGATGGTGTTCTCACAGTTTAGTTATGGTAGCCCTCCAAGGATTAAAATAAAACTAAACTAAGAAGGATTAGGAAACTATATTTCTATCACAATAACATATGTAGCCAGACCTGCCTCACTGACCTGCATGGAAACTCAGGCCCAGGTTTAGGCCCTAGTTCATCCCGCACCAGCAGACACCCTCCAGAGCTTAGTCCCATCCCAGACCTGCCTTGCAGATCTGTGTGGGAGCCAGGACCCAGGGTAAGCTTGGGTCCACACCCACCACCACCACCTGGGAGCCCAGGTCTAACCCACTTCCATCCTGAGACACTGCAGCCATCCCCATAGCCTTTCCCATGCAGTAGCCTCTACCTCGGAACAACAGACAGGGCCTAGAACCAGCTGCATCTTGAGGCAGGCATCCCAAAGCTAGTGTAAGGCACACCCTATAAGCCCCATCTCTGAAAGAAGTTGCATCCATTGTGGGGCACCTACAATGCTATCTCAAGTTACCTGCTGCTATTGCTGCCACCACCTACAGTTGCAGTAGCATCCATCCTGGGACACCGACAGGGCATGGAGCCCAACACTAAAATGAGGTACAGATAATCTGCATAGACACTACAAGATTATAGGATAGAAACTGTAATACTTCAGATCCACATTGCAAGTAAGGAAATCACACAGACAACATGAAAAAACAAGGGAGGAAAGTGCCCCAAACAAACCAGGATACTACAATAACAGTACCCACAGACAGCGCAGATGATGAAATGTCAGAGAAGGAGTTCAGAATGTTTATACTTAAAATGATCTGTTAATTAAAGAATGACCTAAATGAGCAAATACAGGCAGAAATTGATCACACCAACAAAGAGATAAGGGATAAAATATAAGTAGCAAAAGATTACTTCAAGAAAGATATAGAGATTGTGGGAAAAAATCAGAAATCCTTGAAATGAAGAAAACAATAAATCAAATAAAAAAAAACTCAATAGAAAGCACCACCCACAGACTGGATCACTTGGAAGACAAAATGTCAGATAATGAAGACAAAGTATACAATCTGGAAAATTAAGTTGACCACACAGTGAAGATGGTAAGGAACCATGAACAAAACATCCAAGAATTATGGAATAGCATCAAAAGACAAAATCTAAGAGTTACTGGGATAAGAGGAAGGCACAGAGTTTGAAACCAAAGGAATGCACAAACTCTTCAATATGATAATATCAGAAAATTTCCCAAACATGAAGAATGAATTGGAAATTCAAATACAAGAGGCTTACAGGACACCATGTACAACCGATCTACACCAAGGCACATTATAATGAAAATGCCTAGCATACAGAATAAGGGTAGAATCTTAAATTCACAAGACCCAGGAATCAGATTGCATATAGGGAAGACCAATTCATATCTCAGCAGATTTTTCAACCCAGACCCTCAAAGCCAGGAGATCCTGGAACAGCATATACCAAGCTCTGAAAGAAAATGAATGACAACCAAGAATCTTATATCCAGTAAAACTAAGAATTAGATTTGATAATGAAATAAAAACTTTCCATGATAAACAAAAGTTTTTACAAAAAAATTATTTTCTACAAAACAAAACAACAAAAAAAAGAATTTAGATCTAGAAGCCTGCACTACAGAATATCCTCAACAAAATAGTCACTGAAGAGGAATTGAAAAACAACAATGAAAATCAGCAAAGGGAGATATTACAACTAAGGAAAAACTAATCAAAGGAGAAACAAATTCAAGTTAAATACCAAAAATAAATACAAATGGCAGGAAATACAAATCATGTCTCAATAATAACCCTGAATGTTAATGGCCTAAAAATCACCAATCAAAAGACATAGACTGGCAGACTGGATTTTAAAAAAAGATCCAATAATATGCTCACTTGAAGAGACTCTTTTCATAGGAAAAGACATCCACAGACTGAAGGTGAAAGGTTGAGAAAAAACATACCACTCACATAGACTGCAGAAACATACAGGATTTTCCATTCTCGTATCAAAAAAAAAAAAAATAGATTTCAAGGCAAAGTTAATCAAAAGGGATAAAGAAGGACATTACATACTGTTTAAGGGAAGCATACATCAACAAAACATAACAATTATAAATATATATGCCCCAAATAATGGAGCATCTATGTTCATTAAACAAAGTCTTCTCAAGTTCAAGAGTCAAATAGACCACAACACAATAATTCTTCAATATGATAATATCATAACTTAACACACCTCTTTCACCACTGCATAGATCTTCCAAAGAAAAGCTAAACAAAGAAACTATAGAACTCAATAATACAATCAATAAATTAGACTTAACAAATATATATAGAATATTTCATCCATCAAGAGCAAATACACTTTCTTCTCAGCAGCATATGCATCCTTCTCTAAAATAGACCATGTATTATGTCACAAAGCAACTCTTAGGAAATACAAAAAAAGTAGAGATACTACCCTGCATTCTATCAGATCATAATGGAATGAAATTAGAAATCAATGATGAAATAAAAACTAAAAGTTACTCCAACACCTGAAGGCTAAATAATATGCTATCAAATGAACAATGATTTGAAAAAGACATCAAGGAGGAGATTAAAAATTTACAGAGATGAATGAGATACAACATATCAAAAACTCTGGGACACTATAAAATCAGTACTAAGAGGAAAGTTCATTGCATGGAGTTCATTCCTTAAAATAAGAAAAAGTCAACAAATAAATGACTTAACATTATATCTGAAAGCCCTAGAAAAAGAAGAACAAATAAACACCAAAAGGAGAAGACAGGAAATAATTAAAATCATAGATGAAGTCAATGAAATTGAAACAAAATAAACAATTAAAAAATTGACAGAACAAAAAGTTGGTTCTTTGAAAAAATAAATAAAATTAACAGACAATTAGCCATGCTAATGAAGAGAGAGAGAAAACTCAAATTATAGACATCCAAGATGAAAAAATAAATATCACAACAGACACTACAGAAATACAGAGAATAATTAGAAACTACTTTGAAAACTTGTACTCCCATAAAATAAAAAATATTGAAGGCATCACCAAATTTCTACAATCATATGATTTGCCCAAATTGAATCAGGATGTTACACACAATTTAAACAGGTCAATTTCAAGTGATGAAATAGAAGACACCATCAGAACCCTACGAACCAAGAAAAGCCCAGGAATGGATGGATACAGCACTAAGTTTTACAAGACCTTTAAAGAAAAATTAAGACCAATACTCTTCAATTTATTTCAGGAAATAGAAAAAGAGAGAGCCCTTCGAAACTCATTCTATGAGGCCAATATCACCCTGATTCCAAAACCAGACAAAGACACCTCAAAGAAAGAAAACTTCAGAACAATATCTCTAATGAACATAAACGCAAAAATTCTCAATAAAATTCTGGCAAATCAAATACAAAAACAAATCAAAAAGATAGTATACCACGATCAAGTGGGATTTATCCCAGGGATGCATGATTGGTTCAACCTAGGGTAATCAATATATGTAGTTCATCACATCAATAGACTTAAAGAACCATGTGATCATCTCAATAGATGCAGAAAAAGCATTTGACAAAATACAGCACTGCTTCATGTTTAAAACACTAGAAAAACTAGGGATAACAGGAACTTACCTCAACATTGTAAAAGCTATTTATGTTAAGCCCCAGGCCAACATCCTTCTAAATGGAGAAAAATTGAAAGCATTCCCTCTAAAAACTGGAACAAGACAGGGATGCCCTCTTTCACCACTTCTATTTAACATAGTTCTTGAAACACTGGCCAGAGCAGTTAGATGAAAAAATTAAAGGGATACAGATAGGTAAAGAAGAACTTAAATTAACACTATTTGCCAATGATATGATTCTGTACCTAGAAGACCCAAAAAATTCCACCAGAAAACTTCTAGAACTAGTAAATAAATTCAGCAAAGTAGCAGGATACAAAATCAAAACCCATAAATCAAAGGGGTTTCTTTATATCAGTGACATATCCTCTGAAAGGGAAATGAGGAAAACTACTCTATTTATGATAGACTCAAAAAAAATGAAATATTTAGGAATCAACTTAGCAAAAGATGTGAAAGACCTCTACACCAAAAACTACAGAACTCTAAAGAAAGAAATTAAAGAATACCTTAGAAGATGGAAAGATCTACTTTATTCTTGTATAGGCAGAATTAAAGTTATCAAAATGACCATACTACCAAAAGCACTATACAGATTTAATGCAATTCCAATCAAAATCTTAATGACATTCCTCATAAAAATAGAAAAAGCTGTCATGAAATTCATCTGGAAAAATAAGAGACCTGGGATAGCTAAAGTAATTCTCAGCAAGAAGAGTAAAGCAGGTGGCATCTCTATGTCAGACCTTAAACTATACTACAAAGCAATAGTAACAAAAAGAGCATGCTATTGGCACCAAAATAGACTTGTAGATCAATGGTATAAAATAGAGGACACAGAGACTAACCTACATAATTACAGTTATCTTATATTAGACAATGGTGCCAAGAACATACATTGGAGAAAAGATAGCCTCTTCAACAAATGGTTCTGGGAAAAATGGAAATCCATATGCAACAAAATGAAACTAAACCCCCATCTCTCAACATGCACAAAACTCAACTCAAAGTGGATCAAGGACCTAGGAATAAAATGAGAGACACTGCACCCATTAGAAGAAATAATAGGCCCAAATCTCCATCATATCGTTATTAGGCCCCAACTTCCTTAATCAGACACCTATAATGCAAGATTTAAAATCAAGAATCAATAAATTGGATGGATTCAAACTAAAAAGCTTCTTCTCAGCAAAAGAAACAATCAGTGAGGTGAAGAGAGCCAACAATTTGGGAACAAATTTTTGGCACATACACATCAGAAAGAGAATTAATCGCTAGGATATATAAAGAACTCAAAAATCTTAACATCAATAAAACAAATAACCTAATCAATAAATGGGCCAAGGAACTGAACAGATACTTCTCAGAAGAAGATATACAATAGATAAATAAAAACAAGAAAAAATGTTCAAAATCTCTTAGCAATTAGGGAAATGCAACTCAAAACTACTCTAAGATTTCACCTCACTCTAGTCAGAATGGCAGCTATTAAGAATACAAACAACAATAAGTGTTGGTGAGGATGTGGGGGGGAAGGCACACTCATCCATTGCTTGTGGGATTGTGATTTGGTGCAGCCAATATGGAAAGCAATATGGAGAATCCTTGGAAAACTTGGAATGGAACCACTATTTGACCCAGATATCTCACTCCTTAGTCTATACTCAAAGGACTTAAAAACAGCATACTACATACTATAAACCATGGAACCAATGTAGATGTACTTCAGTAGATGAATGGATAGAGAAAATATTATATATATATATATATATATATGTGTGTGTGTGTGTGTGTGTGTGTGTGTATATACACACACACACACACACAAACACACATGGAATATTATTCAGCATTAAAAGAGAATAAAATCATGGCATTTGCAGGTAAATGGATGGAGTTGGAGAATATAATGCTAAGTGAAGTTAGCCAATCCCCCAAACCAAATGCCAAATGTTTTCTCTGATATAAGGAGGCTGATTCATAATGGAGATGGGCGTGCAATGTGGGAGAAATAGGAGAACTTTAGATATGGCAATGTGGAGGGAGGGGAAGAAAGGGGACATATGGATAGGAAAGACAGTGGAATGAGATGAGCATCATCACCCTAAGTACATGTGTGATGACATGAATGGTGTGACTCTACTTTGTGTACAACCAAAGATATGAAAAATTGTGCTCTATATATGTAATATGAATTGTAATGCATTCTATTGCCATATATAACAAATTAAAATTAAAATGAAAAAATAACATATAAACATAGACTTTAGTATACATTACCAAGTAGTTTGGGAAAATGGTTTGATTTTGGAAACATGTCACAATCAGAAGAATTGAATCTTTTAAAGAAGCCTCCATACTGTTTTATTTTAGTATGTGGTGCATAAAATTAGGCAACATGGTATTTCAGTGGATTTTAACAATTTACATTAAAAAAAGTAGTTCTTGGATAATTGATATTGAATCAGTCACAAATTCAATCATTTTATGATTTAATCAATCAGCTTTTTTGGTGTATTGGTTATGGATACCTGTTCTTCATGACTAAGATTAAACTGTAATTTATTTTGAAGCAACAGTTTAGGTATATTTTGTTTTAGAACATCACAGAATTTTGCAATTATTTGTTCCAAATTGTTTTATATTTTACTTTTTATTTAACTATATCTCTATATAGCTGACAACTTCAAAAGTTTTTTAAAAGTCTTTTCAAACTGTAGTAAACATATCCAGTGACAAAAGACTCAAATTCAGACCTACAATATGCTTAACTTTCAATTAAAATTCCATTTTATTTCTAGAGTCCTTGATCAGATGGAATTAGTTGCAATTGCAGAGAGAAAAGTGAATTTAAGATCAAAATCCATAAAGGCTGCTATTAGGAATTTCCTGTAACATAGTAGTTACTTTATAAATATCTATCATGTGAACAAATTGTACAATCAAGGTAAAACACTATAATTAAGTCATTAATTATGCCAGGTGTAATTGATAAAATCATATGTATTTGATATAATAATTAAAATAATTTATAGCTGTTAAGTATCATTGATAAATATGTATAACTTAGTTAATAATTAAAATTAAAATTTTATAACCAGTTAAAAATGTGTCCTATTTTCATATTAAAGTTTTCTTCTTTGAAATTTTACTAATTCTTTTATACATTTTTATACTTAGTATTGGCTATCAAAGGGTTTTAAAATGTAAATTCTGACTGCTTGACATGCAAGATCATATAATGACACACACCGTAAACTCAGATTGAAAGGTTCATAAGGATTTTGGTGAATAAAATATATCACTTAAAATATAATTTGCAGAAGGTACGATGTAGTAAAGGTGAAATTCTGTTTGACTAAGCACTCATTCTATACTGAATAGGGAGTGAGCAATACGACAGCTTCTAGTAATTCAAGTGAGACTTCAACCTAAGTAGATGTTCACTTATGGATCTCAACTCTGGGATATATCCCAGAGCACCATTCATAAACTAAAGTTTTAATTCCAGTTAAAAATAACTTAAGATGTCATTGGGCCTGATCTTACAACCTGCTTAGAAATCAAACCCTGAAATCTTTTTATGAACCCAAATAAAAATGTCTTATCCCATACTACTGTATGAAAATTTAAGTTCCATTTTTCAAGAAGCTTATATATTTCTGTTCTCAAGTAAAAGACCTTGATTATATCATTCTTTGACCTATGATGAGTCTTTTGTATAAAATATTATTTCATATAACCTCTTCTATTTTGTCAATACTAATCACTTATGAAAGGAAATTTCTGGAAACTAGCCTTCTAATTTTCATTTTGAGAAATGAAATTCTGGTTATAGGAGGTGAGATGTTGATTTTACTGTTTTAATGAAAAAATTGAAATCCATTATGTGCTGGTCATTCTTATTAGGGGCAGAGATCACAATGAGGTGTATGATAAGTTCAAATATTTATCAGATAAAAGGTTAAGTGGCAGAAGAGAAACAATTTAAAAAATCAACATTTGTTGAATGTTGTATCAGAGAAGTACTGAAGTTCCAGAAGCACCTAAAAAGGATTTTCAACTTGATCTGGAGGGAATAGGAAAAGCTTTTCAGAATAAAGTAATATAAACATTAAACTTGAGATTCCAAGATGGCGGAGTACAGGAGAACCCATTACTGGCAGCTCTGTGCATGATTCCAAGGGAGCGGATGTTTTCCCCCAGGGGGGCTCCCATTGACGAAGTTAAGCTTCTTGGAGCATGTGATAGGATCCTAAAGAGTGGATTGTTGCAAGCACAGCGCAGATGGTGGAGAAAGCAGAGCTGCTCTTTGCCACGGAGGAGGGCCAGCAGCGCAGCGCTGGAACCCTCAGCAGACAGGCGGAGTTTGAGCGGATGGCTTTCTGGCAGCATGAAGAGGCAGGCTTATTGCCTCTTCAGGGCTGAAGCATGCCAGACTGAAACCCTCATCAGGGCAAGACACGGAACCGAAGACCAAGTTCTGGACATAGCATAGGAACAGCCCAGCTCCCTCCACCTCCCTGGACACCCCAGCACAGAAAACGGGTGGTCACCATCTTGGAAAATCTACCTCATTAACTTTTGGCAGGTGTGGCTGATAGTGCGATGGGCATCTGAATAGGTGTGTGATTCTCAGCCCCCTCCTCCAGTTGTGATAACCCAAAACCGTTCCCCACCTTTTGGTCCTCGTTACTATCAGAGAAGAGTGCAACAAAGAAGTGCCTGGTCTCCAACTCCCCCTCACCCAGATGTGATAACTCAAAACCTTTCTCCACATCTTTTGGTGGGTGTGGCTATCAGAGAGAATACAACAGAACAGGTTGCCGTTTTCCAACTCCCCCAACCCCAGCTATGATGACTCAGTGATGACCCAACACAGAGATAGCACTCAGTTGATCAGGAGTTCTGGGCGGCCAGGGTGCCACCCACCCAGAGTGAATTGATGGCTGTGGACAAGAGATCCCTGAATTGGGACCTGGTGGGCAGGAGAGGGGAGTGGGATAGAGTCCGGGAGCCACCCAAAGAGACTAGGAACTGAGAGGCACCCAGCAGGTGAGGGAGAGCCTCCTCACAGGGATTGCTTCCACCATCCTGAGGGCAGAGATTCAACCTGGAATGCACAATGCCACCAACTGGAAGAAAAGAAAACAGAATTCTAAGAGTGTTTTTTTTTCCCTCCTTTCTTTTTTTCTTTTTATCTTTTTCTTCTTTTTTCCTTTCTTTTTCTTTTCAATCCTTTCTCTCTATTTTTCCCTTTTTCCTTCTTCTTTACTTTTTATTTTTCTTCCTCCTTCTCTTCCTCTCTCAACCTCCCAAGTGTTACTATTTCTACTAATGTAATTTACTAAATGCAAATAGGTGTTTGTTTCTATGCTTCTTATTGTCCTCACATGTACTTGTCTACCCTAAAATACCTCCTGTCTATTCTTCTGCTAATAATACCCTTTATTAGCATTCTTCTCCAAAGTTGCTAAAATATATTAACCCCATACCCTCACATCTTTCCCCCTTAACATAATGTCCTACGCCTGATCCTCAGTTATCTTTATGGCACCATAAACTGTATGCATTTTAAGGAACTAATGACTATATTTTAAATAATAATTGAATCCAACATCTCTAGACAGAGAGACTAACTATAAATGTATTAATAACAAACACTTGCTCATAGATGATGTAGTGCTGATACTGGGATATTATCTTTCCACATAAAGGAGAGATCTCGGAACTATACAAGAGCAGTACAAATCTATAGGGGAAAAACAATAACACAACAGTCTCACAGAGCTGGAAAGATATGTGAGCAACATGAAAAGTCAAGGAAAGAAAAGAGCACAAACAATGCAAGACAACACAACATTAGAAGAGATAACATCTACAGCAGAAAAAATGACAGATAAAGATTTCAGGATATACATGGTCCGATGTTCTGGAGTCTTAGGGAAGACATTGGACAACAAATGCAGACATGAAAGATCACTTTGACAGTGAATTACATAAACAAATCCAAGAAGCAAAAGATCAACTCTACAGGGAGATAGAGGTTATACAAAAAACAAACAAACAAACAAAAAAGAACATAAATCCTAGAAATGAAGGAAGTAATAAACCAAATTAAAAACTCAAATGAGAGTATCACCAGCAGAGTAGAACACTTAGGAGACAGATCATCAGACAACGAAGACAAAGTATACCATCTCTAAAAGAATGTAGACAGCAGAGAAAGACTGATAACAAACCATGAGCAGAACATCCAAGAAATATGGGATAGTATAAAGAGAATTTAAGATTTATGATTTATGAATTTAAGATGAATGGGATAGAAGAAGGTATATAGTACAAAACCAAAAGAATGAGCAATCTGTTCAATGAAATAATGTTAGAAAACTTTCCAGACATGAAGAATGAAATGGAAATCCAAATCCTAGAAGCCTACAAGATGCCGAATGTGCAAAATCACAAGAGATCCACACCAAGACACAGTATAATGAAAATGCCCAACATACAGAACAAGGAGAGAATTTTAAAAGCCACAAGAGAAAGGAAGCAGATTACATTTAGGGGTAAACCAATTAGGTTAACGGCTAATCTTTCAACACAGACTCTGAAAGCTAGAAGATCCTGGAACAACATATTTCAAATGCTGAAAGATAATGGATTTCACCCAAGAATCTTGTATCCAGCAAAATTAAGCTTCAGGTTTGAAGATGAAATAAAAACCTTCCACGGTAAACAAAAGTTAAAAGCATTTGCAGCTAGAAATGCAGCGCTTCAAGACATCCTTAGCAAAACATTACATGAAGAGGAAATGAAAAATAACAATGAAAATCAACGGAGGGAGGTAGTACAGTAAAGGAAAAACTAATCAAAGAGGAAAATCAAATCAAGTTTAATAACAAAAATAAGCAAATATGGCTGTTACAAACCATATCTCAATAGTAACCCTAAATGTTAATGGCTTAAACTAACCAATCAGAAGACATAGGCTACTAGATGGATTTTTTTTAAAAAAATACCCAACAATATGCTGCCTACAGGAGACTCATTTGATAGGAAAAGACATACACAGACTGAAGGTGAAAGGTTGGGAAAAATCATACCACTCACATGGACCTCGGAAGCAAGCAGGAGTGTCCATACTCATATCAAATAAAATAGACTTCAAGCTGAAGTTAATCAAAAGGGATAAAGAAGGACGCTACATACTGCTAAAAGGAACCATACACCAACAAGACATAACAATCATTAATATATATGCCCCGAACAATGGTGTAACTATGTTCATCAAACACACTCTTCTAAAATTCAAGAGTCAGATAGACCACAACACAATAATCATGGGAGATTTTAACACACCTCTCTCACTACTGGACAGATCTTCCAATCAAAAGTTGAAAAAAGAAACTATAGAATTCAAGAACACAGCTAATAACTTAGACTTAAGTGACATATATAGAATGTATCAACCAACATTGTTGAGAGCCACAGCCGAAGGGGCCCCAGCAAACTTCCAGGTGCCAGCAAACTTCCAGCTGCCAGCTGATGATTGGCTCACAGCGGCCCCAGCAACATCTAGCTGATTGGCTCCTCTGCGGTGATGCTCATTGGGCTGTTTCCCTGCCCTTTCAGACCACGGAGCTGCTCATTGGGGGACTTTTTTGGCTCCACCCACGTGACCAAGCCAATCAGCCTCAAGAGCAGGAGGATTATGAGAGGTAGAGAGAAGCTGCTGTGGGAGAGAGAGGCTTGTGGAAAGCCGGTGGTGGCAGTTGAGGCTCTGAGGGTTTTTCCTGAGAGGCTGTTTTGTTTGGCGTGTGTGGTTCTAAAAATAAAGTTAGTTTCTTTTGACAAGTGGCTCCTGATTGTGCCCAGCCAGACTGCGGCATTTGGTGGCTCGCACTGGGAGCGACTGAGGGTAAGTGAAACTGCTCGCCCCTGAGGGCAGGGCGAGAGGATGGGTAGCCATTTTAAGATTCCTCTTTTACTTTGCTTCACTTTTGTTTTAAGTTGCCTGTCCCTGGAGATGAGTGAGACGGAAGAAAAACCGCTCACATCTGAGGAAAAACTATTTACGTCTGAGGAACAGATAGGGAGAAAGGACGGATGCACATGTCAGGAGGATAGAAAGGCTATAATGACTTTTTGTTGTTCCCTTTTTATTTCATTCTGTCTCGGTTTTGTTTGGCGTCATCTTGTTGGGTTGTATTATAGTAGAAATATGGGATCAGAAATTAGTAAAAAACAAACTGAAAGGGTGTTAAGTAAATTGTTAGAGGAAGGAGGCATCTCAGTAAAATCAAGAACAGTCAGGGCATACGTTGATACAATACAAAAATGTAGCCCATGGCTTTTTAAGGAGGAGTTGTTAAATATATCACAATGGAACCATCATGGTGAAGATTTAAAAAGAATAGAAAAGAAAAGCCCAGGGACTCTGCCAGTTGGCATATTGCCATTGTGGACGTTCATATCTTGTTTGCTTAGTCCAAAGCCTTCAGTTCAGACAATGGTAGAGAAAGGAGAAGACATATTGATTCAAGTAAAAGAGAAGGTCTCTCAAGTTAATCAGACAGAGGAAATGATTCAAGTAAAAGAGAATATCTCTCAAGTTAGTCAGACAGAGGAAAAGATTCAAGTAAAAGAGAAGGCCTCTCAAGCTAGTCAGACAGAGAAAGAAAGTGTAAAACAGAAAAAGCCATCAGGGGGAAAGTTACAACAGGAAACTGCTACTAACACCTTTCTATCACCAGAGGACGTAAGTGTCCAACTAACAAGGCCACCTCCATATGCTGGGAGGTCCCCAACCCCCGCAGTTGATAGTTGGGATCCTGAGACAAGATCTCAAATATTAACATGCCCTGTATTTGAGGCAGGAGGGCAGCGATTTTACCATGTTTTAAATTTCAAAACAGTGAAGCAGCTAAAAGAGGCTGTAACAACCTATGGTCCTCAAGCACCCTTCACTGTAAGCATGGTCGAATCCATTAACAACTTGAACATGACGCCAGCAGATTGGGCTAATATGTGTAAAGCTGTGCTAAATGGAGGACAATACCTGTTATGGAAGGTTGCCAATGAGGAATTTTGCAAGGAGACGGCTAGGCGAAATGCAGCAGCTGGTTATCCTCAGAGAAATCTAGATATGTTGTTAGGAAAGGGACCTTATGAGGATCAGCAGCAACCAATTGCATATGATCCTGGTGTATATGCACAAATTGCTGTAGATGCAATTAAGGCATGGAAGACTTTACAAGGACATGGAGGTTTACAAGGTCAATTATCTAAGGTAATACAAGGAGCTAATGAACCTTATGCTGAATTTGTAGATAGGCTTATTCAAACAGCTACCAGAGTTTTTGGGAATACAGAACAAGCAATGCCATTACTAAAACACCTGGCTTATGAGCAAGTGAATCGTTGGTGGAGAGATATCATTAGACCATGGAAACATGAAGATTTAAACACATATATTAAATTATGTAGAGACATTAATGAACAAGAGCAAGTCGTGGCAACTGCAGTAAAACAGGCTTTAGATGCCAGAGACATTAATGAACAAGGGCAAATTGTGGCAGCTGCAGTAAAACAGGCTTTAGATGCCAGAGACATTAATGAACAAGAGCAAGTTGTGGCAACTGCAGTAAAACAGGCTTTAGATGCCAGAGACATTAATGAACAAGGGCAAATTGTGGCAGCTGCAGTTAAACAGGCTTTAGATGCCAGGCCAAGAACATGCTACAATTGTGAACAAACAGGACATTTTAAAAGGAATTGCCCCATTGTAGGAGGGTTTAACAAAACTAGGTATCAAAGGAGTAGAATACCAGGTATTTGCCCATGATGCTGTAGAGGGAGACATTGGGCTAATGAATGCCGTTCTCAAAGCACCATAGAGGGTACTCCATTATCAAAAAACGAACAAGGACCAGGTGTTTATCCACGATATCGTGGAGAAAGGCATCGGGCTCCATTGCCAAAAAATGGACAGGGGGGCCCAATGCTCCGGGGCCCAAAACCACAAATATATGGAGCACTGGAGGAAC
Source organism: Marmota flaviventris (assembly GCF_047511675.1). NCBI lineage: Eukaryota > Metazoa > Chordata > Mammalia > Rodentia > Sciuridae > Marmota > Marmota flaviventris. Next base: position 21,067,629 of record NC_092518.1, on the reverse strand, counting down.
CCAGCAACCCCATCAGGGTAGTGCCCAGGACACATTGTCCATCAGATCCCTCATCAGACAAACCAGAGGGAGCGCAGGGTTGGACATCTGCGCCTCCACCAGAGCAGTACTAACTCCAGAGATGGGATTTCAAATCATTCCCACAGGGGTGAAAGGACCTCTTCCCAAAGGAACAGTAGGCTTATTATTGGGACGCAGCTCTTCTACTCTAAAAGGACTTATGATAAGTCCTGGGGTAATTGATCCCGATTATGAAGGTGAAATAAAAATTATAGCCAGTTCTCCAAAGGGTATATCAGTAATTTCACCAGGAGATAGAATAGCACAGTTACTAATAATACCCAGCCTACATGATAAATTTTCCAGTCGTACTGTAGAAAGAGGTTCCAAGGGATTAGGCTCCACAGGTGTAGATTGGGCTATGCTTTCTTTAAATTTAGATTCTCGCCCCATGCTAAAACTAAATATTCAAGGACATGAATTTAATGGACTACTGGATACAGGTCCAGACCTTAGCATCATCTCTCATCAAGAATGGCCAAAACATTGGCCATTACAACAAGCCACTCAAACGCTTCGAGGCCTAGGAGTGGCGACTAATCCCCATAGAAGTGCAATGGTATTAGATTGGAAGGATCCTGAAGGATGTGAAGGAACTATACAGCCATATGTATTGGATCATCTTCCCGTAAATTTATGGGGACGAGATGTCCTAGATCAATTAGGTTTGATATTAACAAATAACATCAACCAAAATGCACCCACTATTATGACTAGACAAGGTTTTAGGAAAGGAAAAAGATTAGAAAAACAAGAACAAGGTATAGCAGCACCAATACAAATAGATCAAGGAACAGACAGACATGGGTTGGATTTTCAGAAAGGGCCACTGAGACAATAAAAATTACTTGGAAATCAGAAAGACCAGTATGGGTTCCTCAGTGGCCCCTGACTAAAGAAAAGATACAAGCAGCCCATGACCTGGTCAAACAACAATTAGCGGAAGGACATATACAACCTTCTGTATCTCCCCATAATACTCCCATTTTTGTCATCAAAAAGAAATCTGGTAAATGGAGATTATTGCAAGATTTAAGAGCCATTAATAATGAGATGGTTATTATGGGACCTGCTCAATCAGGGATTCCTCAATTGTCTGCTTTGCCAAAAACCTGGTAAAGATTGTTTTTTTTCAATTCCAATTCATCCTGAGGATAGTCCACGTTTTGCATTTACTATCCCTGCACTGAATCATGAAGGTCCTGATCAGAGATATGAATGGAAAGTACTCCCTCAAGGGATGGCTAACAGCCCAACTATGTGTCAAATTTATGTTAACAAAGTAATCCAGCCACTTAGAAATCAAAATTCTGAACTACAAATATTTCACTATATGGATGATGTATTATTAGCACACAAAGATAAAAACACATTGCTAGAATGTTATGCCACACTTACAAACTTATTAAAAAATTATAATCTAGAGATAGCAATAGATAAAGTACAATTAAATTTTCCAATTAATTATTTAGGAGTTCTATTATCCTCAACCATGGTCCGTCCACCAAAAATTCAAATACGAGTAGATCAACTCAAATCACTTTATGACTTTCAAAAGTTATTAGGAGACATAAATTGGATAAGGCCTTATTTAGGTATACCAACAGGAGAGTTGGGACCTTTATTTGATATCCTAAAAGGTCCATCAGATCCAAATTCACCCTGAATGTTAACGCCTGAAGCAAGAAAGGCATTAAAAATCATTGAAACATATATGGAAAATATGCATTTGGATAGAATTGATATAAGTTTGCCTTTATTATTTATTGTACTACCAACAAAAAATATTCCTACAGGAGTATTTTGGCAAGAAGGTCCATTATTATGGATACATTTATCTTATTCTCCTAACACTATTCTTACTAGGTATCCTGAGGCTGTAGGATAATTAATACTCAAAGGAATAAAAGCAGCAAAGGGAGTGTTTTGAATTTCTCCCAATAAAATTATTACTCCATATACTATGAATCAAATTGATGAGTTAGCTAATGAGTTAAATACTTGGGCAATAATCATGTGCAAATCTAATGTTTCATTTGATAACCACTTACCATCTAATCCTTTATTGTCTTTTTGGTCATTGCATCCTGTAATTTTTCCAAAAATGACAAGAAAAACACCTATCATGAATGCTCCAAATATATTCACTGATGGGTCAAATAATGGTACAGCAGCAGTAGTTACCCCTGATCAAACTTTTACATTTTTAGTACCCAAACAATCAGCTCAAAAGGTAGAGCTTAATGCAGTATTACAAACTTTTGTGATGTTTAAAGATTCTGTATTTAATTTATTTTCTGATAGTCAGTATGTAGTTAATGCTATAGTATCTCTTGAAGATGCTGGTAGGATTTCCCCTTCTTCTACTGTTTTCTCTTTGCTTTCCACTATACAAAGTCTAATCTGGGACAGAAAAGATCCATTCTTTATAGGACATATCAGGGCACATACAGGATTGCCTGGAGCCCTTAGTTTGGGCAATGATTTAGCAGATAAAACTACACATGACATACATATTTTCTCTACACTAGAAGAAGCTATAAATTTTCATAAAAAGTTCCATGTCAATGCTAATACTTTACAAAAGTGTTTTAAAATAACTAAGGAACAAGCTAGACAAATAATAAAACAATGTCAAAATTGTGTGACCTTTTTACCACAAGTTAATCTTGGAGTCAATCCTAGAGGATTGATACCTAACCATATTTGGCAGATGGACGTCACACACTTGCCAGAATTTGGAAAATTAAAATATTTGCATGTTACAGTTGATACTTCTTCTGGATTTTTGATGGGCTCCCTTCATGCCGGAGAAAAAAACTAAAGATGTTATAGCTCATTGCTTAAAAAATTTTGCCACTGTGGGTGTTCCAAAACAGTTAAAAACAGATAATGCCCCTGGTTATACTTCTACCTCTTTTAAACAATTTTGCTCAACATTTGGCATTACTCATATAACAGGAATCCCATACAATCCACAGGGACAAGGCATAGTTGAAAGAGCTCATCAAACTATTAAAATGTACTTATTAAAGCAAAAAGAAGGAATTGGGAAGGGGTATATATTCCCCAAAGATAAACTTAAAATAACCCTTTTTACTCTAAACTTTTTAAATTTGGATTCATCAGGACTTAGTGCTGCGGAAAGGCATATGTGTCCAAAAAATGTGCATAAGCCCAAGGTACTTTGGAAGGATATTCTAACAGGACAATGGAAAGGTCCTGACCCAGTAATTGTCTGGAGTCAGGGGTCTGTTTGTGTGTTTCCACAGGGAGAACAGCAGCCGATTTGGATTCCAGAGAGATTAACCAAGGTCCTGACCCAGTGATTGTCTGGAGTCGGGGGTCTGTTTATGTGTTTCCACAGGGAGAACAGCAGCCGATTTGGATTCCAGAAAGATTAACTAAAGCGATTTCTACAGACCAAAAAGAAGATGATTTGGCTCAATTCCATAACAACTGATATCCAAAACTCCAGTTTGGCTATTCTTACATCTGCAACAGAACCAGGATGCTTTTTTCAATATCTGTTTTATTATTGCCCTTTGCCATATCATGAAGTTCTATTTTGTTTTTTGAGCTCATACAGACCTAGGTTAATGTTTTGCTGATCAGTTCTATATTTTGACTATAGATTTTTTAAACATTGCAATGGAGATTTCACCTGTAAAAAGTTATAAGGCCTTTACTATAATGTTATGTCTTGTATGTATTATATTATGTGTGCACTCTTGTGTTTTGTGTTATATGTTTGAATGTATGTATGTCCATACATCATATATGATGAGCGCTCATGATAAAATGGATCCAAATATTTTTTTTCACGTGATTTATATGGTTTAATTTAAATTGGGTAAACAACTGTTGAGGATTGTTTTAATGTGTAAACAAAAAAGAAGGTTAACAGATCTGTTTGTTTACTTTCACCTTTCCTTTTCATTATATTTAATAATTCTCTTAAAGATAATGTAAATTGTTAAGAAAATTGTTTTCTTTTAGTGCCTTCTGTAATGTTACATAATTTTTTCTTTAGCCATTATTGCCAGAATTCCTATCTTCATCCCAGTGCCGGTGAAGACAATGTAAATTGTTAAGAAAATTGTTTTCTTTTAGTGCCTTCTGTAATGTTACATAATTTTTTCTTTAGCCATTATTGCCAGAATTCCTATCTTCATCCCAGTGCTGGTGAAGTCAAAGATAAAACCAATCTACAGCTTCTGCAATAGCCATCACTGAACTGCTTGCAGAACTTGCCTGGACACATTGTGAACTCACCTGTATGCATTGTGAACTATCTGTTGGTGCCCCGACTTGTGGTAGTGTTGGGGTATTTTTGCTGATGATGTCATCGGTGGTACAATTTTTCCAAAAGGAGCCGTCAATTGGCTTGGTGTATCTTCCTCCCTTCTGCTTGTCATGATTGTCCAGCTAAAATTTGGGGGCCAACAGAGGTGAGGCAAAGAACCTCACCCCCCCGCTGGTACAAAGACCTCTCCACAGGTGTGGCTGTATACTGGACTGGTAGTCAGTGACGGGTAAGATCCAATTGCAATGGTACCAACCTAAGGACCATATGTACTATTGGACAACCTAAGGCAGGCACGGTCCCTAAGCCACATGCTTGTTGTTTAAACAGAGAGGGGGACATGTTGAGAGCCACAGCAGAAGGGGCCCCAGCAAACTTCCAGCTGCCAGCAACCAGCTGCCAGCTGATGCTCACAGCGGCCCCAGCAACATCTAGCTGATTGGCTCCTCTGCGGTGATGCTCATTGGGCTGTTTCCCTGCCCTTTCAGACCACGGAGCTGCTCACTGGGGGACTTTTTTGGCTCCGCCCACGTGACCCAGCCAATCGGCCTCAAGAGCAGGAGGATTGTGGGAGGTGGGGAGAAGCTTGTGTGGGAGAGAGAGGCTTTTGGAAAGCCGGTGGTGGCAGTTGAGGCTCTGAGGGTTTTTCCTGAGAGGCTGTTTTGTTTGGCGTGTGTGGTTCTAAAAATAAAGTTAGTTTCTTTTGACAAGTGGCTCCTGATTGTGCCCAGCCAGACTGCGGCACAACATCAAGCAGATACACTTTCTTCTCTGCAGCACATGGATCCTTCTCAAAAATAGACCATATACTATGCCACAGGGAACTCTTAGCAAATACAAAGGAGTAGAGATATTACCATGCATTTTATCCGATCATAATGGAATGAAATTGGAAATCAACGCTAAAATAAGGAAGAAAAATTCCTCCACTGCATGGAGAATGAACAATGTGCTACTGAATGAACAATGGGTTACAGAAGACATCAAGGAGGAAATTTAAAAATTCTTAGATGTAAATGAGAACACAGACACAACATATCGAAATCTCTGGGGCACTATGAAAGCAGTACTAAGAGGAAAATTCATTGCATGGAGCTCATTCCTTAGAAGAAGAAAATGTCAACAAATAAATGACCACACACTACATCTCAAAGCCCTAGAAAACAAATAACAAGCCAGCAGCAAAAGCAGTGGAAGGCATGAAATAATTAAAATCAGAGCTGAAATCAATGAAATCAACCAAAGAAACAATTGGAAAAAATTGACAAAACTAAAAGTTGGTTCTTTGAAAAAATAAATAAGATTGACAGACCCTTAGCCATGCTAATGAAGAGAATAAGAGAACCCAAATTACTAGCATACAGGATGAAAAAGGCAATATCACAACATACACTACATAAATACAGAAGATAATTAGAAATTATTTTGAAACCTTATACTCTAATAAAATAGAAGATAGTGAAGGCATCGTTAAATTCCTAAAGTCATATGACCTACACAGATTTAGTCAGGAAGATATATATACAACTTAAACAGACCAATATCAAGTGAGGAAATAGAAGAAGCCATCAAAAGATTACCAACCAAGAAAATCCCAGTACTGGACGGATATACAGCCGAGTTTTTACAAGACCTTTAAAGAAGTACTAATACCAATACTCTTCAATCTATTTCAGGAAATAGAAAAAGAGGGAGCTCTTCCAAATACATTCTCCAAGGCCAATATCACCCTGATTCCAAAAACAGACAAAGATACCTCAAAGAAAGAAAACTTCAGACCAATATCTCTAATGAATATAGATGCAAAAATCCTCAATAAAATTCTGTCAAATTGGATACAAAAACATATCAAAAAGATTATGCACCATGATATAGTGGGATTCATCCTCGGGATGCAAGGTAGGTTCAATATATGGAAATCAATAAATGTAATTCATAACATCAATAGACTTAAAGATAAGAACAAGATGATCATCTCAATAGACACAGAAAAAGCATTTGACAAAATACAGCACAGCTTTATGTTCAAAACACTAGAAAAATTAGGGATAACAGGAACTTACCTCAACACTGTAAAAGCTATCTACACTAAGCTTCAGGCCAACATCATTCAAAATGGAGAAAAATTGAAGGCATTCCCTCTAAAATCTGGAACAAGACAGGGATGTCCTCTCTCACTATTTCTATTCAACATAGTTTTTGAAACACTGGCCAAAGCAATTAGATAGACCAAAGAAATTAAAGGAATAACTATAGGAAAAGAAGAACTTAAACTAGCACTATTTGCTGATGATATGATTCTATACCTAGAAGACCCAAAAAACTCCACCAGGAACCTTCTAGAACTAGTAAATGAATTCAGCAAAGTGGCAGGATATAAAATCAACACCCATAATTCAAAAGGGGGGATGACTCAAAATAGGATAGGGAGGAAGAGCATGAGAAGAAGATTACCACTAAATAGGGAAGAGAGGTGTGAAGAAATGGGAGGGAGAAGAGGAATTGCATGGAAATGGAAGGAGACCCTCATCGTTATACAAAAATGCATGTATGATGATGTGAGGGGAAAAAAAAGAGAGAGAAATGTGTCACATTAGATTGGGTAGAGAGAGGTGATGGGAGGGGAGGGGAGGGGAGGGCGTATAGGAAGGGCAGCAGAATAAAATAAACTTTAGTATTGCTGTATGTATATATGTGGCCATATAACCAATGTGATCCTGCAACCTGTACACTTGGAAAAATGAGAAATTATATCCCATTTGATTCAAATGTATGATATGTCAAGATCATTGTATTGTCATGAGCAACTAATTAAAAAGAATATAATATAATAATATTATTAATATATTAATTAATATGTTAATATAATATATTATTATATAAATATTAATTAACATATAATAGTGTAGTAACATAATAAATAATGTCTTTTTCTAGTTAATAATACATGCAGAATTTCTATAGAAACTATTGCATTAGGTTGTATTAGTACTTTTTGTGACTTAAAATATATTTTAAAACAAAGAGTATAGATATCAGTTGAAACCTGTTCAGAAAATTATTATTGTAATAAATGGATATTCTTCTGAACTCTTATTTACTTGTTTCCTTGGTATAGATAGAGATGATTCTCTTGACTTCAGTTCGACTTTCCACACCATCTTCTTTCAACATGAGGTAATGATGATTGTTTTCTTGTAAGGTAGAGCCGAATGTGGGTCCATTATCTCAGCATGTGAAAATTGATGTGATATAATTTTTTCTATGATTGTGATGATATATATGTATAGAACAATTTTTCATCATATTCTATAACTTCAAGTTGTCTTTCTTGTGACAAATAGGATCAAACAAAGATCATTGTGTTTTAATAACTTGATTTGAGCATAATATATTTTAATAATTATATAAGTGGTTTGAAAATGTTATTTATAATTCCAAAGGAAATTTTGGTCAATAATCAAGCAATATTTCCTTTTTCTTTCAGATCTCATTATAAGTCAAAAAAGTTGCCTTATTTTCTAATTAATTTTGTGGCAATCAGTTATTACCAGCTCTTGTTTCCAGCACTTCTTATCAATTGCGCTATTTCAATAATCCAAACAAAGACCCATGACATATACCACCCTATGCCTCCCCTCTTTCTCCTCTTAGGGTAGTTCTTCGTAGGTTTGCTCATGGTTTAAGCAGTATGAAAATGAATAAGTGAGCTCTTCTCTCCTTTTAGGTGGCCTGCATATGTTTTGCCACCAAAATATTTGACAATGATGACATACAACTTTATCATTTTTTTCTTCTTCATATTGAACCTACATGAAACACAAAGAAACATCCATACAGTAATGAATTTCATTGACCTAATTTTTATAAATTATCTTGATCACTGGCAAAGTTTAAGCCTACTTTCTAATAGGTCAGCAACATTTTATGTTCACAGGAAATTTATATCCACAGAGCCAGTAGAAAATAAAGGCTCCGTTCCATTTCCCTATTCTCAGGCTGTTTCAAATAATATAATACATTCTTAAAGATTTTCTTTAATAATTAGGACAGAAAAATTATTCAATGTGATGGCAATGAGAATTCATTCATTCATTTATTTATTCAATGCATACTTTCATTCACAAAACTCAGTTTTTTAAAGTTTGGAAATAAAAGCTCTTTCTTCTATGAGCTCTTGGTATAGTATCATTGTGACGTGATTTTTTTTTCTTGATACCAGAGATTGAACTCAGGGGTACTGAACCACTAAGTCACATCTCCAGTCCTTTTATGTATTTTATTTACAGATAGGGTCTCACTGAGTTACTTAGGGCCTCTCTAAATTGCTGAGGCTCTCACAATCTTCCTGCCTCAGCCCCGAGCTGCTGGGAATACAGGTGTGCACCACTGTGCCTGGCTCCACCCAGTTCTTAACAAAATCTTTATTTTACCTACAGCAAGACTTGTTTTTACACAGTGATCTAAAAAGTTTAGTCTTATCTGTTTTCTGTGATCAATATTTATATCATTGATTTGAGTTTATTATTCAGTCATTAAATAACTAAAAGTTATCAAGGTCCTGTTATATTCTCTGTACTATGTGGATACGAAAAACAAAACTTGTCACTAAACTTCAGAAAATATACAGACATTCATAAATATGTGTATATACAAGATTTATACACATAATACACATATGCATGCATATATGTACTTAGTATATAATGATAAACATATGTAATGGTGTTATTTGGGTGTTAAATCAGGAATTTCAGGAAAGGTGCCCCAGATAGAAATTTTGTGTTACATTTTATAGGACATGTACTAATCATCCAGCTGGAAATGTGGTTGAGGGAATTCTGTGACAGGATTTTGTAGCTGTATCCCGCAATTTTTCTATTCAGCCTTTATTCCCCCAAACAATCCTATGATTATCCATTTATATCCATTGCATGTATATATATTCCCCTCATATAGCAGACCCCAACTTTGTTTGCATGCAACATCACACTTTCTCTATGCCTGCACAAAATAATTGAACATGTCTGGAGAATGGTCACATCCAGGAAAGACTAGTCAGACTTAAATATTTACGAAAAAACTCATATAAACTCTGTGTGCTAAGACACATCCTCAGCCCTTTTTTATTTTTTATTTAAAGACAGAGTCTTACTAGGTTGCTTATAGCCTTGCTAAGTTGCTAAGGCTAGGATTACAAGTGTGCAGCACTGCACCTGGTTTATGCTAAGAAATCTTATACTTTATTTTAAAATCAAGTCACTAGGGCAGGGGATGTGGCTCAAGTGGTAGCACGCTCGCCTAGCATGCGTGAGCACTGGGTTTGAATCTCAGCACCACATAGAAACAAAAAATAAAGATATTGTGTTCACCTAAAACTAAAAAATAAATATTTAAAAAAATCAAGTCACTAGTCTATTGTCCAACTCTGTGAGATCCCTAGTTCTATTTAAGCAGGCCCTACTGGTACCCTGGCTGACTTGAATTCACCAGCAGAAGGTGGAAACAGGTTTCAGCATTCTAAAACATACCACATCTAATATTTACATGTCACTTTTTCTCTGCCTCAAGGCTTTCTCTGACATTATGAGACATAGAAACTGGACATAAGAGGAAATTAGTAATTTGACATAGAGCAGGGAATCCTGAATCACTGTAGAATGAAAATTGATAGATGAGTTCCTCAGCATTTCAATCCTGTGGCAGGATGATTCTGCAGTGTGTTCCAGTAGTTTCTCAGAGTATCTGCAGTGGTATTGAGCCTCAGTAATCTACAGTGGAAACTTCCCATTAATGTACCCTTTAATAGTAATATGTTAATTTGAAGGAGCTGGAAAGATAACATGAATTATAGGTCTATATGTGTAAAATCCCTATCAAAATAGGCCTACTAGTATGATTTATGCAAAATAAATAAAGTATATATTTTAAAACTTTTTTCTGATTTACTAGCTAAATTATGTTAGACACTGTTGGAATTCTGTAAGATTGAAGGCATAGCAATTATATACATTTATTGTTCTTTTCCCACTTTCTTGCTTGTGCTTCTTGGAACCAACTTTCAAATAAACTACCTAAACAAAGTTCTTGTTTCAGAACCTGCTTTTGAGGAAGCTGAAGGAACTCAATTGTCATCCTTCATTTCTCTAACATCCTCTATCATCAAGAACTAACTGATCATATCATTTCAATTCCACAAATAGAGTAGTTATCAGAATAATACCACTGGTACTATATGTATACACAAAACTACCTATATTTGGAACCATGTACTCTTTTTTCTGTTAAAAGGGATGATTTCTCCCTTTTAAATCCTTTCCATTTTCTTTTGCAGTATAGGGGATTAAAATCAGGGCCACCCAATGCTAAACTACATTCCTAGTATTTATTTATTTACTTATCTATCTATCTACCTATCTATTTATTTATTAATACATCTGGCCATGAATTTGTGATCCTCTTGCCTCAACCTCTTAAGTAGCTTGGAATACAGGTGTGTGCCATAGCACCCAACTGGAATTTTTCTTTCTAACAACATCTATCCATTTAACTAGTTAAACTGTCTTTATCATTTACTTGAAGTCTTTGTTCTTGCAATTATATTGCACCCTTTCTGTATCATTCTTTGTAATCCTCTATATATTATCATTCATATTGAAACATTAGAAATAATTTTCATTAGGGGAAGAAATTGTATACTCTTTAAGTGTTTCTTTCTTCCTTTTCTCTTTATAGCAACCTTCTCTAGAGTATTATCTGTGCTTTCTCTCTTCATTTTCTTACTTCCATTCACTCCACAATACAGTCCTAATCAGATTTGGTTGCCCACTTTGCTACTGAAATAAATGTTATTAAGGTTACTCAGTGATTTATACATTACCAAAATCAAAGGAGAATTTGAAATCTTCAAACTACACTATAAATAGTATACATTTTTTTTCTCTTCACTTACTAGGAGGTAAGCTCCATGAGGGCAAAACTACGAATTTTTAAATTTACCATTTAATCCCTAATGCATAGGACAGAGCCTGATGTCATCACTGAATAAATTTCTATATAAATGAGTAATATATATTTTTATAAATATCATGAAATAAAGTTAGAAATCTTGTGCCTTTGTACACCATTGTGTATATAATTATATATGTTATATATAATATATAACATATATTTTATAGTGTATAATATGTAACACATATAATATATAGCATATATATTTTTTTTTTTTTAAAGAGAGAGTGGGAGAGAGAGAGAGAGAGAGAGAGAGAGAGAATTTTTTAATTTTTATTTTTTAGTTCTCGGCGGACACAACATCTTTGTTTGTATGTGGTGCTGAGGATCGAACCCGGGCCGCAAGCACGCCAGGCGAGCACGCTACCGCTTGAGCCACATCCCCAGCCCCAATATATAGCATATATAATATATTAGAGCTATATAAGATATATAATATACATATTATATATATATATATATATATATATATATATATATATATATATATATAAACTGGTGTACAAAGTCACAAGATTTCTAACTTTATTTCGTGATATTAATGAAAAATCCATCTTGTCACCTTAGATATTATTGAAATTAGATATAGGAAAATTATGTTTCCCTAATTTTTAAGCAAATTGAATTTCCTTTAATATTCAACAAATATCACATAACAGAATCAGAAATTCTAAAAGGAAAATTCATTTTAAAGAACTCCTAAATAGCGGATCTGGGGATATAGCTCAGTTTGTAGAATGCTTGCTTAGCATGCACAAGGCCCTAGCTTCAGTCCCCAGCACCACCACCACTACCAAAAAAAAAAAATAAAAAAGAACTCCTAAATAATGCTTGATTGTTGTGAGAACTATTAATATGACTGCTAATGTATATTAATAATAAATTTAAGCATGAAAAAGGAGAGCTTGTTACTGAGTATAAAGTATCATCACCATGATTACATTCAACTTAAATTGAAAAAACTGGACAGAATAATTTGAATCACAGGTCATCATTTGTAAAAGCCCAATATTAATAAATCTACTAATAGAATTTATACAAAGGACATAAAGCAAATAATATATTTACTTTTAAAATGTATTTATATTATTTGAATTGTTTTAGCAGATGACTAATTTTTATAAAATTCAAGGAATAGCAGCACAGATTTATTTGCTTGTCTTCCAAAATAGCTACTGTACAAGTATGCATTTTAAAAAGTTCGCAAAAAAGCTAAGCTGTTAACTTATATGGAATGTTCATAATTTGAAGTCAACAGGCATTTGGAAGGCAGCCAAAGTTCCTAGCTATGATTCGAAGAAAACTGAGAAGCAAGAAAGCAAATGCATCTCTTATCAAATTTTGACAAAATTTGTCTCCTAATTTTCATTTTTCTCAATCAGCTGCTAAAGGCACTCATTTTCATCTCCTTGATTAGATGCTGTAGTGACTGATTACTGGATTTAATAGTTCTTTTTAATGAAACATTGTTATTTGTTTTTCTATGATTACCTTAAAATACCACATATCTCCCATTAGTTTTTATTTTTCTGCACAAATTGTTACTTCCCTAATTTATTTCTGATTTATCTTCCATATATCCCAGTTCTACCCTCTAGGTCTCTGATTTCTGCCAGCCCATTCTGGTTTCCCAAAGCAATCTTGTATTTAACATTCCTTCACAATTTATTTAAGTTTACTAAAATCCACCTTGGACCCTAAAATATCTATTCAGCTATCAGAAGCAAACCTACCTTTCCAAAAGCATCTCATAAATAATTTGTGTGTGTGTGTGTGTGTGTGTATCCACAAGTTTAACTTTAAAATCACACAAAGAAAAATTGTGTTAATACTCTCTGATTCTAAGATTTTTCTGTTCATGGTAATATGAATAGGTCACATTTTTTGCAGTATTATTGGATTTTACATAGTTCTGTAAAGTGATTAGATTGTTATCATTCCACGTATTAGGAGAAGGATATGCAGTTCTTGAGATCTATAAAACAAAGGCCATTTACTTACTAATAATAGGTCTTTCTATAATACCATAATAATAATCTAAATAACTATTTATTAGTGATTATTTTCTTTGAATCATTGAAATTAATATTATGCGATATTCCTTAAGAGTATGCAGAATACATGAGAGCTTTCTAAGATAATTACAGATTTTTATTATTAAACACCATTCATTAAAAATTCTCACCCAAATAATTTAAACTTTTATATGATGGGAACTATTCTAATTATAAAATTTGCATCAAATAAATTTGAACCTACTGAGTGTTTCATATTCTATTACTGCAGTCTCCAGTTAAAATTCAAATATCTAATATCTGTGCCTTCTTCTTAATTGAACTCTGTGACTAATATTTGTACAATAAATATCATTTTATAGAAATGACTTAAGGCACAGCTACTGTAACAAAACCTCTGCATGGTCTGTGATATAACATAAATTCATTTTTAGTAATGGCTTATGGATTTGAAGACTCATTTATAGATCATCTTTCTTCCCATTTTCAAATCTGAGTCTCACAACAATGTTGCTTGGAAGCTAAGAAAATTGTATCAACATTTAAACATGAAATGACTAAGGTTCTGGAAGTTTGAGTAACTTGCCTAAAGCCACAGAGCAGATAATATGGAAAATGAAAATCAAATTTATGACCCATAAATACACTTCTCTTTCTGTCACGACTGTTTGAAGTGCTGGAAGGAATACCTATGTTAATTAATTTTGCATCTCTAGCATTTTAGTTGAGTAATACATACCTAAATGAAATAGAATTCTTGGCCTTTCTTTATTTGAGTCTATATGTTAAAACAAATTATTTAGAAGCTTGATTTTTTTTCCCTCAGCCTATTATTTCTTAGTATACATCAGTTTTGTGTGAACTTTTACACATCATATATATATATATATATATTTTGATTCAATATTGTTAAATCTTCCTTTTATCTTTCTTTTCCAATTTCCTTCCTTTATCTTCATCTCCTTCTCCTACTGTCCTTCTCTTCCTCCCTTCCTCTCTTCTTCTTCTACTACATTCAAAATATTCTTACTTACTGGAATCTAGTTGATTTTGGCTATCTGAAACATAAACTGTGTTTATCTTATAAATTTGTTATTTTATAAATCTGGCTTTTTCATTTTTATTTGGTTAAGAGAAAATACTGTTATTGTTTACAAAGAAAAATGGCAACTGCAATATTTTACTTTAATAAATAGAAGCTTTCCTCAGACAACAGAAAGAACACAAAAAAGCTCCTAAGATATAGAACTTTCACAAAACAGAAACAAATCTATGTAACTGGTATGTAGAATAAATTTAATAATCTTAGAAATCATTAGATTTATTTTCTTATTAGAGAGAATATTGTATTTTGACTGGTTTTCAACTTAATACAAAGGGAATTAGATTCATTATTGGTACATTTAAAGTCATTCATAATTGTTGTACTCATTTTGCCATATTTGTACATGTAAACAACATAATTTCATAAATCTCATTTCCTTTACCCTCCCTTTTCTTTCCCTCCTCCCTTCCCCTAATCTGTTTGCTCTAATCTACTGATCCCTCTTCTACCATTATTATTATTTTAGTTAGTATATTATTATTATATATAAAAGCAAAATTCATTGTGGTATATCCACACATAGACATAGCATAATTGGTGGATTTCATTCCCCAGTATTTCCCCATGGCCTCCTACTTCCCTCCCTCTTGAGCCCCTTTCTTTATTGGTTTCCCTTGTACTTTTGTGAGATCCTTTTTTTACAATCCCTTTCTCTCTCTCTCTCTAGCTTCCACATACTGAGAACACATTTAACTCGTGATTTTTAGACTGGCTTTTTTACTTAACATGATGTTCTTCAGTTTCATCAATTTACCAGCAAATGGGCTGGGGTTTTAGCTCAGTAGTAGAGCACTTGCCTAGCACATGTGAGGCACTGGGTTGGATCCTAAGCACCATATTAAAAATAAGTGAACAAAACAAAAGTATTGTGTCTGTCTACAATTAAAAATATAGAAAAAACATTACCAGAAAATGACATGATTTCATATGGCTTTGTAAAACTCTATTGTGTATATATACCACATTTTCATTAAGAAACGGTGGGATTTTAATTGGATCATACTGTATCTATGACTCAATGTAGAGAAAAATGTATCACTTTAAATACATTGAATCTTTGAATCCAAAAAGGTCTTTTACAGCATTCCAATTGCTTATTCATTAATACTGCTCTACATTTTCTATACAGTTCTGTATACATATCTTCCACATAGTTTATTATGCTTATCTTTGGAATTTATTGTTCTTTGATGCTTTTGTAAAAGGTATTATTTTACTGATATTTTCAACTACTTGTCTGTGGTATCTACAATTACACTTGATGTTTTTCCTAAGTTTATACTCAATAATCTTGCTAAATGGACTAATTATATAACATTAGTTGTTAATTTAATATAGTATAAATACATAATCTTGCAATCTGTGAATAATGACATTCCATGTTTCCCTTTCCAATCTTATATCTTTGTTTGATTCTTTATTTGCAATATCATTCTCACTAGAGACACCATATAATGTTGAGTAAAACTAGTAGTGATGTACTTTTTTTTCTTGTTAATACTCTCAGGGAGATAAGGTTTAAATATTTTACCTCTACTAGCTATGATATTTGCTTAAGTTTCTTATCATGTTTTTTATATGAGTAGTTTTTTGTTCTTTTTTTATTATTGTTCAAAACATTACAATGCTCTTGACATATCATATTTCATACATTTGATTCAAGTGGGCTATTAACTCCCATTTTTACCACGTATACAGATTGCAGAATCACATCGGTTACACATCCACATTTTTACATACTGCCATGCTAGTGTCTGCTGTATTCTGCTGCCCTTCATATCCTCTACTATCCCCCTCCCCTCCCCTCCCCTCCCCTCCCTTCTTCTCTCTCTACCCAATCTACTGTAATTCATTTCTCTCTCTTGTTTTTTTACCCCCTTTCCCCTCACCTCCTCTTATATGTAATTTTGTATACCAATGCAGGTCTCCTTCCATTTCCATCAATTCCACTCCTCTTTCCCTTTCCCTCCCACCTCTCATTCCTGTTTAATGATAATCTTCTCATGCTCTTCCTCTCTGCTCTGTTTTGAGTTGCCCTCCTTATACCAAAGAAGACATTCAGCATTTGTTTTTAAGGGATTGGCTAGCTTCACTTAGCATAATATGCTCTAATGCCATCTATTTCCCTGCAAATGCCATGATCTTATTATTTTTTAGTGCTGAGTAATATTCCATTGTGTATATGTACCACATTTTTTTTATCCATTCATCTATTGAAGGGCATCTAGGTTGGTTCCACAGTCTATCTATTGTGAATTGTGCTGCTATGAACATTGATGTGGCAGTATCCCTGTAGTGTGCTCTTTTAAGGTCTTCAGGGAATAGTCCGAGAAGGGCAATAGCTGGGTCAAATGGTGGTTCCATTCCCAGCTTTCCCAGGAATCTCCATACTGCTTTCCAAATTGGCTGCACCAATTTGCAGTCCCACTAGCAATGCATAAGAGTACCCTTTTCCCCACATCCTTGCCAGCACTTGTTGTTGTTTGACTTCAAAATGGCTGCCAATCTTACTGGAGTGAGATGGTATCTTAGGGTGGTTTTGATTTGCATTTCTCTGACTGCTAGAGATGGTGAGCTTTTTTTCATGTACTTGTTGATTGACTGTATGTCCTCCTCTGAGAAGTGTCTGTTCAGGTCCTTGGCCCATTTGTTGATTGGGTTATTTGTTTTCTTATTGTTTAATTTTTTGAGTTCTTTGTATACTCTGGATATTAGGGCTCTATCTGAAGTGTGAGGAGTAAAGATTTGTTCCCAGGATGTAGGCTCCCTATTTACCTCTCTTATTGTTTCTCTTGCTGAGAAAAAAACTTTTTAGTTTGAGTAAGTCCCATTTGTTGATTCTTGTTTTTAACTCTTGTGCTATAGGTGTCCTCTTAAGGAATTTGGAGCCCGACCCCACAAGATGTAGATTTCAGCCAACTTTTTCTTCTATCTAATGCAGAGTTTCTGGTTTGATATCAAGCTCCTTGATCCATTTTGAGTTAACTTTTGTGCATGGTGAGAGAAAGGGATTTAGTTTCATTTTGTTGCATATGAATTTCCAGTTTTCCCAGCACCATTTGTTGAAGATGCTATCCTTCCTCCATTGCATACTTTTAGCCCCTTTATCAAATATAAGATAGTTGTAATTTTGTGGATTGGTCTCTGTGTCCTCCATTCTGTATCATTGGTCCATCCGCCTGTTTTGGTACCAGTACCATGCTGTTTTTATTACTATTGCTCTGTAGTATAGTTTGAAGTCTGGTATCACTATACCACCTGTTTCACTCTTCCTGCTTAGAATTGCTTTTGCTATTCTGGGTCTTTTATTTTTCCAGATGAATTTCATGATTGCTTTATCTATTTCTACAAGAAATGCCTTTGGGATTTTGATTGGCATTGCATTAAACCTGTAGAGTACTTTTGGTAGATTGCCATTTTGATGATGTTAGTTCTACCTATCCATGAACAGGGTATATTTTCCATCTTCTAAGATCTTCTTCTATTTCTCTCTTTAGAATTCTGTAGTTTTCATTGTATAAATCTTTCACCTCTTTTGTTAGGTTGGTTCCCAAGTATTTTATTTTTTTGAGGATATTGTGAATGGGGTGTTGTCTTCATTTCCATTTCAGAAGATTTGCCGCTGATATACAGGAATGCCTTTGATTTATGCGTGTTGATTTTATATCCTGCCACTTTGCTGAATTCATTTACTAGCTCTAGAAGTTTCTTTGTAGACCCTTTTGGGTCTGCTAGGTATAGGATCATGTCATTCGCAATATATGAGTAGTTTTTTTAAATATTTATTTTTTATTTGGACACAATATCTTTATTTTATTTATTTATTTTTATGTGGTGCTGAGGATTAAACCCAGGGCCTTGCACATGCTAGGCAAGTGCTCTACCACTGAGCCACAACTCTGTCACATGAGTAGGTTTTTGGTTGTTGTTGTTGTTGTTATCAATCAAAAGTGTGTGGTAACTTTTGTCCCATGGTATTTCTTCATATTTGGGGGCAATATATGATTTTTCCTTTGTTTCATTAATTTTGATTTCCAGTGATACAAAACGTGAATTTATTTTTGGATTGGACATAATTTGTTTGTAAAACAGTTAATATATCTTGGTTTCAATTTGTTCAGCATATTTATTTTCACTTTCTTTACATTTTAATTTTTAAATTTTTTTTTCTATAAACTCTTTTTTATTCTTTGTTTTTATTTTCCTTTCCTATAAAATCTTTGTCAGTTTGGTGTAAAATTCATATGGGTCTCATTTAACATTTTTGGAGAATACTTTTCTATTTCTATTTTCTGGAAATTTTGTGCAAGGATGGTGATATTTCTTTCTAAACTATGTAGAAAAGCTCATGATATCAACTGCCAAGATAGGAAATTCTTTCACATGAAGATATCTTATTACAGATAAAATATTTTTAAAAATATTTACCACATATATATGTGCCCAAATTTTTTTAAAGCCATGATTTTATTTGAATTTAGTCATTTCACCTCTTTTTTGGAGGGAAGGTACTGGGGATTGAATCCAGGGAGACTCATATCCCTAACCCTTTTTATTTGTTCTAATTAGTTACACATAACAGTAGAATGCATTTTGACACATCATACATAAATGGAGTATAACTTCTCATTCTTCCAGTTGTACATGATGTAGAATACAGGCCATGTAATTGTATATACACATAGAGTAGTAATGTCTGATTCATTCTACTATCCTTCTAATCCAAAGTACCTTCTATTCTTCCCTATCCCCCATCCCCTTATTGTGAATTAGCATCTGCATATCAGAGAAAACTTTTGGACTTTGGTTCTTTCAATTGGCTTATTTTGCTTAGCATGATATTCTCCAGCTCCATCCATTTACCTGCAAATGCCATAATTTTCTTGTTTTTATTTTTAAAATTTTTTTGGTAGTTGTAGATGGACAGAATGCCTTTATTTTATTTGTTTATTTTTATGTGGTGCTAAGGATTGAACCCAGTGCTTCATGCATGCTAGGCAAGTGCTCTGCCACCAAGCTACAGCCCCAGCCCAATTTCATTTTTCTTTAAGTCTTAAGTAATATTCCATCATGTATATATACCACATTTTCTTTATCCATTCATCTGTTGAAGGACACCTATGTTGGTTCCATTGTTTAGTAATTGTGAATTGAGCTGCTATAAATATTGATGTGGTCACGACACTATAGTATGCTGACTTTAAGTCCTTTGATATCTATAGCCCTTTTTATTTTTTTTTTATTTTGAGACAGCATCTTGTCAAACTGCTTAGGGTCTCACTAAATTGCTGAGGCTGGCCTCAAACTTGTGATCCTCCTGCCTCAGTCTCCTGAACTGCTGTGATTGAACTCACATGCTGAGACACCTGGCTTATTTCAAATTTAATGGCTACAATTGCTTATAATTTTATGTCTTTATCTGTATAATGTACAGTGATGACACTTTATATTTCTGGTATGAATAATATGTGCTTTATATATTTTCCATATCACCCTACCTAGATTTTTATCAAGTTTATCTAGGTTTTCAAAATAAAAATAAAAGTTTGGCTTTGTTGATATTGTCTTTGTATTCTTAAAAAATTATTAATTTTTTTTTGATTGATGGAAATCATTTTCCATTTTTAATTTTCCCCTTTCCCCCTTTACTTCATTTTATATTACCATATAAAATTCTTGCAATGAGTGATCAGATCCTAAATTATCCAGCATTTTTAAATTTTTCATTTAACATGTAAACTTTTATACTTTTATTTATGTGCCTGTTAACAGATTCATCCCACATTTGAAATCAGGTTTATTGAAGAGTAATGAACACACAATATACTGTGCAATTTTAAAATGTGCAATTGAACATCTTATTGTAATTAATAAAGGAAAATGCAAGTTACCTGACAACCTATTATTAATGATTTTTTGGATGATATTTTGTTTTCTAATGTCATACAATGCAAGTAAGAAGTTATGCTTATTGCCTTAAATATAAAAGAGTCAGAAAGGAAAGAAATAATAAGAAAAAGAAAATATATGTAGGAAAATATTTTAGTTGTGAACCATTTATACGAAATTGAGCTTTAATTAGTCAGTGAAATCATTAAATTGGAGGCCACAAGAAAAACTGTCACAGAAAATTATGTTTTTATTGTTTGCAGTAGGATTAAATTTCATTTGTAAGGTAGAGTTTGTCCATGATTAATGATCATGGATTTTCATAATATCAGAAAAATGATAACAATAATTAGAGTTAAGTATCATCTATTTTTCTGATCAGTATTTGGCACAAACCTTAAAGTTATGACTTATTGTGTAGTATTTTCTTTCTATTTCTTATAACATATATAACATGTTTAGTGAAAATTTCTCTTCTCAGAAAAAATGTGTTTAGAAATTTAACTGTATAGAATCCAGAAAATCTTGCTAAATGCAATTATTAAATCTAATTTATAGATATTTAATATGTTCTGGAAAAATAAACAAAATCTGTGAATAAATGTTGAAATATTTCTTCTTTTCCAATTATTATGCATTTTTTTCATTTCCTTGCATTATTTTCCTGGCTATAACCTTTGTAAACTATTGAGTAGAAATGGTAATAGTAAGTAGGCATCCTTGTCTCAATCCTGGTCTTAGGGTAAGTTTTTCGATATTGCATCAGTAATTATGAATAGTTGTAGCTTTCTTGTTTTTTTAAAAAAATATTACCTGGATGCTAAATTTGCCAAATGGTTCTCTGTATTTATTGTAAGAGATATAGTCTCTTCAAATGATTGATTCTTTGCTTCGTGGTCCCTTCAAAAATGTTATTAATATCTTCCAGCTTTCCTTTCCAGTTTACTCAGTATGATGGTTGAGCTGAAATGACAGCTTTGCCATTACTGGAAACAGACAGTTTAGCACATACTGTTTTGAAATATGTTTTAGTTTCCATTGGTTTTCCTCCTATAGTCAGTTAATCCAAAATTTATGTCATATAATTAAGCATTTTTTAAGGCAAATAATTATCCTAAGAAGTGGATTTTTTTTCTGTCATCATTTGCTTGCATTTACTACATCTAATAAATTAATATATTGCCTAAATGACTTTTTAAATTTCCTACATCTGTTGCATATACACACAGGATCACTTCTGAGATACAGCCTTTTATTTATATTTTATTACTACAACAAGATACCTCAGGCTAGATACTTTATGAAGGAGAAAGGTTTTTTGTTCACACTTTTAGAGTTTAAATATCCAAGATAAGAAATTCTCATCAGTTTGATCTCTGATGAGGCAATGGTGGATGGTATGACAGAACTTGCATGAGAGGAAGAGATCACATGGTGAGACAGGAAGGCAGATAGAGGGGTTGAACTAGTCTTGCTCTTTTATAACTAGTAATTTGTTCAAGTTGTATTACTGAAAGAAAAAGGAAAGGAAATTGCAATTTATTTCACAGGCAGGTACTGTGTATATAAATATGTTATGTGTATAAATGAATATATATACACACATAACATACATACATACATATATATACATACATATACATCTATATATATATATATATATATATATATATATATATATATATATATATATATTCTATATATATTCTTGTAAATATTTCACTCTTAATTATGGTTAGTTCTATGAAAGCATATTATCTGAAGTTTTGGAAAATTTACACTGAGTACATGCCAAATTTATAATTGGTAAAATAAAATTAAAGAAATAGCCACATGAAGGGATATAATTAATGGGAGTTTAAAATATTTTTCTTGTTAAGTGCAAAACAGATGAGTTGTTATGCTTATTGACAGAACTAAAAATGAGATAGGAAAGATTCAATAAGAAAAATACAAATGAGTTTTATGAAAAGAAAACTTAATTGTGATGCACTTAAAGAAAAGAATCTCTAATTAGTAAATGAGGTCAATAAACTGAGAGTCATATGTTAACTTGTCACAAAGAATTCTCCTTTTACTTTCCCTGTATTCTAGGATATCTATTAGCATGGTATCAGAAAAGTGACCATAGTATTTAGTGTTGCAATGACTCCCAAAGATTACCTGATGAGTAAATTGAAAAAAGCCTTACAAAATATTTACTTTGCTTTGTAGCATTTTTGTGCCATTTCTTAATATGTACATAAAAAGTTAACTAAAGATTCTTACTCTAAGAAAAATGTGTTTAGGTTTAGCTTTATGATATCTATCATGGACCCCTTTTTCCTCCTCTCCTTTCTCCCTTTATTCTCCTTTCTCTACTCTATTGGGCTTTCATTCCCTCATTCATATATTTATTTTTATTGATGCTTTATAGATATACATAAAGCTCGAATTCACTGTGTATTTATACAAGCACACAGTGTAATCTTGTTAAATTCATTTCTCATTTCCTCCCCTTTTCTGTCCCTTCTCTGACCCTGTCAATCTTCTTCTTCTACTCCACTGATCTTCCCTATACCTTTATAATATCCTAACCCCCTTTGCCTTTTTCCTTATTTTTCTCTAGCTCCTACATATGTAAGAAAACATTTGACCCTTTATTTTCTGAGTCTGGCATATTTCATTTAGCATGATGTTCTCTAGTTCCAACTATTTAACAGCAAATTCCATAATTTCATTCTTCTTTATAGCTTAGTAAAACTCTATTGTTTTTATAAACCACATTTTCTAAATTCATTCACATATTGACAGGCTTCCTGGTGGTTCAAGAACTGGGCTATTGTGAATTGTGCTTCTATAAACATTGATGTGTGTAATTATAACTTGCTGAATTGTGTTCTTTTTGACAAATACTGTTTTAGTCAGCTTTTTTTTTTCTTCTATCACCAAAAGACCTTACACACATAATTTTAGAGGAGGGAAAGTTTATTTGGGAGCTCATGGTTTCAGAGGTCTCAGTCCATAGATATCTAACAATATTGCTCTGGGCCTGAGGTAAGGCAGAATCTCAAGGTGGAAGAGTGTAGTGGAGGAAAGTGGCTCAGGACATCACAGTAGGAAACAAAGAGAGAGTACTTCCCTTAACACCGACAAAATATAAACACCAAGAGCACTAGTCTAGGGACCCATGTCCACCAGCCACACCCTATCTACCTATAGTTACCATCCATTAATCCCTATCAGAGGATTAATGTACTGATTATGTTAAGGCTCCCATAATCCAATCATTTCACCTCTAAACTTTCTTACATTGTCTTACACATGAGTTTTTGAAGGACATTTCACATTTAAACTATAACAAATACTGAGGAGGGGATTTTCCAGCTACTCTTCTGACAAGAGATTAATATCCAGAATATATAAAGAACTCAAAAAGCTAAAAACCAAATAGCCTGATCAATAAATGGGCAAAAGAACTAAGCGTACATTTTTTTTTCCTTTTCTTTCTTTTTTTTTTTTTTTTTGGTACTGGTGATTGAACCCACTGAGCCACATCCCTAGCCCTTTTTAAAATTCTTTTGAGCAAGTTCTTGTTAAGTTACTTAGGGCCTCGTAAATTGCTGAGGCTGGCTTTGAACTCATGGTCCTCCTGCTTCAGTCTCCAGAGTCACTGGGATAAGGCACATGCCACTGCACTTAAACAGAAATTTCCCCGCCCCCCCCCCAAAAAAAAAAAACATAAATGGCCAACAGATATTTGAAAAAGTGTTGAACTTCTCTAGCAATAAGGCCAGTGAAAAGTCAAAACTAAACTAAGAATTCATCTCCCTCTAGTCAATATGATAATTATCAAGAATATAAACAATAATAAATGCTGATGAGGATCTGGAGGAAAGATACACTCATACATTTTTTTGGTGGGACTGCAAGTTAGTATAAGCACTCTGGAAAGCAGTATGGAGATTCCTCATAAAACTAGGAAAGGAACCACCCACCATAAGATCCAGGTCCCAATCCTTGGTATTTAGCCTTTCATTTTTTAGTTAAAGCCTGACATCATATATTAGGTAAAGGAACTTGTTGAGAGCCACAGCCCAAGGGACCCCAGCAAACTTCCAGCTGCCAGCAAACTTCCAGCTGCCAGCTGATGATTGGCTAACAGCGGCCCCAGCAACTTCTAGCTGCCAACTGATTGGCTCCTCTGTGGTGATGCTCATTGGGCTGTTTCCCCGCCCTTTCAGACCATGGAGCTGCTCATTGGGGGACTTTTTGGCTCCGCCCATGCAACCCAGCCAATTGGCCTCAAGAGCAGGAGGAGTGGGGGAGGTTGAGAGGCTTGTGGGAAGCCAGTGGTGGCAGTTGGGCTCTGAGGGTTTTTCCTGAGGAGCTGTTTTGTTTGGCGTGTGTGGTTCTAAAAATAAAGTTCGTTTCTTTTGACAAGTGGCTCCTGAATTGTGCCCAGCCAGACTGCAGCAGGAACTGAGGTAAATAGAATTCTAGTTTAAAGATTTATGATTTACCTGGGTAAGCCTTAGAATCTTGTTTAGTGTTTGCTGTAGCTATAGGTGTCATGGGCCAAAATTTCTCCCAATATCCTTGTTTTTATCTCTCATATTTTCTCTGGAGGCTTCTTAAATAAGATTGAGATATGTAGTTCTTTGCTTTATAATATCCACAGGTGAATTTCTGCCCCTGGGTTTTTGTCTGGTAAGCTGTGATTCTCTATATCTTGTCTCTCCAATATTTGGAGCAACATTTCTCCCTTTGACATTAATTCTC
This sequence comes from Marmota flaviventris, assembly GCF_047511675.1. NCBI lineage: Eukaryota > Metazoa > Chordata > Mammalia > Rodentia > Sciuridae > Marmota > Marmota flaviventris. Next base: position 21,042,482 of record NC_092518.1, on the reverse strand, counting down.
TGATGGATTAAGTAGAGTTGATTTTCAGTCTGTTCATTGTTGTGAGGATGAGAATGACAACATCAAAGCTCCTACATATAAATTAGAAACAGAAGTCTTTATTGTTTCATTTCTATAAATTTTTGGTATTAAATTATTGATTTATGTCCAATATCTTGAGATATATTTTCAAGTTATAAATTTCTGGGATTTTCATTTTGCATTTATTGCTACAATTTTTCATTTGGGCCATATATTGATGTATCTTGTACTTTTTAACAGATTCACTGGAATGTGATTGAATATAAATATATTTTTCTATTTTAAACAATGTAGGTTTTAGATGTATGTGTATATATGTCATGTGTATATATGCATATTTGTGAAACTATCACCAAAAAGAAGATGATTCCATCCCTCCAATCAAGTTTGCTTTGCAACTTTGTATTTCCCTCTTCTATTTATGCCACAACTCCCCTCTTCCCACATTGTATACATTACCTACAAGTCTTTGTATGGATATGTTTTTTTTTTATTTTTCTTGTAAAAATATCAAAGAATTGTATGAATGAATCACCTGATATGTGCATTTTTTCAGTTATTTTAGAAAATGTCAAACTGTTTTGTTCTTTATTGACTGGATTATGCATTCATATCAGTGTATTAGAATCACATTAGTTCTGTGTCTTTACTAGCACTTGTTATGGTCATTATTTTAAATTGTAGCCATTGTGATAGATGTGCAGTTGTATCTCAGTATCACTCTAAATTGCATGGATGTAACTAAGTAACAATTCTTTCAATCTCAGGGAACCCCAGTCAATGGAGAAAATAGATCACAGGCCTGAAGCTAATCTTTCCTTTCTATTTATACTTTGCAACTATGACAGTTTTTTGATTGAAGGCAATAATTTGTTTATGAAGTACTATAGAAGTAATTGGAGGGTCTGCATGATTTTACTTTCCCCTTGCTTCATTTTCTTTTACTTCTAAAATGCAATTAGTTGGTGGCAGGGATAAGGTGAGGCGCTGTGGTACAGTTCATTACATCAGACATCATATTGACTTGTTTTGAAGCTGGATCTTATATTTTATGATGATTTCTGTGTTTCTGGTTCATTTTGATACATAGGGTATAGCCATGTGGTGATGACATCAAATGAACCCTAAGCACATTTTATAGTTTCTTTTCTATGGTGGATCCTGGGCTCTAATTTGCATTCCCTAGATGTTAAAGCTTTTGGAAACCTGGGTCAGTTGCTTAGTAACTTGGGTTCTCAATCTGCTCTTTGATATTGGATATTATGTAGGGAGAAGGGTATCAAATTTGGTTTTCATTGCCAGTACTTTTCCCAGAAATCCTATTTCTACAATGTAAGCTTCTGTAGGTCTTTCATGGCTTCAAATATGTCTGTTGAATTTTTCTGTATTTCTTAGTTTTTTTTTTCCAGCATAATGTGTGGGCTGAAATGTCTAGTCTGCCATTTTTAGAAGAAGATATCTTAACAAATACTATTAAGAAAAAATACATTTAAGTTTACAGGTGTTATTTCTCATATCCATGGTTAATCTAAATCATTTATTAAGAAGTTAAACCATTTTAAATTAAACTTTCTGATTATTCTACATTAAGTTGCACATGTAAGAAATGGTATAGAGACATCTCATACTTATTCAGTTCCACCTATTTTTATCATCTTGCTATACTATGCAGCACAATATGTCAATCAGAATATTAACATTAATTCAACTAAGATAAAACACTAAAAACAAAGAATTCTTCCATTGGAGTTCAAAATATTTTCAGCTTATCTTCTCAGCAGTTTTAGGTGGAGTTGTCTGCAGAGTGATATTCCACCCTCTGGATTGCTGGAGTGAGGCAGTAGTTCCATAGACAGAATTCCTGGAGGCAGGGTTTAGGCTTAGGTGGGCTCCAGGCTCTTTGATGAATGCCAATTTTTCTGGAGATTTTAAATCAGAGTTCCTCCAGTGCCCTGTACTTGCTGGTCCATGCAGGAAGACTTTACCCCTGGGATCTCCCCTGGGTTCCACTTGTGTGGTGGAGCAGCCAATTTTTAGACTCCTACCTCACCTACAGACCCCACATTTCCTCATCTCAGGTTCAGTCTCAAACAATCTATTCCATCCCTGCCCTTCCAAGTTCCTGGCCAGGTGCATCTCTTCCATCAGGTCCTGCAAGCAGTCGGATTGGAGGGGAAGGGGTACAGCTGGGTGGGTTTCTGAGATCAGTTGTCCCCTATGTAAATCTCTCTCCATGTTTGATTTTTCTCCTGATCACGTAAGCACAGTCTTAACTAATTATATACTAATGTCGTGCAGTTTGTGTTTACTGGGCCTGTATTTCAGGCCAAACCCAGGTTTGCTAGGAATCGGCTTTCTCAGCTTCCAGCACTATGCCTTGGCTGCAAAATGGTTCCTTCCTTGTCCTCTGCAGGCTGCCTGGAGAAATGGCAGCTTCTTCCCCCACACATGGATATCATGCAACTCATCTTCCAGGTTTGTTGGGCACTGTCCTTGATCTCTAAATGCTCTGTACCTAGGAACTCCTCAGGCTTCCCCAAAATTCGAGTTTCTTTAATCCCCGTATCTCTCTACTATGCTCACAGAAGGACTGCTCTGGCTGGTTCTTCCGGCCTGGCCGCAGCAGTGGCTGTGCCACTGAAGATTTTTTCCTTATTTTATTATATCCAAACTCCTGTGTCCCCATCTGCTTTGAATGTAAGATTTTAAATTCCAGTAAAGTCCCCCCTCCCTCTTTTTTTTTTTTTTTTTTTTGTTCATCCACATAGTGAAGAAGCTGCCTGTCTGCTTTCTTGGTTTCAGCCAAGAATGCAACTTGTATCCTGCCATCTTGAAACACTGTCTCTTTCTTTTGTATCTGCTCATTTTCTATTTTATATTTTGAAATGCTACATTTGCATTTTCATATTTCATTATATATTTTATTTTTCCTTGATAGTTCATCCCTGTTTGACCCATAGGTTATTTAGAGGATATTTTGTTTGCAAATTTATAATTATCTATTATATTTTGTTATGGATTTCCAGCTTGATTACATTGTGCTTATAAAGTCAAGCATCAGTGATCAAAAGGAGGCAGATTAAAAGCAACTGAACAAGGCTTTATTGAGATTCACTCCCAGGTGAGACCCTCCAGTCCAACAGAGCGGTCTGGGGGAATCACATAGAGGCTTAGCTGGATTGGAATTTTATTGGGATTAGGGTAGGAAGGAAGGGTTTGGGACAGAAAAGGAAAGTTTAAAGAGTCCCTTGTCCTCCTGGGGTTGGTCGGGGGATCTTGCTGAGATTCATGTCCTTCCAGGATTGGTCAGGAGACCCCGCTGATTGACAGGTGGTTGAGGCACCATCACTGCTTGTCTGTCCGCACCTGATTGGTTATTCTTTCACATGTGTGTGTGTAGCCTGGTGCTTTGTTCCCTTAGGCAAACAGTGACCTAACAGTGATGAGAGAAGAAACTGTATATATCAAAATTCTCTTAAAATTTTTTAGCTTTGTTTTCTCTCTCAGGATGTGGCATAGCTCAGTGTATGTTTTGTGGGAATTTGAATATATATATATATATATATATATATATATATATATATATATATATATATATATATATTCTTTTAATGTCAATTAGAACCTTTTGGTTGGAGGTATTATTGGGATCTTCTATTTCATTGCCAAATCTCCCTAGTTGATCTGTGAATTGTTATGAAAGGGGAGTTGTAGTTTCTAGTTGTAAATATAGATTATTTTGTTTCTCCCTTTTGGCTCCATCAGTTTAGTTTCATATATTTTACAGATAGTTTGTTTAGAACATACACATTTAGAATTGTTATGTTTTGTTATTGGATATATAGTATCCCTCTGTCACTGAGAATTTTCTTGACTCTGAATTCTTTATTTGATGATAATATAGCCAGTTTGCTTTCTTTTGATTACTATTTCTATGATGTGTATTTCCTCATCCTTTTACTTCTAATCTACCATTATCAATATATCTAAAGTTTATTTTGTAGACATCAAATGATTCTTATTTTTTAAATACTCTCTGTTAATTTCTATCTTCTAATTGCTGTATGTACACCATTTCCATTTGGTTTTTCTGTTTTCCTTTGGGAAGTGGGCTATTGTGAAGTCACTATCTTAAGTTTTTATCTCAGGCTTCCATAACAAAATAACTTAGATTGGGTGTCCTAAGCAATTCATTTCTTATAGTTCTAGAAACTAGAAGCCAAGATCTGTGTGGCAATAAGGTCAGGTTCTGGTAAGGTCTCATTTCCTGGCTGCCTTCTCCATGTGTCAGAGAAAATAGAAAGTTCTCAGGCTTCAAACTCTCTAATTTCTCTTTTTAACAAAGGCACTAATCTCATCACGAGATTCCCACCTTCATGAATTATTATAAACCTAATTATTTCTCAAAGGCTCTATCTCCAAATGCCATCACAGGTGTAAGAGCTTCCAGGTATTAATTTTAGTGAGGGCACAATTCGATCCATAGCAGTCCTTAATCTCTACTAAGCTTCTTCTGACACTCCCAACAAGGAGAAAAGAGGCATTTCATCACTTTTAAGGGGTGCAGAAATCAAGGCTTCCCACATCCTATCCTGATACAGATCTGTTAACCCAGTGTTGCAGGAAGTGCTGTTTGCCTTTCATCTAGGATCAAAGTCCCAGTGTCTACTAAGGCATGCCTGACAACATCGGGGCAACTTGATGTGACTCCTTTCAGCATGGAAAGGTTGGAATATTAGACTTCTATTAGGCCTTTGCTGGCATAGGAGAGAAGAGTGTCTGGCTGTAGTTGATGCTGTTGTCTATAAATATCTTCTGTACCATCAGACTGTCCCCCTCCTTTTTTAAAAAAATATATTTAGTTGTAGATGAACACAGTACCTTGTTTTATTTTTATGTGGTGCTGAGGATTGAACCCAGTGCCTCCTGTGTGCTAGGGAAGCACTGTACCACTTAGCCACAACCCAGCCGCTTTTTAGCTCTTTGACTAAAAAAAAAAAAAAAAAAATAGCATTTGTAGGGGCTTTTTTTTTTTTTTGGTAGCACCCTTTGATGTTTCTGGGTTTCCAGTTTCTTTAGCTACAGATGTAAGATGTATAATGTAAAATGAAATCAAAACAAAGCAAAATGAAAAACAAATCAAAACAAACAACAACAACAAAACAGAAAACACTATTGCTTTGTATTCTTGGGTCGTCAGGTCTCAAACCAGTCTCTCATCTTATCTATACCTTTCAGAGGCTTAAATTATGTTTGTTTTATATATGACATCAAGATTTTTAGTTGTACTTAGAGAAATAGGAAAGGTATAACTATACTGTCTTCTCAGAAATAGACATCCAGTATTTTCTTAATGAAATGAACATTATAAGTATCAGATGTTTTGATACCATTTGCCTAATTTCCTTCAATCTAATCATTTCATTTATCCCATAAATTATTGTTATGTTCCCTACATGTGCCAGGTGTGGATTATTTGCAGCATTTATATTGTTGGCAGAGAGACTAGTGGGAAAACGTATAATTACATATGATATATATAATAGGTCAATTTTGTGATAATTGTTGCACAGTAATAGTAACTAGAATATTACTATATATTTTTATGGTGCTTTTAGTGATTTCTCAAAGGATTGGTATATGAATTCTTAACTTTTAATCTTCTACTTAAAATTATATAGCACTGTTTTCTGCAAAAAACAATAATCTTCTCTGCAAACTATATTTTATATACAAAGTTATATGACAATACATGTAACAATTAGTTATTATAATACATATAGAATATATGGGAAAGCAGTGAGGATTTATGCATGTATTAATCTGAGTCTATTTCTGTAATATGTATATATGTGTGTATATAAGCTTAACATGTTTTAATTTTAGTAATTATGTAATTATGAAATTATAGAGTACTTAAAAATGGAATTAATACTATCAATCTAAAGATATACCAAGATATAGTTAAATGGGCAATTACCTATTAAATAGGCTTCGTACTTAGTATAAATTGCAGTATTTAAGTACATAAGTTTTTTTTAATCTTAATACCAGCTTATTAAATTATAAAATGTTTATGGGTTTTTCAAAATCTATTTGGTATGTTTTAGCAAAGTTATAAATTTACCTATAATTTTGCATCATAATTCACTTTACGGAGCTATATCTTCCATGAATACCCATACATGTGCATTAAAATATAGGAACAAAAGAGTCAAAATAGCTATTTTTTTTTTGTTTAACTGGCCTTAGTTCTGTGAGTACTAAGGAGGTTTCAAAACCAATTAGTTGTATGTTAACTATTTACAAATTACATTTTAAACAATATTGCTAGAATAAAAAAGAATGAAGTTGTAATTTATTTACAGATATGTGTACAATTATGTAAATATGTTCTGCATCTAAATATATGTATATATTTATCTTGTTATATGTAGGTCACAAATAATCACAATTTCTTATGTGAAAAGTTACATTTGATCATTTTGAAACTTTAACTCTTAATTTTCCATATACAAAATAAAATATGTAAGTTTTAAAAACACATGGTGATGACATATTTCTCATTTTTTGTAAAGATCTGCACTTTGTATTTGTATTAGATAATATAGGAGGAGATAAGAAGTTAGGTAGATATTCACAGATTTAGAAAAGAATTAGAAAGGAAAATTGTTAGAAAAATATAAGCAAGTTATGAGGCAAAAATAATTTTGTTGAATTGTGAAGTTGAACCCCTACTCAGTAAGATTATTAAATAAGTGTCCATTTGTAAAATGGTCACAAAGAATCATCTGAAAATTGTTCTACTAAAATTAAATGTCAAGTGTATAGTTGTGTTTCTCTTATATTTCAAGATCTCTGTTATCATGATGGCAGAAAATATGACAACAATAATCAGGACTAAAATCCTCTGAAGTTTTATCTGATCAGTATATGGAAAAAGATGTAAAAATATGACTCTGTAGTGTAGTTTCCATGCCAAGATTTATGTGTATAAAATGCTTAGTAACAGTTGCTATTCTTAGAAACGTGTTAATATTTAACTGTATGGAATCCAGCAATCTTGCATAATTTACTATTTAATTTCAATTGATGATTTCAGAGGAAGGTTTTTAATATTTCACCACCAGGTATATTTGCTGCAGTTTTTGAGAGTTTTGTGTGTGTGTGTGTGTGTGTGCGTGTGTGTGTGTTTAATAATAATTGGGTGGTAAAATTGGTCATATCATTTCTCTCTTTTTTGAGAGTAACATGATTTGGCCCTTTGTCTTCTTTCAGCTATTAGAAATCAAAATCATTATCTCATATTTGTTCATAACTCATAATGATCATGGTATATTATAGTTGATGTATCTGTGGGTTCTGTTTGTCAAACATAAGTTATTTTGGGTTGGGGATTGGGGACGTGGAAGGACAGAAGGGTGGCAGCACAGAGAGAGCTGTGAATTTGATAAGAATACAAACCCCTGAGTTTCCTTTCCTTTATTTTCCTTATTTGGATATAAAGCATAGTGAGGGAGCATTTTACTGTTTCTATTATGCAGAAAGGCTTATATAAATTTAGTCTCTGTGTGAGAGTATGTGTGTGCGCGCGCGCGCGTGTGCACATCTGTACCAATGACATGAAAAATCTTTTAAACTTTAGGGTTCATTTGTAGGGAGATATTTCATTACAGACGCAATTTATTTGTAAGATATAGGATACTTGAGATTCCCTAAGTTTTGTTATTTGTTAACCTATGTTTTCTTTGGAGTTATTTTCTGCTTGTATAATGTCAAAGTTCTTAGCATAAGTTGTTCTTAAAATTAACCAGCAATGGATGATTCCTGCAGTTCACCTACATCATTGTCAGAATTTGTAAAGGTTTGTATTATTTTTATTGTATAAATTCAAGATGTACAGCATTATGTATATTTAATTGGAGCTCATCTAGCAGCTTTGCAATTATATCTGTCACTCTAAATAGTATGAGTATAACCAAGTCAATATCCTTTCTTTACCAGGCATCCCAAAATGGAGAAAAACAGATCACAGGCCTGATACTACTTTTTTCATTCTCATTCATATTTTGCATGTCTGATTCTTTATAATTGCAAGCTGTTTGTTTGTAGAAAATACTATAGAGATCATTGGGTACGACTCAGCATTCACTTATGCTTGTGAAAGGCAGTTTTTTATGGAAGCAATTTATGTCATAGCAATCAAGGATTAAGAAACTGGGTCTTGAGTTTGGACAAGAATTTTCTTTCCAGTATGTATGTTCATTTAGGTACTAGACCCTTAAGAATGTCAAATGAACTTCTGCAGTGTTTTCTAGACCCTTTACTCAATAGTGGACTAAAGGCCCTGCTCAGTTTCTTATATTCTCTTCTCACTTACTGCTTAGTATCTTGGGTTCTCAGTCACCTCCATTTGAATTAGCAAAAGCCTTGAGGATAAGAGGTACCAAATTTGTGTCTCATCCACTGGGCCTCTCTTCTGAGACCCTGTCTTTGTAAGTACTTTATTTGTTGGATTTTTGTTGCCTTTAAGCACGTGTTTTAAGTTTTAGATTTCCCCATTTTTCTTGGTAGTATAATTGTCTTATAATATCTGTTTGCCATTATTGAAAGCTTATTACACCACAAACTCTATTTTTTAAAATAATTCAATCTGGATATCAATTCATTTTAAGGTAAACATTCAAACCAAAAAGAGCATCTTTTTCCTTTTACTTAATTTATTTTATTTAAATATTTATTAATTTCATAATATTTCTTCACTTCACAAAATGATCCAGGTATTAACCATGTGATATGGCACTTTATTGAGAATTAGTGCAATAAAAAAGCATATTATTAAATATAAACTTTATAACTTTATATTACTCAGTTCCTGTTTCCATTGTGTACTTTACATAAATATGTTCAATCACTGGGCATTTTGTATACTCTGACTAGCCAGAACCCCACAGACTTTGGTCACTGCCAGACCTCTGATATTTCCATGCCTCTCTGCCTTGCATCCACTCTCTGCTAGCCCTTAATGAGATTTGTATACATATGCAGCCCAGCTCTTGATGATGGTCCTAATTTTAACTCCCACATTGACTTCTGTCCTGGTCCAAGCATAGTTCCCTCATTTACAGTGCCATGACATGTAAATTCCAGCTGCATTATTATCCTCAAATTCCAACCTGTCTCATCAACTAAGTAACACTGCCGTGTTCTGTCTGGTCTTCCATTCACAGGGGAATTCATCTCAACCGCAGGGCCTGGAAGACAGTGCTATTACAGAGAGTGGAATTAACAGTGTAAAATGGAATGAACCAAAAAATTAAATAAATGACTCCCTTTTGTAAAACATGAGATTCTTAACCCTAAAAATGCCTTTTGTCTATGAAAAGCTTCCATACATAGCTTTTGGGAGGAGAAATTGAAATCAGTCCTCTCACAAGATTCTAAAAGGATCAAATACATTGAATATACAAACAATGTGACTTAGTAATTTTACTTTCACTTATATAATTAATTATTCAAACAATTCACATGTTCCAAAAGGCATATAGAAAATTGTATACTTCTAAATGGTAACAGTCTAAAAGACTACCATCTGGAAAAATCAGTAATATGTAGTATATTACACCAATTAATATGAAAACACTTCTACATGAAACCTAATAGGTGATACATGCCTGTAATCCCAGTGACTTGGGAGCCTTTGGCAAGAGGATCTCATGTTCAAAGACAGTGTCAGCAATTTAGTGAGGCCCTAAGTAATTTAGTGAGACCCTGTCTCAAAATTTAAAAAAAAAAAAAAATTAAAGGACTGGGGATGTAGCTCAGTGGTTAAATGCCCCTGGGTTCAAACCCTGGTGCAAAAAATAAAATAAAAAAATAAAAAGACAAAACAAAAAACCTGAATAAAGTCTCATGAATATGTTGAGGAAAGGAATCCTGACCAAAAAAGCTATCATATTGACTGAAATTATAAGTTTCCAAAATAACAGTGTTGTCACAATTATATTTTGAAATCAGACTCACATGAATGGTAGATCTTACAACAAATTTTATTAATAAAGGATAGATGCAAATATCCAGTCAAAAATGAAACAAATCATGCCTTTTTTCTTCTATATTAGGATGAATTTGATAAAACATTAGTTTTGGTGTTAAGTAATAGTTGTGCAAATTTTCTACATAGTGGAGTCATTTATTTAATTTTTTGGTTCATTCCATTTTACACTGTTAATCCCATAGTCTCTCCATGTTTGAAAAGTTTTTGGATATTATTTCATTGAATATATTGTTCATTCCTTTGGTTTGGACCTCTATGCCTTCCTCTATCCCAATAACTCTTAAATTTGGTCTTTTATGCTACCCCATATTTCTTGAATGTTCTGCTCATAGTTTCTTACCATTATCACTGTGTGGTATATGTTCTTTTGAAAATTATATATTTTATCTTCATTGTCTGATGTCCTATCTTCCAAGTGGTCTACTCTGTTGGTGATGCTTTCATTTTCATTTGAGCTTTTAATTTGGTTTATTGTTCCTTTCATTTCAAGGATTTCTATTTTTTGTTGTTGTTGTTTTGTGGGTTTTTTGTTTGTTTGTTTGTTTGTTTTTTAGAACCTCTATTTCCCTATTGAGGTGATCTTTTGCTTCCTGTATTTGTTTATGAAGCTCCTTGTCGAAGTGATCTTTCACTGCCTGTATTTGCTGTCTTATATCTTCCTTGAGTTCACAGAACATTTTAACCATGTACATCCTAAACTCCTTCTCTATCATTTCTTCTGCTGTGGCTGCCAATGATTCTAATGATGTGGTGTCTTGATTTGTTTGTGGTACTTTCTTCCCTTGTCTTTTCATGTTGCTCATGTGTCTTCCTTTCCAGCTCTGTGGGTCTGGGTGTTATTGTTTTTACCCTATATGTCTGTAGTGCTCTTGTAGGGTTCCAAGATCTCTCCTTTGTGGGGAAGGAAAATGTTAACAGATCCCAATAGCAACAATATACCACCTATGAACAATTTGTTGTTATTAAGATGTTTACAATTTAATCTCAATGTACAGAAATGTTGGACTCGATTATTATCTAAAATTTAATCAGTAATTTTGTAAAAAGGTTTACAGTTTCTGATGGTGGACAATAAATTGGGGGTGGGGTGTAGGATGATATACTGAGGAGGTAGGATGTGAGGATATAGAGTTAATATATCTTAGGAAGTATGAAGGAAAATCTAGTGAAGAGGGTTAGTAGCAAGAGAATAGACAGGAAGTAATTTAGGGTAGGCAAGTACTTGGGAAGACAGTAGAGTACATAAAACAAACACACATATGTATTTAGAAAAATACAAACGTTAAAATAGTACAATTTGGGCTGGGGATGTGACTCAAGCAGTAGCGCGCTCGCCTGGCATGTGTGCGGCACGGGTTCGATCCTCAGCACCACATACAAACAAAGATGTTGTGTCCGCCGAAAACTAAAAAATAAATATTAAAAAAAATAGTAAAATTTGGTAGGGGAAAGAAAAATGAAAGAAGAAAAAAGAAAAAAAGGGCATATACAACATCTCTATATTATATTATTCAGATGACTCAGTCCTCAAAATCCTATTTCATGCAAAGTTCTTGGTTTCACATATGTTAGGGGTGTGAGGGACAGAGGATAGAGGGGTAGAAAAGAACAAAAAAAAATATTCAAAGGAAGAAACCAGGGTTGTTGCTAGTTTTAGAAATCTGTATCTTTCCTGCTTCTCTTCCCATCCAATAGGTGGGGCTGTCTGTTGTAAGCTGGTGTCTCTGCCCTCTGGATGGTGGAGGTAACCAGGATGGGAAGACTGGTCTCAGTGTAGGGCACATGGAAGCAGGGAGTGCTACCCACCAGTCCATGAAGAGAGACTGCACTTCACTGGTCTCTTTTTGGGATTGCTTGTATGACTTGAGGGCCCAGTACTATCTTCCTATCTTGCCTGGAAATTTCCCAGCTCCTGGTCTGTCTGTTAGGCTCCAAACTTTAGTCCTGTCTCCCTCTCCCTTAGCAGTTCCCACCTGTGGGACCTCTCACACCAAGGCTTACACCAGGTGGGCAGTGCCCTGGTCACACTGCACACCTGTTCAACTGAGAGCTGTTTTGTGTTGGGTAGTCGCTGTGTTGAAATTTGCTACTGGGGAGAGGGAGAGTTGGAAACCTGATCTGGGAGCTGCCCCCACCAAATAATGGTGAGAAAGGTGATCCAAGATGGAGGCAGTCTGCTTCCAGCTCTGGGGTATCTGGTGAGGTGGGGGGAGCCGGGTGATGGCATTGTGCTGTAGGTAGGTAGCAACCAAGTGACCTGCATGGGATTGGAGCGAAATCTGAGAGTTCTGCAGAGGTGCTGATAGGTGATTCTGCTAAGGTGCTCACAAGCCCTGCATAGACTAGAATTTCTGGCTTTGGGTTTTGGGAGCCAGGGGTCTTGAGTCCTACCAGAACACTGAGGCTCGGAGCCCCGCGCAGGGGTCACATCACTGGTGATTTCTGCAGAAATCAGCTGTAAAGGGGTCCTCTAACACTCTCAGAAATACAATATTCTGACTAGGTGAGATCTGGATCACGGAGACACAGAATGCTGCCTCCCTCTGGCCCTCCATCTTTTCTTCTCTAATCCCATAGTCTCTCTTAATAGCACTTAATAGCATGTTCTCTGGCCAATGACTCTGAATAGATCCATAATTTGCAGGGTTGTTAGTAAATAACCTAAACAGGCAAGGTATGCCTTGGTAAAAAGTATCTATTAACATGTTTACAAGGAGTTGTTATCAATGACACCATATTTACTAGGAAATAATTTGCTCTTATCAGATATTTCAGGTAGGGAATACTTACAGGCCGTCTCTCATTCCTTTCCTTAGCAGCAGGCACAATCAATTTAAGATGTTAGGAGTCAGGGAAGTGGCTAACTATGGGAAATATGGAAGGCATATGATAAGAGGAAGCAAAATGTATTGATGTCCTCTATTCTTCTAGAAGTCTGACAGTGTTTTTCTCAATATTTCAAAAGTTCCTAAAGATATTTTAATTAAAAATTATTGAGACCAGAGGAGGAAGCCGCCCGGTGCCGGCCAAGCCAGAATGGAGGAGGAAGCCGCCTGGTGCCAAGCCAGACTGGAGGAGGAAGCCCGGCCCCGCCCCGTGTGCTAGTCTGGAGGAAGCCCATCAACCCTTAAAACCCATCAAAGGGGGTGTGGCTACCAGCACGGTTCTGCGGCTGATCCAGGTACCCGGTTTCCAACTCCCCCACCCTTAGCTGCGATAAGTCAAAATATTTCCCACAAGCTTTTGGGGGTTGTAGCTATCAACGCAAAACAACAACTGTACAGGCACCTGGTTTCTACCTCAGAGACTAGAGTAGGGAAAATACAGGTGGAAGCTCATTTCCTTTCACACTGGCTATACCCACCACCCTGAATACAGAGGCTCAATATAGGAATAAACAACGCCACCTACTGGAAGCAAGGAAAACAGTGTTCTGAGAGACTTTTTTTTTCTCTCTTTCTTTCTCTCTTTTCTTCTCTCTCTTCCACAAATTCAACATATGGGAAACCAAGAACTGTACATGAACAACCGAGTTACCAAAGTAATATAATATAGAGGAATTGCATACACCCCACCTTCCCCCCATTTTTTTTCTTTATTTCTATCTTACTTTCCTTTTCCTTCTCTCTTATTTCTCTTTTCTTCCTTGTTATTTTTTTCTTTTTTTTTTTTCATTCGTATTCTCTCTATCCCACTTTCAATCTCCTAACTTTTGCTATCTATACATAGGGTAACTATCTAAATACAGATAGGAGGTTGAGTCTGTACATTCTTCCATAAATTACCAGTCTATTGGTTAGAGTTCTCCAAAGGTGCTAAGTTAGTTTAACCTCATACCCTCACTCCTTTCCCTCTAAGTATAACATCCTTCATCTGAAATTAAGTTTTCTATATGCCACCTGATATGGTATGACTTTTATGAAACTAATGAATATATTCTTAAGTAATAATAAAAACCAATATCTGTAGACTTAGAATCTAACTATAAATGTATTAATAATGAAAACTTGTGGTTAGATAATGTACTGTTGATATTGGGAACTGTTAACATTGTCTTTCTCTGCAAAAGAGGGGTTTTGGAGCTATACAAGAACAATACAAATATATAAGGGGAAAAACATTATCACAACAGTTTCACAAAGCTAGAAAGAATCATGAGCAGTATGAAAAGACAAGGAAAGAAAGGACCACAAACAATACAGGTCAATTCAACATTAGATGAGGTAATATCTTCAGCTGATGGAATGTCAGACAAATAGTTCAGGATATACATGCCTCAGATGATCTGGAGTCTCAAGGAAGACATTATACAGCAAATTCAGACAATGAAAGATCACTTTGACAATGAATTACATAAACAAATCCAAGAAGCAAAAGATCAACTCTATAGGGAGATCGAGGATATAAAAAACAAACAAACAGAAATCCTGGAAATGCAGGAAACAATAAACCAAATTAAAAACTCAAATGAGAGTATTGCCAGCAGAGTAGAACACTTAGAAGATAGAACTTCAGACAATGAAGACAAAGTTTTTCAACTTGAAAAGAACATAGACAGCTCAGCGAGAATGTTAAGAAATCATGAGAACATCCAAGAATTATGGGATAACATAAAGAAACCAAACCTAAGAGTTATTGGGATACAAGAGGCTATAGAGGTCCAAACCAAGGAAATGAGCAATCTATTCAATGAAATAATACTAGAAAACTTCCCTGACTTAAAGAATGAAAAAGAAATCCAAATACTAGAAGCCTACAGGACACCAAATGTACAAAATCATAAGATATCCAGCCCAAGACACATAATAATGAAGATGCCCAACATACAGAATAAGGAGAGAATCTTAAAAGCCACAAGAGAGAGGAAGCAGATTACATTTAGGAGTAAACCAATCAGGATAACTGCTGATCTTTCAACACAGACTCTGAAAGCTAGAAGATCCTGGAACAACATATTTCAAACGCTGAAAGAAAAAGGGTTCCAACCAAAATCATGTATCCAGCGAAATTAAGCTTCAAGATTGAAGATGAAATAAAAATCTTCCACGATAAACAAAAGTTAAAAGAATTTGCAGCTAGAAAACCAGCTCTTCAAAACATCCTTGGCAAAACATTACAGGAAGAGGAAATGAAAAATAACAATGAAAACCAACAGCGAGAGGTAGTACAGTAAAGGAAAAACTAATCATAGAGGAAAAACAAATCATGTTAAGTAACATACATAATCAAATATGGCTGGAAATACAAACCATATCTCAATAGTAACCCTAAATTAAATGCACCAATCAAAAGACATATGCTAGTAGAATGGATTAAAAAAAAAAAAGATCCAACAATATGCTGCCTACAGGAGACTCATCTGATAGGAAAAGACATACACAGACTAGAGGTGAAAGATTGGGAAAAATCATATCACTCATACGGACCCCGGAAGCAAGCAGGGGTGTCCATACTTGTAACAAATAAAATAGACTTCAAGCCAAAGTTAATCAAAAGGGATAAACAAGGACACTACATACTGCTCAAGGGAATCATATACCAACAAGACTTGATGATCATTAATATATATGCCCCAAACAATGGTGCAGCTACGTTCATCAAACAAACTCTTCTCAAGTTCAAGAGTCAAATAGACCACAACACTATAATCATGGGAGATTTTAACACGCCTCTCTCACCACTGGACAGATCTTCCAAACAAAAGTTAAATAAAGAAACCATAGAGCTCAATAATACAATTAATAATTTAGACTTAATTGATATATATAGAATATACCACCCAACATCAAGCAGATACACTTTCTTCTCAGCAGCACATGGATCCTTCTCAAAAATAGACCATATATTATGTCACAGGGCAAATCTTAGCAATTACAAAGGAGTAGAGATACTACCATGCATTTTATCTGATCATAATGGAATGAAATTGGAAATCAATAATAGAATGAGAAAGGAAAAAGCCTACATCCCATGGAGATTAAACAATATGCTACTGAATGAACAAAGGGTTACAGAAGACATCAAAGAGGAAATTAAAAAATTCTTAGAGGTAAATGAAAACTCAGACACAACATATCAAAATCTCTGGGACACTATGAAAGCAGTACTAAGAAGATAATTCATTTCATGGAGTTCATTCCTTAAAAGAAGGAAAAGCCAACAAATAAATGACCTCACACTACACCTCGAAGCCTTAGAAAAAGAAGAACAAATCAGCAGGAAATACAGTAGAAGGCAAGAAATAATTAAAATTAGAGCTGAAATCAATGAAATTGAAACAAAAGAAACAATCGAAAAAATTGACAAAACTAAAAGTTGGTTCTTTGAAAAAATAAATAAGATTGATAGACCACTAGAAACGCTAACAAAGAGAAGAAGAGAGAGAACCCAAATTACTAGCTTACGGGATGAAAAAGGCAATATCACAACAAACAATTCAGAAATACAGAAGATAATTAGAAATTATTTTGAAACCCTATACTCTAATAAAATAGAAGATAGTGAAGGCATTGATAAATTCCTTAAGACATATGAACTACCCAGATTGAGTCAGGATGATATAAACAACCTAAACAGACCAATATCAAGTGAGGTAATAGAAGAAGCCATCAAAAGACTACTAACCAAGAAAAGCCCAGGACCGGATGGATATACAGCAGAGTTTTACAAGAACTTTAAAGAAGAACTAATACCAATACTCTACAATCTATTTCAGGAGTTAGAAAAAGAGGGAGAACTTCCAAATTCATTCTATGAGGCCAATATCACTCTGATTCCCACACCAGATAAAGACACCTCAAAGAAAGAAAACTACAGACCAATATCCCTAATGAATTTAGATGCAAAAATCCTCAATAAAATTCTGGCAAATCAGATACAAAAACATATCAAAAAGATCGTGCACCATGATCAAGTAGGATTCATCCCTGGGATGCAAGGCTGGTTCAATATATGGAAATCAATAAACGTTATTCACCGCATCAATAGACTTAAAGATTAGAAACATATGATCATCTCGATAGACGCAGAAAAAGCATTCAACAAAGTACAGCATCCCTTTATGTTCAAAACACTAGAAAAACTAGGGATAACAGGAACTTACCTCAACATTGTAAAAGCTATATATGCTAAGCCTCAGGCTAGCATCATTCTAAATGGAGAAAAACTGAAGGCATTCCCTCTAAAATCTGGAACAAGACAGGGATGCCCTCTCTCACCACTTCTATTCAATATAGTTCTCGAAATACTGGCCAGAGCAATTAGACAGACAAAAGAAATCAAAGGCATTAAGATAGGAAAAGAAGAACTTAAATTATCACTATTTGTGGATGATAGGATCCTATACCTAGAAGACACAAAAGGTCTATAAAGAAAATACTAGAGCTAATAAATGAATTCAGCAAAGTGGCAGGATATAAAATCAACACGCATAAATCAAAGGCATTCCTGTATATCAGTGACAAATCTTCTGAACTGGAAATGAGGAAAATCACCCCATGCACAATATCCTCAAAAAAATTAAAATACTTGGGAATCAACCTAACAAAAGAGGTGAAAGATTTATACAATGAAAACTACAGAACCCTAAAGAGAGGAATAGAAGAAGATCTTAGAAGATGGAAAAATATACCCTGTTCATGGATAGGCAGAACTAACATCATCAAAATGGCGATATTACCAAAAGTTCTCTATAGGTTCAATGCAATGCCAATCAAAATCCCAAAGGCATTTCTTGTAGAAATAGATAAAGCAATTATGAAATTCATATGGAAAAGCAAAAGACCCAGAATAGCAAAAGCAATTCTAAGCAGGAAGTGTGAATCAGGCGGTACAGCATGGTACTAGTACCAAAACAGGCGGGTGGACCATTGGTACAGAATAGAGGACACAGAGACCAATCCACAAAATTACAACTATCTTATATTTGATAAAGGAGCTAAAAGCATGCAATGGAGAAAAGATAGCATCTTCAACAAATGGTGCTGGGAAAACTGGAAATCCATATGCAACAAAATGAAACTGAATCCCTTTCTCTCACCATGCACAAAAGTTAACTCAAAATGGATCAAAGAGCTTGATATCAAATCAGAGACTCTGCGCCTGATACAAGAAAAAGTTGGCTCCGATCTACATATTGTTGGGTCGGGCTCCAAATTCCTTAATAGGACACCCATAGCACAAGAGTTAATAACTAGAATCAACAAATGGGACTTACTCAAACTAAAAAGTTTTTTCTCAGCAAGAGAAACAATAAGAGAGGTAAATAGGGAGCCTACATCCTGGGAACAAATCTTTACTCCTCACACTTCAGATAGAGCCCTAATATCTAGAGTATACAAAGAACTCAAAAAATTAAACAATAAGAAAACAAATAACCCAACCAACAAATGGGCCAAAGACCTGAACAGACACTTCTCAAAGGAGTACATACAGTCAATCAACAAGTACATGAAAAAAAGCTCACCATCTCTAGCAGTCAGAGAAATGCAAATCAAAACCACCCTAAGATACCATCTCACTCCAGTAAGATTGGCAGCCATTTTGAAGTCAAACAACAACAAGTGCTGGCAAGGATGTGGGGAAAAGGGTACTCTTATACATTGCTAGTGGGACTGCAAATTGGTGAGGCCAATTTGGAAAGCAGTATGGAGATTCCTGGGAAAGCTGGGAATGGAACCACCATTTGACCCAGCTATTGCCCTTCTCGGACTATTCCCTGAAGACCTTAAAAGAGCACACTACAGGGATACTGCCACATCAATGTTCATAGCAGCACAATTCACAATAGATAGACTGTTGAACCAACCCAGATGCCCTTCAATAGATGAATGGATAAAAAAAAATGTGGCATTTATACACAATGGAGTATTACGCAGCACTAAAAAATGACAAAATCATGGAATTTGCAGGGAAATGGATGGCATTAGAGCAGATTATGCTAAGTGAAGCTAGCCAATCCCTTAAAAACAAATGCTGAATGTTTTCTTTGATATAAGGAGAGCAACTAAAAACAGAGCAGGGAGGAAGAGCATGAGAAAAAGATTAACATTAAACAGGGACGATAGGTGGGAAGGAAAGGGAGAGAGAAGGGAAACTGCATGGAAATGGAAGGAGACCCTCATTGTTATACAAAATTACATATAAGAGGATGTGAGGGGAAAGGGAAAAAAATCAAGGGAGAGAAATGAATTACAGTAGATGGGGTAGAGAGAGAAGATGGGAGGGGAGGGGAAGGGAGGGGGGATAGTAGAGGATAGGAAAGGCAGCAGAATACAACAGTCACTAGTATGGCAATATGTAAAAACGTGGATGTGTAACCGATGTGATTCTGCAATCTGTATACGGGGTAAAAATGGGAGTTCATAACCCACTTGAGTCAAATGTATGAAATATGATATGTCAAGAGCTTTGTAATGTTTTGAACAACCAATAAAAAAAATAAAAAATAAATAAATAAATAAATAAATAAAAATTATTTACCACCAAGCAGCCGTGCTGGCAATATGAACTGGGTTCAAAGTGGCTGGCTGTATCAATAATGAATAAAACGGTGAAGAAACCATGAGCACAAAAACATAAGTTTCTAAGGCAGGATGGCTTGGCTGGGCTCGGTGACCCCAAGGATCAGCTTCAGCACTGGAATGAGCAAGAGAGACAGCATTTCCTGAACTCTGGTATTTATTGGGGGGAAAGACATTCAAGAAAGTTCCACCCAAATAAGGCAAGGGATTGGATTTCAGAGGGTGAAGTCTTGCTTGGTGATGTTTTGGTCAGCAGATTGACATCTTAGTAATCCACACCCATCACAGGTGCTGTGTGGCATGAAAGGCAGAGCAAGCAAAAAGGCGCACATACTTTGCACAGCCCAATCAGGCAGCAATGTCAGTGCAGTTCCCTCATACACTCAAATGCGCATAGCTCACACACTCAGCCCATGGCTGGCTCATGACAATTATTTATTTTATGTAAGGCCAAAGATACCTAATTTAAATGACAGGAAGCAAAACCAAGTTGAAGGAATAAAATGTACAGTAAAATGCCACAAAAGTAAACTAAAGATCTAAGTTTAAAGTATATTAAAATAAACAGAAATTAAAATGATATAAGTGTGATTAGAAGGAAAATTTCAAAATACTTTATTCTGATGATTGATGAACTGAATCTAATGTGGACCTAGATAAGAAATTACATGAAAATTGGCAAGATCTATTGAAATAGTAAGTTGACACCTGTTTTGTCACACACTGCAAGATATTTAATTTCTACAGTGGTTATACAATACATAATATTTATTTTTCAGAAAGAATTTTATATCTACAATATTGTATATAGCCTTATTATTTAATGAGCATTAAATAAAGCTTTTAGGTTTTGTAAGGAGTAGGAAATGTTGCTGGATCTTTGAAAATTTATTTAAAGTTCTTAGCAAAGTTTTAAGTTATGTATACTTTACATAGTAAGTCTTCTAGGATTGTGTAGTCACTTAGACAAGCACACAGAAGTATGGCTACAAAACTGTAAACAGATAATTATTAAATAAATGATGGTATATCCATAATATGGTTACTATTCAGTTTTTGCAGTCGATCAGGATGTCAATAGTTATTTATAGAAAATACCTCCAAGACATATTACTAAGGGAAAAAGCATATTGTAATTTAATTTCAGTTACTTGCACAAATATATATGTTATGTACTTTGGTATATATTTATGTATACCCATATACAGACCTTATTGCTAATCATAGTTACTTCTGGGAAGAAAATGTATTTGCATTCTTTCAAATATTTACACTGAAGACAGTGTATTTGCATGTACTAAAGAAAATTTGCAGAAATAGCCACAGGATGGTCTAGAACTAATGATTACTTAGAAATATCCACTCTTTGCTTTTTTCTTCTTTTTTGAAGTAGTGCAGAACAGGATAAAAAAAGTGTGCTTAGAGAATGGAAAATTAGAAGGGGTTATAAAATAAAAGATATAAAATTCATAAATAAGTTATATGAACTTAAAAGAATCTGACCTCTATTTAGTCAGAAAAAAAAAAATATTACAGAAGGGTTCATAAGTAAAATTGTCAGAAGGAAAGCTTTTTTCTTCTTTGACTAGAATTAAATGTCACATGTTTTAAAAAGTCTATCTTATATTTAGTACTCTGTTCCCATGATAACAGAAAAATGAAAATAATGATCATGGTTTTAATTACTCAATTTTTATCTGATCAATGGACAGAGAAATCATTAAAAGTATTATTGTACCCTGTAGAATTTTTGTGCCATTTTTTTGTTGTTGTTTTTCTTACAAATATTTATTTTCCTCCAAATTGATTGCTTTTCTGTAACGATATGGAAAGTCTTCATTTCCCTTTCCCCAAACGTTGAAGTTCAAAAGCCAGGTTTTAACGATACACTAATCTTCATCTCTTTAATGTCTTGTGTGTTGATTTAATTTCATACGTAAATATTTATATTAGTTTTCCTCAGGGACTTATACATTGATACAAACTCTCTCTCTCTCTCTCTCTCTCTCTCTCTCTCTCTCTCTCTCTCTCTCTCTCTCTCTCTCCCCTACACAGATATATACAAATATACAAACTTTTTATTCTAATCTTACCCCTTGACAATACAACTTAAAATATGCTTTATACAGCTGTTCCTTAGTCAAGGTCATTAAGTCAAAAGGAAGTAGATTTCTGAAGAAATCTTGTTTGGTGGGGTGAAGGATCAATTGAGGGATTCTCATTTGTTCTTTCCCTGTATTCTGATCCACTGAACTTTTTTTTTTTCTTGATTCTTTTAAAAAGGCTTACAGAAGATGTTGCGAAAGCCCCCTTTTGGTCTTGCCTGGGATTTTGATCTCTGAAAGTTGTTTGTTCACTTTCTTTTTCTTCCTTTGGATAGAATCAGGTGGTGTCTTCTAAATGCATCTCTTCAAATAGGTCTGTTTTTTACTTTGGACCTCTGTTGGGGGAAGAAAGTCTGTGGTGCACTGTGGGGGACCCAGGACCTGGCAGCCAGCCCCTGGGGCTTTGTGCCATTTCTTTTGATATGTGTAAAAGCCTTATGAAGGATTGCTCTTCTCAGAAAAACATAGTAATTAACTAGATTTAGACACTCCAGCACAAGCACACAGGCACACACACACATATACACACACACACAAATATTTTTTAAATGTGTTGTACATGATACATGCATCCAATTGTATATGTCAACTAAAAGATTAAATAATAAAAATGAAAATTTATTTATGTTTAACTGTAGATTAACGCAGAGAACTACTTTGATACCATCAGAATCTTTGGAAGTTTTGGCAGATTTTGAAAGTGAAGACTGTAGTGTGAATGTGTATGTATGTATGTGTGTGTGTGTGTGTGTGTATATATATATATATATATATATATATATATATATATATAACAACTTCCAGAAGTAATTTATTAAAAGCACAGTACTTAATTTGTTTGTGATTACGTATCAATGAAATTGAAAAAAAAAAATTGTTAGTTGTGATTTGGACTGGATTAGAGTCAAGTTATAACATATATAATTGGCCTTCCGTGTCTTCAGGTTGCACATCCATAGATTCAACCAACTGCATATCAAAACTATTTGAAAAATTTCATACCTATTAAACATGTACAGATTTTTTCTTATAATTTCCTAGCCAATTGCAGTATAACAATTTATATTGCATTTAAATTGTCTTAGATAATGTAAGTAATCTAGAGATGATTTAAAATAAACAGGAAGATGTGTGTAGGTTGAATGCAAACACATCATTTTATAAAAGAGGCTTGAGCATTCACAAATTTTGGCATGGGGGTTCTGGAAACAATTCCCAGAGATACTGAGAGATGAATGTAATTCAAATTTGAAGGAATGATTCTTATTATTTATAATGTGTCTGCCTTCCATTTAAACAAATGCACTTGTGGATAAATGGCCATATTTGTGGAAATTCATATATACAATATGGAAATAATATAGTGGAATGCCTAGGACTGGGATACAGAAGGATGATTGTTAGGTTTGATTCTCCTATTATCTCCATAAACTTAGGGAAATCTTTTTGCTTTTCTGACCTTATTATCATTTTGTCAATTATGCAAAGCAAAACTTAAGAGACTCCATTTCATGTATATGGCAGGAACCTGGACATAATCCATAGGATTCCACAAAAATGCCAACATTTAAATATGCATTGAATTATATGTCCCACCTTCTATTTAAGCATGCCATTTTAAAGTCATTATAAGAACAAAAGGTCTTCCTAAGGTTGAAAAGATTTATCCTTTAATAACATAAGAAAAATTAGTAGATAGGTTATTAGTACCCAAATACTCTTAATTAATGACATGAGCTCATATACTTAAATATAAAGTGAAGCTATTATTTTATCTACCTATTTTTAATTTCCCAGTAAATTATCTTCACCCAGGTGAAGTACTGTTTGTGTTGGAACTAAAGGGGCAGAAAAAACACAATTTTCAGAACAGTACTTAGGTTCACTTAGCTCTTTCTTTATTCTGTTTAACCAAAGTCTAACTTCCTATTAATTTTTTCCATTAGCCTAATTTTTAAATATATGGATTTACAGAATATACTGAATTACTGATGTGCTTTGACATAAATTTAAACTGAATATGATTGCATATGTTTCAATGTGGCAAGAGTTGAACACTTTAGAAAACTAAATCTTCTACTTAGTAAATATTGATGATCATTTCAATCATTCACACTTTCATTAATTCTTCTCAATGTTTTCCTATATTTTACCATGTAAAAATCTTGCCCAACTTTCATTAAAATTTTACCTAAGAATTTGATAATTGCTGAAGTCATTGTAAACCATATTTGAATTAATTTAATCTTTTAATTATTGATAGTATTTGGAATTACAGTTAGTTTATTTTTTATTAATCCAGTAATACTGCTAAATTCACTTATACATAGTATATAGAATGATGGTAGTCTATAAATATACAAATTCAGTATGTGATGGTAATCTATAAATATACACATTCAGTAGCTTCATTTATTCTTTTCCAAATATTATATATATTCATTTTCTTTTTTTATATTATTGCCATACATACTTGTCAAATGGAGCTGGTGATATTAGGAATCCTTTTCTCATTTGTGATCACAGGGGAATATTTGAATATTTCAGCACTGAATATATAAGCTCCAGTTTTATGATTTTTTCTGTTCTTAAGTGGTTAATGTTATGACATTTTTAGATCTTTTATAATAACACCATTATTATGTTCTTTGTTTTACTGAAGTTGTTTGATTTCAAAATGTCAATCTATGTGAATTCATTCTGGGAGAAAACCCAATTTGTTCATAGTATATCAGACTTGATATAATTTTGGATTCAGTTTGTTAGACATATTTATTTTTCATTTTACCATGAGAGACATACTTTCTCATTTTCCTTTTTATAAGATATTTTTCTCAGTTTGGTTTAAAATTTATACAGAACACTTAAAACATTTGAAGGAGTTGCATATTGTGTTTTTTTTCTCTACAATGTCTTATGTAAGATTGGTTTTATTTAATTTTCAATTGTGGGGAGAAATTCACCAATGTAATTACAAGAGCATGGGACTCATAGGAATGTTTTTCATTATAGTTGCAATTTTAATAAACATAGACTGTGAAAATTTCCTGCTTTTTAAATTTTTTTTTAGTTATAGTTGAACATGTGCCATGCACATGCTAGGCGAGCGCTCTACCGCTGAGCCATAACCCCAGCCCCTCCTGCCTTATTTTTAAAGTTGAGTTTATTTGGTGTTTTACATTTCATATAATTTCAAAATTATTGGCATTTAATCACTTCTATTTTGTCTTTCCACATTAAGTTTTTTGTATTCCTGATGAATGAATCCTTTCATCCTAATTGTCCTTATTTATCCCTAATTGTCTTCTTTTCCTGAGAGTCTAGTTTGTTTGGCAGTAATGAACCTATTCCAATTTTCTTAAGGTATAATTCTGTGTGGTATATACTTTTCTCTACTATTGCTTTTAACCTAATGTGACTTTCAATTGATTATTCCCTTCATATAAATACCACATATTTCGGACTTGCTTTTTTTCTAGTCTGAAAAACCTCGGCATTTTAATTGTAATTTTTAGACATAAAAATTAATAATTTTATTAATAAAGTATGATTTAAAGTTGATCATCTTGTCACAATTTTCTATTTTCCCTTACTCTCTTTATTTTTCTATTCCTCCTTTCTGGCCTACTTCTGTGTGTACTATATATTTGTCATTATTCTATTTAAATTCTTTCCTCAGGATTTTAATTGTGGCAATCTATTTATTTATTTATTTAGTTAGTTAGTTAGTTAGTTTTTGTGACAGTGTCTTGCTGTGTAGCCCAAGCTGATCTCTAACTCCTGGGCTCAAATGATCCTCCACTTCAGCCTCAGAAGTAGCTGGGATTACAGGCATGCGCCACTACTCCCAGCCACTATAGCCAATTAAAATATGCTAGTATATTTTTTACACTCCCTTCTTGCAAGAAATGGGTATTTATAGCCCTTGCCTAGATTCTTGACCAGGCTTAGTGAGTCTTGTTTCCACTAAAATAATGCAGCTGTTGTGAAATTATAGAAATTCCTAGATTTAAATTCCTACACTAAAATTAAGGCCAACTGCCATTATTAACCACCATAAAGAGACGGCACCATCTTGACATTCACATGGCAGGCTCTTCTGTAGTTCACCATGTGCAGGAAGTGCCAGTACTAACTTGAATTATGCTTTGTTAAGCAATAAATTGCCTCAGGTTTGTTTATGTGGCTTGTCTTATTTCATTATAAGTTTAGAAGGATAATTTTGCTGGATACAAAATTCTGTATTGACAGTTGTTTTTTCTTTCAGCATTGAAAAGATTTCACACCATTTTTTTCTGATTCTTCAGGGATTCTATATAGAAGAAAGCCATCTTTTAAATCATACTTCTGGGATAAGTAATACATCTTTATTTCTCAGAAGGTTTCATTTGGTATACATTTGTTCACTTCACTGATACTTTTAATAGATACATAACATAATTCAATAATCAATTATTTAAAACATTTTAATACCTATATTATCATCTCAAATATTTCTTATGTAAATAAAAATATAACTCATTTTATTGACAATTAAAAACCACAGCAAAAGTTTAACAAAAGGTTCCATGAGGAAGATATCCATTTTATTAAAATATTAATTTAATATTAAAATATTAAATTATACACAAGATAAAATAATTTTAGAAATTTCTAAGAAAAACATGGTATTTTTAGTAATTTCTCATTTATTTATAATGTTAACATGAAAGAGAAAATATGTGAGGAGAAATCAAAGCTTCTTATAAATAATAATGAAGTGACACTTGTATTACCTATTGCAAACCCTTTCTTTGCAAATCATATTCCATATGTGATTTATGTGACTTTAGTCCAGGTAGGACTTGATGTAGTAAAAGGCAATACATAAAGTAGAAGTAGAATTAACAAGAGTATATGTATAGATTTAAAATAAATTATTAATACAATTATTAAAATTATTAACAAAATTATTGATGTTTCAAATAATTACAAATTATAAAATAACAAAGGCAGTAGTAAAATACACAAATTTACACAGAATACGCATAAATGTTCATTAAATATCAAGCATATCTGTCAAATATTAATTGAATATTTGTTAAGAATATTTCAAATTATATAAGATACTTTTTATCTTCATAAAAATTTACAAGGGAGAATAAAATGGTACTGGGTGTTTAAAAACTAATTTAACATTAGCAAAGTAATTTTTCACATGCTTTAAAAAATAATTTGACTTTGAGGGCTGTATCCAGTTACAAATGAACATAAACATATAGCTACTAAATTGGCAATGAAATTATTTTTTAATAAATTATATTGTTTTTATTTCATGGATATTATCAACCCAATCAGTAGATCTTATATACATCCAGATGATGTTTCCATGATATATTGTTAATATAAAGAAAGCAAATTGTAATTTCACATATGTACACGCTTATGAATATAAATTTATGTGAATATGAATTTATGTGAACATTTGTTCTCAGGCACACTTCCGTGATAATCATAGTTATTTCTGAGAGAAAAGATGCAAATTTAGTTTTCTTGGTACCAGGGATTGAACCTAGGCACTCTTAACACTGACCCACATCCCCAGCCCTTTTTATTTTTTATTTTGCTAAGTTGCTTAGGGCCTCTCTAAGTTGTTGAGGCTGGCCTCAAACTTGAGGTCCTCCTTCCCCAGCCTCCCAAGCCACTGGAATTGTAGGCATGCATCTGTGCATCTGGCACATATTTGGTTATTGATAATTGTACAATGAGCATAAGCCAAATTTATAATTAGTAAAAGAAAATTAAATAGTAACATGATAGGATAACACTAGTGATTTTTTTTTAAACAACTCATGTTTGCCTTTGTTTTTCTTCCAAGTTAGCACAGAAACAGGCTGAGAGAGAACTAGAAAACAAAAAGGAAAGAAATAAGGAAACATAAACAAGTTTTGTTGAAAAAAGTACTTTATAATACACTTTAAAATAATTAATCTATAAGTAGTAAATGAGATCATTTATCAAAGGATCATAGCTAAAATTGTGCAGAGTGCTTTCTTATTGTTTCCTTGAACTAAATATCAAGTATATTATGAACTTTATATGTCAGGGTCTCTATTACCATGCCATCAGAAAAATATGACAGCAAGATTAATATTATAATGTACTTAATACTATTATAATATTAATATATTAATTATCTGATAAGTAAAAAAAAGCCTTAAAATATAAACATCCTGTGGGATTTTGTGTCATTTCTTATGATGTGTATGAGATTAAGACTTGCTGTTCTCAAAAACAATGTGATTGTGTGTGGTATTCATCAATCTTGATAAATTCTTGTATTAATTCTAATATAGATTGTTTTTAGATACTCTGGAAGCATAATTATGCTATGAAGATGGGCACCATTTCATGATTTCCAGTATTTATCTTTTTTTTTCTTTTTCTTGCATTATGGTCCTGACTAAATGGCCCCTAAAATGTCGAATAGAACTAGTGATGGTGGATTTTTTTATTTTGATCTGAAGAAGTTGTTTTTCAATGTTGTGCCACTAATTATGTGCTGTATGGTATGGTTTCTAAGTTTATATAAAAAACTCATGCATAGGAAGTAAATTATATCAAATGGTTTTTCTGTGCCTGCTGTCAGAGTGACATGGTTTT
The DNA here is from genome assembly GCF_047511675.1 of Marmota flaviventris. NCBI lineage: Eukaryota > Metazoa > Chordata > Mammalia > Rodentia > Sciuridae > Marmota > Marmota flaviventris. The sequence continues at coordinate 21,014,136 of NC_092518.1, read as the reverse complement.
GTTCCTCTATCAAGGTTGTTTCATTTGAAAATGTTAAACCAATAAGAATCCATTTTTGTTTTCAACTAAATTCAGTCATGGTGTACTAAATTTGGTCGTGTTGAAGTATATTTGAATTCTGTTTGTCAAAAATTAAGTTTTAATTTGATTTAGTTGTGAAGAGGCATACAAACCTTTGATTTTCCTTTTGTATAATATCCTTATCAGTTTGTTATTAAGTTTTTAGGATTTTATTAAGCTTTTTGGGCAGAATTTTTACTGTTTTTCTCCTATGTAACAGGTTGTTCAAGATTGATGTATTTTAATTCTCAATTATATGGGAAAGATAAGAAATTCAGTTGTGCAGACTTGGAATTGCTTGTAGTTAGGTTTTCCTATTGAGATGTAGTTTATTGATTGAGATTTCTTAGTTTAATTATTTTGCTATTTTTTAATTTCTTTACTTTAGGAATATCAGATTTATTGAATAAATTTGCTTAAAAATGCCATAATGCCTGCCTCTCCAGCATCCTAGTGATGATCCTTTCTACATTCCTTCTATTGATAATATGTGTGTTCTTTTTTATTCATTGACCAGCCTTGCAAGGGATTTATCATGCTTCTATCTTTAGAAACAAAGCTTAGATTTGTCATGTTTTGATTTAATTAACTAATGTCAATTTTATTTTTTGTGTTTAAAAATCTGGCTGAAATCCCGCTTTATTTTCTAACTTTATAAAGTTTGCTTCAAACAAATTTGTAGGATTTTACATTTTGTATTAATGCTCTAAATTTTTCTTTAGACATATATTTAGTTACATCTCACGCAATTTTGAACATTACAGAGATGTTGTTTGATTTAAAATCGACAGTATATGTTTAGCTGTGCGTGCGTGCGCGTGTGTGTGTGTGTGTGTGTGTGTGTGTATGCTGTGGGGGCGGATGGAGGAAGGAACGATACCGTGAATACATTTATTCCTCTCCCTAGATTTTCATATGCTCCTTTAGATTTCCTCTTCTAATCCTGAGGTCTTCTCTGTTTCTCCTGTTGTGGACATTCTTATATGAAACTTTTTATGAATATACAATTTTATTTTTCTTGACCAAACTTCACAGAGTGCAATGGCTAGGTCATATAAGAGGTGTATTTAAAAGGTGTTTTAGAATGTGTCAATATGTTTTGCAACATCATTACACCACTTTCTGTCCTGCCAGCCTCTAAATTTATGGGTGTATACAAGTCATTGTTCTTTTCTACTGATCCCCAATAATGCAGAAAATGAATCACAGCTCTTATGCTAATCTTTTTTTCCAATTTATGCCTTTGCATATATGGTTATTTTTAATTATATGCTGGATGTTCTATATGAAATGCCATAGGAGTGATTGTAGGCTCTGATTGAATTTGTCTTCATTTTAGGGATCATTTACTTTTTATCTCTGAGCAGCGGTTAGCATGTACGAAGTTCATCTCATAGCAGTCAGGGAACTAATCCTTTTGAAGCTGAATATCAGGTTTTGTGAAGTGTTTTCTATTTCTGGTTCATATTGACATTTAGGACATAGTCCCTCAGGGAAATCAAATGAACTCCTAAGGTTGTCTTTCCAGAGCCTTTCTCGTTGGTGCTCCTTTAACTCTGAAATTTTCCTCCCTGAGTTTTTGAGATTGCTGGAAGCCCTGCTTATCTATTTAGTTTCTAAATTACAATTGGAGTTTCTTACTTGCCTTCTTTGCATTAGTGTGTATTTTAAGGGGAAAAGGAGGTACCAGGTTGGGATCTTATCTCTAGTGTTTCTCTTCTGAGATTTTGTGTCCTTGAAATAATTACTTCATTGGGTTTGTAGTACTTTCAAGTAATACATTTAATGCCTTCCAGCTTTCCTAGTTTTTCTCAGTAGAATGGTTGGCCTGATAGAGCTAAGTCACTACTAAAAAGAAGTATCTCCAGGTAGGAGTGGTGGCACATACCTGTAATCCCAGCATTTCAGTGAGGCTGAGTCAGATGGATTGCAGGTTCAAGGTTAGCTTCAGCAATTTAGTGAAGCCCTAAGCAACTTAGAGAGAACTTGTCTCAAAATTTAAAAAATTTTAAAAAGGGCTGCAGAAGTAACTCAATGGTAAAGCACTTCTGGGTCACTCCTCAATACCAAAAGAAAAAAAAAATAGAGGTAGCTCCATATATTCTCTTTAAGTATTTAGCTTTTGCCCATGTATACCTAAATTTTTAAGATAAAATATTTCTTTAGAAACAAGTAATCTGAAGAGTGATTATTTTCTACCTTTATTTACTTAATGTGCTTCTGTCATTTTTTCATTGATTGCCTAAATATTTGCCCAGTTCCCAACGTATGCCAGGTATGGATTATGTGGTGGAGGTACATTATTGAGGTACAGCCTCATGGAAAGCAAATAAATAAATATGGCATATATTATAAGGTATAAATTTTGTGGTAATTTTTAAAGACACTTAGTAACTAAAATGTTACCTTTACTTCTTTATGTTATGTTTATTGATTGCTTTAGAAATTGGCATACTAATGCTTTACTGATCTTGGTCTACCTGGAGTTAAGAAAGAGTCAGTTTATGTAAATGTAACCTCAGAAGAAGAAAATTTCATTATTTCCCCCTTTTCTTTATGATCTTTTTGTCATATAAATTGTTAAGCTATTTTAGTGAAAATTTTATGTTGATAATTCATTTTTTTCCTTTAATGTTCTTAAATGAAGCAAACATATTTGGTTAAATGTGCACATATTAAGATAACATTTCAATGCATTGTGAAAGTCATATTTTACATAGAATGTATTATTTAACATTCTTATTAGGAAAAGCAATTGTCTTTTTAGTTTTTGAGTTTTCCATTTCAATTTTTCTTTGAAATATGGTTTATGTAGTACAATGTGATTTAATTTCTTAAATTTTCTTTGTTATTGATTTGTAATTTTAATTTATTGTGTTAGGAAACATACTTTCTTTTATTTCAAATCCTTTTAAGTATTGAGTTTCCTTCTATGGGCTAGTAAGTGATTTACGCTGGAAATGTTCCCGGGTATACATGAAAAGAATCTGTATTCTGCGGTTGTTGGATAGACTATTCAGTAGATGTTTACTAGGTCTAGTTGTTTTATAGTGGTGTTCATATCCCACTTATACTTTTTGTTAATTTTGTGTCTAGTTCTAGTTTTTCAATTTTTTATTTGTTTTAATTAGTTACACATGACAGTAGAATGCATTTATGCACTTTGATATATCATACATAGATGGGATATAATTTCTCATTTTTCTGAGTGTACATGTTGCAGAATCATATTGGTCATGTAGTCACATATATACATACAGTAATAATGTCTATTTCATTCTACTATCTTTTCTATACCCACATCCCCTCCCCTCCTATCACTTCCCTCTACCTAATCGAAGGTAATGCTATTCTTCCCTAGTGCCCCCTGCCTTATTGTGAATTAGCATCCACATTTTATAGAAAACATTTGGCTATTTTTCAAAGTAGTAACTATGTGCCGTGATAGGTGTGTTAATGATTGTGGTAATCATTCATTTCATGATGTATGCACGTATCAAGTGTTGTATATGTTATATACCTTAAATATGTTCAATTTGTATTTGCTAATTATATTTCAATAAATAAAACTGGAAAGATTTTTTCCAGTGAGTGAAGGAATTCTCCAAATATCATTTTCTTTTTTAAATTTATTTTAAAGAGAAGAAAGGAGAGAGAGAGAGAGAATCTTTTTTTTTTGTTTTTTAGATGGACACAACACAATGCCTTTTTATTTTTTATGTGGTGCTGAGAATCAAACCTGGGTCCCGCCCGTGCTAGGCGAGCGCTCTACTACTGAGCCACAATCCCAGCCCCTTTTTTTTAATTTTTAAAAATCTTTTTAGTTGCAGATGGACACAATACTTTTATTTTATTTGTTTTTTTGTTTGTTTGTTTGTTTTTTGTGGTGCTGAGGATTGAACCCAGTGCCTCACATGTGCTAGGCAAGTACTCTACCAGTAACCATAACCTAGCCCCCAATACTATTTTCAGTTAGTTTAATTTTCCTTTCAATTCTGTTAGTTTTTGATTGAAATATTTGGGGGCTCTGTTGTTAGGGCATATCTGTATGTAATTTTCTAGAAACATTTTGTCTGGTATTAATATGGCTGCTCTAGCTTTCTTATGGTTGTCTTTTATTTTTTTTCCATTATTTCCTCTCAGTATATTTGCTTCTTGAATCTAATGTTTGTCTCATGTACCCAGCATATAGTTCTACTTCTTTTTTTATTCCATCTAATAATCTTCGTCATTTCTCGGATTGCTTAATCCATTGACTTTTTTTTTGTGGGGGGGAGTGGTGCTGGGGACTGAACCCAGGCCTTGTGCATGTGAAGCAAGTACTCTACCAACTGAGCTATGTCCCCAGCCCTAAACCATTCACTTTAATGTTATTCTTGACATGGTTGAACTTATGTCTGCCCCCCCCCCCTTTGGTACCAGAGATTGAACTCAGGGGCTTTTGGCCACTGAGTGACATCCCTAGCCCTACTTTGTATTTTATTTAGAGACAGGGTCTCACTGAGTTGCTTAGCACCTCGCTTTCGGTGAGGCTGGCTTTGAACTCATAATCCTCCTGCCTCAGCCTCCTGAGCCTCTGGGATTATAGGCATGCACCATCATGCCCTGCTACTTGGCATTTTTTATTGTTATTTTCTATATTGTGCATGACTGTTTTCCTTGTGCTCTTCATTTACTAACTTCTTTTTACTAAAAACATTTTTGTTACCATTTTATTGTCTCTAATAACTCAGCCTGCTTTGGGGTTATTATGCTAGTAGTTTTTGTGTTTTACAATGGATACCTTAATTTAATATAATCTGCTTCAGATTCACACTGTGTTAATCTCTACATCAGTTTTTATCCAGTAAGATATAGAACATTTAGTCCCATGAAATTCCCTCATTTTTTAAATTACTTTACACATAGCATGTTTATATATATTATACACCCTGAATACATTGTAATGCATATTGCTATGTATAATTTTATCTCTATTGAAGAAAATAGAATTATAATTTGTTTTATTTGTACTAAACTTCTATTTCTTATTTCTTATTTTTATTTTATTTCTTACCATGCATTTGTGTTACCATAGGATTTTAAACCCTTATTCTAATATAACTTCATTCATGACCCCCTACTTCTTGTTCTTATTGCCAAATGTATTACATTTGTTGTATGTCATATGATAAGAATATAATTTTATACATATTCTTGTGAACAATTGTCTTTTAAATCAATTTTAAGAAAGGAGCTTTAATATATCAGTATACTTTGTTTAATCATTACCTTTGTTTAATAATTACTTTTATTGGAGATCTTTTTATTTTATATATAGATTCTAATTATTGTGTAGTGTTGCTCATTTCCTGCTGAAGAGCTTTCAGATAAATTTCTTATAATGTGGGATTTTTAACAACAGATTCTTTCAGTTTTCATTTATCTTGGAGTTTTTTAATTTTGCCTTCATTGTGCGGGTAACATTGCTGGACATAGGAATCTTGGTTGACAGTTTACTTTTTATTCATGCCTTTGAACATGTTATCCCACTTCATTCTAGTAGTGTTTCTCATGGAAAAGCGAGTTATTAATGTCTATTGGGAAATGAAGATTCACTTCTCTCTTTCATCTTTCAATATTTTCTCTTTGTCTTTTAATTTTTTTATTATGATAGTTATTGATGTAGATCTCCCTGCATATATTCTCGAGATCACTGGGTTTCTTGGATGTGTGTGTGTGTGTGTGTGTGTTTAATCACATCTTGGAAATTTTCAGCTATTATTCCTTTGAATATATTTCCTGTCCTGTTCTCTTTTACCTCTTCTGATTGTATTTTCATTATGTGTATGTTGGTGTTCTTAATAGTGTCCTGCATTTCTCTGAGGCTCTGCTCATGTTTCTTCATTCTTTATTTTTCTTTTCTTTATCTTATGAAATATCATTTACTTTCATATTTACATACGAAAATATTTTTTCTGCCATCTCATATCTACTTTTGATTTCCACTAGTCAATTTTTCTTTTATAATGTTTTCCTCTCCTCAATTGTAATTCAGTTCTGTTTTTTTTTTAGTATTATTTGTGAAAACAATTCACCCAATTTTATCCTTGTATTTATCACTTAGTGTTATAATGAATTAAATTTTCTCGGAATAAGAACAAAAATTATTTCTTAAGAATTTAAAAGTATAATTATTTGATAATCTCAAACATACATGAAACCTACACACATACATACATGAATCTCAGCTCATTAACTCATTAAGATTGTACTATGTTAATTGAATATGTTAAATGGAAACAACTGCTACATGGGTAAAAATAAGTTCACTTGGTTTTCAAAGACAATTTTTATTGTTGTTTTTTGTTTTTGTTTTTGTTTAATTAGTGTCTTGAGGATGTTCATGATGGTGAGATTCACCATGGTATACTCATACACATGTATAGGAGAGTTAGATCTGATTCATTCCACTGTCTTTCCCTAGTCTATCCTTCCTCCCTTCCCTTCATTCCCTTTTGTCTGCTGGTAGGTACCTTTAGATAAATAGTTCATTCTTCTAAATTAAGAGTAAGACTCAACTCTGGTACAGGATTAAAAACAGAGAGGAGATGTAATTACTGAGCACATTAGTCCCATAGCTTCTTTGTTTGTGGAATCTGAATATAGTGATAAAAACTTAAATCTCTCAGTTCTTTTTTACAAAAAAATTACTTCTACATCTTTATTGATGTCCTTGAGCACAGGATTCACAGTTCCATGTTTCTTAAAACTCTGGCTTTGTCTTGACCAAACTTTAGTCAGATTGCTGTTTTCCACTGGCCCTGAACACTGCTTGCTTGCAAGACTAAGCAAACACACACACACACACACACACACACACACACACACGCAAACACGCAAACACATACACACACTTGTGCATGTGTGATAGCAAATCATGACTAGTCACATCGCTAATCAGTTCCCCTAAACTGTCCATCTTCCCTTCTAAAAGTTCCCATCTCTGATTGCTTTCTCCTTTACCCTACAAAAGGAAATCCATTTTCTTGTTGATTTTGAGATAGTCACAGATTTATGAGATCATAGGGTTCCCTGTTACAATAGTCTTTCTAATTAAAGTCTCTACATAAGTCCAGATTTGTTTTTATGTATATATGCTATTTGATGTTATTGTTAACATATTTTTCTTTTATTTTTAAAAGTCTATTACATTTTTTTATTTTCAAAATTATAACTGACACCAAAACATGAAATTTTTACATATCAATGACATGTTATGTCATGTTTCAATATGTGCACACATTGTGTAATATGTAAGTCAGTGTAAACATATGTGCTTAATCATTTCCTCATGGTGAAACATTCAAAAGATTCTATCTTTTTGAGATATAAACATGTTTGTTCTTTGAACATATTTATAGCTATTTTATAGTCTTTTTCTGCTAGTCCAACATGTGGTTTTTCCTTTTGCCTTTTTTCCTGTATGTGTGTCACACTTTCCTACTTCTTTGCATGTCTCAAGTTTTTCTGTTGCTATTATAAGCAGTAACTATTAGATAATATAGCTTTACAAATCTGTATACCAAATGTTAAATTGTCTTGTTTATTTAGTGACTTGAGTGGACTTATTCTATGAATTCTGTTTCTACTGCAGTGTGCAGATTTTATATATCTATTCAGATTTCTTCAATATTTTTATCCTTTTACCTACCTTCCTAGAATTTCTCCCTTTGTGATTATAAGACACATTGCTCAAAGGTTGTACTTCAGCTCCTACAGCTAAAATATGTTCATACATTACCTTTGGATCTGTTTGTGTCTTGGAGACTGTTTTCATGGTTCTAGTTCAAAAGTTTATCTTCAGCATTGGAAAAAAAATAGACTGTGATTTTATTCTTAAGCCTGTTTCTTCATTTTTTTTCCTTTATTTTGGTACTGGGGATTAAACCCAGGGGTGCATAACCACTGAGCAACTTCCCCAGCCATTTTTATTTTTTTAATTTTGAGACATGGTCTTACTAAGTTCCTTAGGGCCTCACTAAGTTATCAAGGCCAGCTTTGAATTTGTAATCCTTCTGCCTCAGCATCTGGAGCCTTTGGGATTACAGGTGTGTGTCACCACACCCAGCAAGTCTGTTTTCATAGAAGTCACACAGTGTCAGAGTAGCTTATTTCTCAGCCAGTATTGGTCAGAGTTGAAGCTTCAGGGCTATGAGACATGAGTATTTTTCCCTTTGCTGATGGATCTGCTTGTGATTTGGGAAGACATTTAAGTCTTCCTTCATATCCTATTCTGATAGATCTTGAGTGGATTAAATATTCTAAAATACAACTATCTTCTGGACCCCCAGGTTTAAGTGTGGTCCCTATAAGGTCCTTTGTTGGCTATATTTTAATCAGATTCTCTCTGTCAAATTTCTGGCTGCTCTGTAATCTCTTGTTGTCACTGCATCCATGGAGTTACCAGCAACTTATTTTTTTAAAGAGAGAGAGAGAATTTTAATATTTATTTTTTTTTTTAGTTTTCGGCCGTCACAACATCTTTGTTTGTATGTGGTGCTAAGGATCGAACCTGGGCTGCACGCATGCCAGGAGAGCGCGCTACTGCTTGAGCCACATCCCCAGCCCTGCAGCAACTTATTTTTTATTGGTTCTTTTTAGTTATATATGACATCAGAATCCATTTTGATATGATTATATAAGCATGGAATATATTTTATTGTAGTTAGGATCCCATTCTTATGGATATACATGATGGTGGGATTTATATATATGTTTTTTCATATATGTACATGGGGAAATTATGTTAGATTCATTTCACTGTCTTTCCTTTTCCTATCCCCCCTCTCTTCCCTCTATTTCCCATTGTCTATTCTACTGAACTTCTATTCTTCCCCTCAATCCTCACCCCCTTATTCTGGGTTACCTTCTACATATCATAGAAAACATTTGACCTTTGGTTTTTGGGGGGAGTGGTTTATTTCACTTAGCATGATAGTATCTAGATCCATCCATTTGCTAGCAAATGTCATAAAGTCGTTCTTTCTTATGGCTGAATCTCCATTGTACATATATACCACATTTTCTTTATCCATTCATCTGTTGAAGGGCACCTAGGTTAGAGCCATAGCTTAGCTGTTGTGAATTGAGCTGCTATAAACATTGCTATGGTTGTGTCACTATAGTATGTTGATTTTAAATCCTTTGGATATATACTGGGAGTGGGATAACTGGGTCAAATTGTGGTGCCATTCCAGGGTTTCTGAGGAAACTCCATACTGGGTTTGCAAGTGGGGACTGGGTGAAGTAAATGTACCCCAGTCACGTTGAATATGGTTACCTGGAAGAGCTTCTGTTTCAGGGAGCTCAGAGGGGAGTTGGTTAATGAGATAAGTAGCCTGTCTTCCCAAGTGAAACTGGAGCTCTGTATTGGATGCTGGAAGAAAAGAGAGTTTCTTCTTAGCCATATCTTCCTACACTGGAAATTCCGTAATGTATCTAGGAAAAGAGTGATGACAGCTGATAACAGCTCAAATGTCATAGACTCCTGCTTTTTATTATACCAAATTTAGCAGATTTCACTGAATATTTTTCTCGTTAACTGTATGCCCTTAAGTTCCAAAGACTAAATGTTCCCATTATCATACTCACCAGTTAATTGATTGTTTCACAACTATTCAAATCCACCCAGCTCTTCACACATCCACTCCTAAAATCTGTCTTACTCAGTTTACTTAGAGTAATAACCTAGATAGTCAAGTTATGCTGTGGTAAAACAGTGATAGCTACTAGCATATTTACAAGGAGTTATTATCAATGCAGTTAACAGTTTTACAATTAGTTGCTATTTATTCCCACCTTGCATTACAGTTAAAGTAGACTTGATGTTATTCCTTTCTTTTATAATAGGTAGAATAAATCTAAACTATTAAGATAGTGGTTAACTGAGTTAGAGTAGTGATTAACTAATGAGGAAGGGGAAGGCATAGGAATGGAAGGTGATAAAAGAAAAATACCTCCCTTACTCTACTAGAAGTCTGGAAGAAAGCTTGTGTATCAAAATATATCATATTTTGTTCTGTTAGGAAATAAACATGACTTAATCTCAGCATTAAGGTGAACCTGGAGAAACCATTATATGATCAAATAATCAAGAAACCATTATGTGATCAAAGTCCACATAACTAAAGGCTTAAAGAAATATTCTGTTTTAGTTTTGCATAAGTGGACATCCAAATGAAATGGTGAGATCAAAATACCTAAGCAATAGCAATATTGAAAGTGCCACCATAAAGAGATGGGTATTACTTAAATGGCATTGAAACCAATGATGATAAGAGTTACTAATTTCTGACTGTGTACTGTGTGCCAGGTGCCAAACAAACAACTTTAAGGGAGAATTTAATTTTCACAAACACTGACAGGTATATATTATACATTTCAAAGGATTTAAGAACTACATAATTTGACTGTGGAAATTGATGGAGCTGAGAATTAGGTCTTGGCAGTTTAAACTCCTGGAGTTGCTTTCTTTACACCTTCTTTGTGAGGCAATCCACATATGGATTTTTTCCTTGTTAATGGAAATTTTGGTAAGGTTGTTATAGCATAAAAATCCTATTATTGTGAATGATTTTATTCTCCCTTTCCTTCTTCATTCTCCTTTTTCTATCCTTCCTTTTGCTTGTCTCTTCCTTCTTTTCTTTGTCATCATCACAGTCATTATATGTGAATTGTGAAATTTTAAGATTATTCTCTACAAAATGAAGGTTGCCTACACAGTCATTTAAAAAATGACAATAGTTAAATACTCAAATAAAATTTACTGTCTTCAACGGTGTTATGTTAGCTATCTGGTTCTCTCTTACTGCATTGGGCTGAGAATAAAATAGGCTGAGAGAGATTATAACCCAGAAGCAGTATAGAAGTACATTTGTGAAAAAATCCTTTAAGTTTTAAGAAAGAAAATCATGAGAAAGTGTATGAAGAGAGCAGAAAAAGTTTCCCTGTAAGACTATGCTTTTTTAAAAATGCAGAAATATTAGAATTTGGGATACCTTGTCTACATTTAATGTGCACGTTGTAAATACATTATGTATCATGTGCATATATATGATATTTTACTATAATATTATGTAATATAATGTAACATGTATATATGTAATTGTATGCATGTGTGTAAGTAGTTATCTGGTAGTAATTTTGGAAATATCTGAGAAAATTATAATGAAAAAGAAATACTTAAATCACTATCTGGAAATAATTTAAAATGTGCATTAGATAAAAATGTTGTCATTATATATATATTGAATATATTATTGCAGATAAAACACACATCAAGCAAAACATTACAATTTCTTTATATTTAAAAAAATCACTTCATCATAGGTAAAAAATTTTAATAAGTTTATCCAATTTCCTAGATTCTTATTTACTGTCTACCTCAAATATCATTTTTAGGACATCTGCTCTTTTCCAGGTATTGTTTTAATAAGGACAAATAAACCGTAACTTTTTCTCTTTGTTTCACAATTTAATGGGAGGGAGAGAAGTAAAAATAAAAACTGTCCAAGGGTTATTAAATGATGTCAGGTAGTGAGAAAAGGGGATAATTGTGTTTTGGAAGCACACAGAACAAGTACAATGGAAAGATGCTTGAAAGTCTATGGTATGTTATTGAGATATAACAGTAGCATAAAGTCAAGTGAGTGTACATGACATTTGACATGATATAATAGGGTTCCAAGAAGAAAACCAGTAGAAAACTGCCGCAGTCCGGCTGCAGCAAAATAACCGGGGGGTGACGAACAACTTGTGTAGATTGATACAGCAGGAGTGGGAGCCGTTTATTGTAGGACAGGAGGGGTATATATACATTCCACACAGCTTATCTTAATTAACATAAACTAGATACAGCAGTCAACCAATAAGGAATCTCCACACTTAATGGCTCACTGGTGTTACTTCACAAACCACTCCCTCTGGCAAAATGCCAGGCACCATCCTGACTTGTTTACAGACCCTAACATTTCCCCCTTTTGTTTAATTAAAATAACGACCATAGTGGTTTTTACACAAACACCACAAACAATCTGCTACAAGCAGAAGGGGAGGATACAAAATGCCACAATACCAAGCCAATTGATGGCTCCATGCAAGAAGCCCTTGGAAAAATTATACCAGCAATGACACCGTTAACAAAGATACCGAGTTACAATTTGTTGTAGATTATAGTTTGTTGTCTCAGTCCAGGTAAAGCAGTCCAGATAAGTTCTGCAGGCAGCTAGCTTAAATCACAGTCCAGGTAAGTTCTGCAGGCAGCTAGCTTGATCCGAAGTCTCGTCCGTTTTTCAGCAACACTGGAAATTCTTCCACCCTCGTCCTCACCAGCACTGGGACGGAAGGCAGGAACTCTGGCAATGATGTTCCAAACAGGCACTAAGAAAACAACCTTCTGAACAATTTAGTACATTATCTCAAGGTTTTTTAAATTTGAAATAAGCCTTAATGGTGCTCATTATTCATCAGCCTCCAGGTGTGGGAGAACCATTGTAGCTTAGTTATTGGCATTGAAAATGACCAAATATCAGGGACACCGGTAGTGTCTTCTGCTGGCTGTAGCGTCCCGGGAAGCCCCAGATGGTCCTGGGGAGAGTCCGGGGAGTGTTCCGGACTCAAACTGCCACTGGGCACAGGGAGCAAGAGCCTGCGAGACTGTGCCTCCGGGTCAGGTCTGGATTTGGGCTCTCACAGTGGCGTCCTGCTCCCCGGGTGGGGGGCAGGTAAGAGCCAGCTGTTGCCGCTTGGAAAGTCCTTGCTGCGCTGTGACCAGCTTGCACACGCGGCAGCCTCCACGAGGCTTCACGCATCCTCTGGTAACGAAAAGTATTCAGTAATAACCTTTTGCTGCAACTTTTTTCCTGATAATCCTTCCTCCTGAACTTTCTTTTTCTTTCTGACTAGTGTACCTGGGCTTCCATCAACACATGCCCTAACTGCTCTTGGTTCCACTGGGGTGCCTCCTTCCCTTAGTAATTTACTTAACACCTCTTCCATATTTTCGTCACAAAGACAATACAACATTTCAAGACAAAACAAGACACAAACATACTGTATCAATCCTCTCCATTTTTTCAAAATGGCCATTTCTCCTCTCGCCCTATCCAGGGACGCTCTATGGACGGGCAGCTTTTTTTCATCACTTACCCCCGAGTGTCCCGGGGCTTCTGGTACGGGCCACCATCTGCCGCAGTCCGGCTGTAGCAAAATAACCGGGGGTGGGGGTGGGGTGGGGGGGTTGGGGTGGGGTGGTGAGGAACAACTTGTGTAGATTGATACAGCAGGAGTGGGAGCCGTTTACTGTAGGACAGGAGGGGTATATATACATTCCACACAGCTTATCTTAATTAACATAAACTAGATACAGCAGTCAACCAATAAGGAATCTCCACACTTAATGGCTCACTGGTGTTACTTCACAAACCACTCCCTCTGGCAAAATGCCAGGCGCCATCTTGACTTGTTTACAGACCCTAATACAAAACATACTTAAAAATTATGAGATGACTCAGCTATCCCACCCCCTCAGTATTTATCCAAAAGAACTAAAATCAGTGATATAGCTAGATCAATGTTTATAACAGCACAACTCATAATAGCTAAGTTTATAGAACCAAACTAGATGCCTATTAACTGATGAATGGATAAAGAAAATGTGGTATATGGTGTGTGTGTGTGTGTGTGTGTGTGTGTGTATATATATATATATATATATATATATATATATATATATATATATAAATAAATGGAGTTTTACTCAGTCATAAAGAAGAGTGAAATCATGGTATTTGCTGGTAAATGGATGGAACTGGGGAACATTGTGCTAAGTAAAATAAGCCAGACTCAGAAAATCAAGGGTGAGCTGGGCGCAGTGGTGCTCACCTGTAATCTCAGAGGGTTGGGAAGCTGAAGCAGAAGGATCATGAGTTCAAAGCCAGCCTCAGCAAAAGTGAGGTGCTAAGCAACTCAGTGAGACCCTGTCTCTAAATAAAACTACAAAAAAGGGCTGTGGATGTGGCTCAGTGGTCAAGTACCCCTGAGTTCAATCCCTGGTACCCACACAAAAAAGAAAATCAAGGGTGAAATGTTTTGTTTTATATGTGGAAGCCAAAGTAAGGGGGAGAAGCAGGGAAGGAGGTGTAGAATCTCATTGAGAGGAAGGGAGTAGGGATGGGAAAAGAGAGAAATGGTGGGATGAAATTGACTAAAATATGCTTTGTACATACATGAATATACCACAGTGAATTTCACTGTTAATGTATACCTGTAAAGCACTAGTTTAAAAATGTATATAATTATATATATATATATATATATATATATATATATATATATATATATATATATTATATATAATATATATTATATATGTATATAATTATATAGAAATTAATATATAAATTAACTGGGCTTGGTAGCACATGCCTGTAATCTCTGGAGCTCAGCAGCTGAGGCAGGAGGATCACAAGTCCAAAGTCTGCGTCATCAACTTAACAAAGCTCTAAGAAACTTAGCAAGACACTGTCTCAAAACTAAAATAAATAAATAAGCAAACAAACATAAATAAATAAATAAATAGGGCTGGGGATGTGTCTTGTTAAGCGCCTCTGGGTTCAATCCCTGTTACCATGAAAAAGAAAAAGGAAGGGGAAGAAGGAAGGGAGGGAGGGAAAGGAAAGTACTGGGGACTGAAGTGGATCAAATTATATTCCTTATATGATTATGTTAAAATGAACCCCAATAGTATGTATAAAATGCACTAAATTGAGATTATAAAAACTCAACAATTGAACAATTTGAAGTTAAAAGTTACATAAGAGGAAAAAACACACTGCTACCCAAGTTAAGTTTTGAAAGTTATACTTTTCTAATATTCCACATAATAGTATGTTCTGATATTCCCTTTCAGTATAAAATATTCAAAAATTGTTCATATTAAAGTACTTTAAGTTCAGTCTTCAATGTTAATACAATTCTTATCTATACATATTTTAGGATACAATTACAATTTAATTCAATGATTTTTTAATCACCTAAATGTTGATACTAATGACCATTATTTTAATCTGAATCTAAGAGACCTCTGAAAGACAAAGTGACGACACCTCACTGAGGAATGCATTGTCAATGGGAAACTCATTGAAGCCATATTATATAGCTTATTTTTCACACCTAAACAAAAGGGTTTTTTATTTTTAGACAGATAGGATGATATTATGAAATTATGTTATGTATTTATATGAAACATCAAAAATTGAAACAGGTTCTTCACAGGCACTCTTTCTTCCATTTTCTTTTATGTGTGTGTGTGTGTGTGTGTGTGTGTGTGTGTGTGTGAGTGTGTTACTGGGAATGGGATCAAACCCAGTGGTGCTTTACCACTGAGCTATATCCCCAGCCCTTTTTGTTTATTTGCCCACGGTAGCCTCAAACTTGTGATCATCCTGCCTCAGCCTCCCAAGTAGCTGTGATTACAGGCATGTACATCTAAGCCCAGTTGCATCATTTTCTTTTAGCTCACAAATATCCATTTATTTTACTCCATAGACATCTACATTCTGCTGATCCCTGGAGTCCCAAGCAAACCCTTATGGACCCTTCAGAATGAAATTTATTAAGTGTTGAAAAAATGAGTAAGATGTCATTTTTGGCAAGAATGTGACAATCTAAGAAAGTTCCATTGAGAATGAAAAGGGAGGGAGAATTGGTGTCAGCAAGTATTATATCTAGGAATGTAACATATCTCAGATAATCTCAAATATCTCAAAGACAAATACATGAATGAGAAATTACAATTGTTTGGGGAAATTAGAGGGGACTCAAATTAAACCCAGAGCCATCTCCTCTGCTTTCCCCCATTTATTCTCCATTGGCTTTTTCCTTTTCTTCTCTAAAAACATTCAGTCAGCCACAATATAAACAATCACACAAAAAAAGAATTAACCATTTAGTAGAATCTTTATATATCACAGACTCTTACCATTTCATTATTCCCCTCTTGTCATTAAAAGTGCAATATGTTTTCTCACATTGTCACTTCAGGGTAACTAAATGATGAAAAGACACAAATATACCAATGTAGTGGCCTTGTTTCTTTGGGATTTCTCAACTTACAAATTTAACCCTGAGAATTTTTTAATGTTTTATATGTCTTTGGTAATTCAAAGCTTTTTAGAGTTACTTCTTTGAGATGATGTCTACAAACCTTTATACCATTGAGAATACACATTTTTAAAACTATTCAAATTAGTCTCTCACCCAGACTCACCCCCGACCCTATCACATAAACACATATTCAAAGAATAGTTTTTCCTCCTGTTTTTCTCTGTCAATAGCCAATAATTACAAATCATCATGTGGAAAAAAAACATGACTAATCATAGACTCCTTTCTGTAACTTGTACTTTCTCTCTAATCTATTTCATTATGATTTATTGGGATTCTGTTCTTTGTTGTCTTACAACTTTATTCCTTGTTTTCCATTCTCACTATTGAGACATCAGGTTTTTACTTCAGAAACTTCTCTTATTCAGGCATTCATCACCTATCATGCCCTCTTGAATGATCTCAGTACTAGATATTATTTGAATGAGACAAGCCCCCTTATCCTTACCCTGTTCTTTATGTTTTGTTTTCCTCCATTCTGGAATGTTTTTACTCGCCTGTGTACATGTATTCCACCAGCCCTGGGAACAATGAAGAGTCTATAAAGTAAGTGTAATTCTGATTCAAGTTTTCCTCACAGGTCAAAAGTAACAACCAGGGCATGAGTCTGAATCCCTTCTACTTAAAGCACTTGATGTCATCTCCTGTAGATCTACCCCAAGCCTCTTAGCTTTAGGGCATGCTGGTGCTGAGTGTAGCACTGAATTTTTCTTCACAAGATCCACTCACTTGTGTTCAATCCTTCAACACCTCGACAATGGCTACAATTCACCATGGATTCATACACTTCACCTTATCTGTGAAGAATGGCTGATCTATCATTTCATGGTATTGTTTCTTTGGTAATTCTCTGGCAGTAATAAGGTTCTGGAACCTGCTTTATCACTTTTAAAATAACTTAAAAAATGATTATTTTATTTGGTCTTCATAATGTCCCTGACATGTAAACAAGGGAGAAATATAGGATGCAGGGGAACCTGAGGCCCAAACACATAAGCAAAGCAGATGCACAATTAGCGATGTGTTTTGTAGGATGTTTCATGCTTCTAAAAACAAAAAAAATAATAATAAGTGAGATAAAATAATAATCCCAGTAGCTTGGAAGGCTGAGGCAGGAGAATTGCAAGTTCAAAGCTAGCTTCAGCAACTTAGGGAGGCCCTAAGCAATTTAAGGAGACCGTATCTCAAAATTATAAAAAAGGGAGTGGTAGGGCTGTGGCTCAGTGGTTAAACATTCATGGCTTCAATCCATGTTACCAAAAAAAAAAAAATTACCATGACATGAACGGAGGACCAGAGGGATGTCCACCAGGTGAGGACAGCATTCAGTAAGTTATATAATGAGGTAGATTTGTTTTTTGCATAAACATTCCATATATTCATGACCTTCAGTTTCTTATGGATATTATATCACACATCACTCACTACAGTCACTTCCTAGACTAGAAGTAATTATTGATCAATGAAATACTGCATCATGGGTTACCCCTATGCCTGAGAGAATATTATGCTCATGAGACTCTAACTCTTCTTCTCAAAGGCCATGACGAGCTCTCCTCTATGTCCTCATTACCTGTTCATTGCTGTATGTCAATTAAAATGACAACCTACCGGATTGGTTTCTACCTGAATGGTTCACTCTGTGTTCACTCTCCCCAGGGCCATTTACAGTTACTATGTCGCATGTGATGCAGAATATGAACACATATTCAGTGCAATAACTTCCATAAAAGAAAAATAAAAATGTTTTATGAAGGCCAGGCAATGATTTCACCAGAAATACTTGCTGTATGTTGACCACTTTCAGTCTCTGCTGAACTTGGCCATAATTGGAGATATATATATATATATATATATATATATATATATATATATATATATATATATATATAATGTATATATTTTCATAGATGGACACAATACCTTTATTTTATTTATTTATTTTTATGTGGTACTGAGGATCAAACCCAGTGCCTCATATGTGTGAGGCAAGCACTCTGCCACTGAGCCATAACCCAAGCCCGGCATTGTATTTCTTTTATTTTCCACCTCTTTGAGAAAAAAATATTGGTCTAGAAGGTTGAGTTATATAACATGGATTGGATTCTGGCCCAAAATAGTATGCTTTATCACTTTTAAAATAACTTAAAAATTATTATTTTATTTGTTCTTCACAATGTCCCTGACATGTAAACAAGGTAGAAATATAGGATGCAGAGGAATCTGAGGCCCAAATGCATAAGCAAAGATTGAGCTCATGAAAAAGATTGAGCTCATTTACTCCTTGTTTAGGAATGTTTATCTATACCCCCATACATAATGAGTCCTATAAAGGATACTATAGGTGTCTTGCTGAAAAATGTTATGTATAACTAACTACCTGTTGAAGTTTGCAGCATATTTTCAAACCACTCCAGGGCCACACAAGACTTTCTTCTGTTGATAGCCACAGCTGAAGGGGCCCCAGCAAACTTCCAGCTGCCAGCAAACTTCCAGCTGCCGGCTGATGATTGGCTCACAGCGGCCCCAGCAACATCTAGCTGATTGGCTCCTCTGCGGTGATGCTCATTGGGCTGTTTCCCTGCCCTTTCAGACCACGGAGATGCTCATTGGGGGACTTTTTTGGCTCCACCCACGTGACCCAGCCAATCGGCCTCAAGAGCAGGAGGATTGTGGGAGGGGGAGAGAAGCTTGTGTGGGAGAGAGAGGCTTGTGGAAAGCCGGTGGTGGCAGTTGAGGCTCTGAGGGTTTTTCCTGAGAGGCTGTTTTGTTTGGCGTGTGTGGTTCTAAAAATAAAGTTAGTTTCTTTTGACAAGTGGCTCCTGATTGTGCCCAGCCAGACTGCGGCATTTGGTGGCTCCCACGGGGAGCGACTGAGGGTAAGTGAAACTGCTCGCCCCTGAGGGCAGGGCGAGAGGATGGGTAGCCATTTTAAGATTCCTCTTTTATTTTGCTTCACTTTTGTTTTAAGTTGCCTGTCCCTGGAGATGAGTGAGACGGAAGAAAAACCGCTCACATCTGAGGAAAAACTATTTACGTCTGAGGAACAGATAGGGAGAAAGGACGGATGCACATGTCAGGAGGATAGAAAGGCTATAATGACTTTTTGTTGTTCCCTTTTTATTTCATTCTGTCTCGGTTTTGTTTGGCATCATCTTGTTGGGTTGTATTATAGTAGAAATATGGGATCAGAAATTAGTAAAAAACAAACTGAAAGAGTGTTAAGTAAATTGTTAGAGGAAGGAGGCATCTCAGTAAAATCAAGAACAGTCAGGGCATATGTTGATACAATATAAAAATGTAGCCCATGGCTTTTTAAGGAGGAGTTGTTAAATATATCACAATGGAACCATCATGGTGAAGATTTAAAAAGAATAGAAAAGAAAAGCCCAGGGACTCTGCCAGTTGGCACATTGCCATTGTGGACGTTCATATCTTGTTTGCTTAGTCCAAAGCCTTCAGTTCAGACAATGGTAGAGGAAGGAGAAGACATAATGATTCAAGTAAAAGAGAAGGCCTCTCAAGCTAGTCAGACAGAGAAAGAAAGTGTAAAACAGAAAAAGCCATCAGGGGGAAAGTTACAACAGGAGACTGCTACTAACACCTTTCTATCACCAGAGGGTGTAAGTGTCCAACCAACAGCACCACCTCTACAGGAGACTGCTACTAACACCTTTCTATCACCAGAGGACGTAAGTGTCCAACTAACAAGGCCACCTCCATATGCTGGGAGGTCCCCAACCCCCGCAGTTGATAGTTGGGATCCTGAGACAAGATCTCAAATATTAACATGCCCTGTATTTGAGGCAGGAGGGCAGCGATTTTACCATGTTTTAAATTTCAAAACAGTGAAGCAGCTAAAAGAGGCTGTAACAACCTATGGTCCTCAAGCACCCTTCACTGTAAGCATGGTCGAATCCATTAACAACTTGAACATGACGCCAGCAGATTGGGCTAATATGTATAAAGCTGTGCTAAATGGAGGACAATACCTGTTATGGAAGGTTGCCAATGAGGAATTTTGCAAGGAGACGGCTAGGCGAAATGCAGCAGCTGGTTATCCTCAGAGAAATCTAGATATGTTGTTAGGAAAGGGACCTTATGAGGATCAGCAGCAACCAATTGCATATGATCATGGTGTATATGCACAAATTGCTGTAGATGCAATTAAGGCATGGAAGACTTTACAAGGACATGGAGGTTTACACGGTCAATTATCTAAGGTAATACAAGGAGCTAATGAACCTTATGCTGAATTTGTAGATAGGCTTATTCAAACAGCTACCAGAGTTTTTGGGAATACAGAACAAGTAATGCCATTACTAAAACACCTGGCTTATGAGCAAGCGAATCGTTGGTGCAGAGATATCATTAGACCATGGAAACATGAAGATTTAAACACATATATTAAATTATGTAGAGACATTAATGAACAAGAGCAAGTTGTGGCAACTGCAGTAAAACAGGCTTTAGATGCCAGAGACATTAATGAACAAGGGCAAATTGTGGCAGCTGCAGTAAAACAGGCTTTAGATGCCAGGCCAAGAACATGCTACAATTGTGAACAAACAGGACATTTTAAAAGGAATTGCCCCATTGGAGGAGGGTTTAACAAAACTAGGTATCAAAGGAGTAGAATACCAGGTATTTGCCCACGATGCAGTAGAGGGAGACATTGGGCTAATGAATGCCGTTCTCAAACCACCATAGAGGGTACTCCATTATCAAAAAACGAACAAGGACCAGGTGTTTATCCACGATATCGTGGAGAAAGGCATCGGGCTCCATTGCCAAAAAATGGACAGGGGGGCCCAATGCTCCGGGGCCTAAAACCACAAATATACGGAGCACTGGAGGAACCCAGCAACCCCATCAGGGTAGTGCCCAGGACACATTGTCCATCAGATCCCTCATCAGACAAACCAGAGGGAGCGCAGGGTTGGACATCTGCGCCTCCGCCAGAGCAGTACTAACTCCAGAGATGGGAGTTCAAATCATTCCCACAGGGGTGAAAGGACCTCTTCCCAAAGGAACAGTAGGCTTATTATTGGGACGCAGCTCTTCTACTCTAAAAGGACTTATGATAAGTCCTGGGGTAATTGATCCCGATTATGAAGGTGAAATAAAAATTATAGCCAGTTCTCCAAAGGGTATATCAGTAATTTCACCAGGAGATAGAATAGCACAGTTACTAATAATACCCAGCCTACATGATAAATTTTCCAGTCGTACTGTAGAAAGAGGTTCCAAGGGATTAGGCTCCACAGGTGTAGATTGGGCTATGCTTTTCTTTAAATTTAGATTCTCGCCCCATGCTAAAACTAAATATTCAAGGACATGAATTTAATGGGCTACTGGATACAGGTGCAGACCTTAGCATCATCTCTCGTCAAGAATGGCCAAAACATTGGCCATTACAACAAGCCACTCAAACGCTTCGAGGCCTAGGAGTGGCGACTAATCCCCATAGAAGTGCAATGGTATTAGATTGGAAGGATCCTGAAGGATGTGAAGGAACTATACAGCCATATGTATTGGATCATCTTCCCGTAAATTTATGGGGACGAGATGTCCTAGATCAATTAGGTTTGACATTAACAAATAACATCAATCAAAATGCACCCACTATTATGGCTAGACAAGATTTTAGGAAAAGAAAAAAAATTAGAAAAACAAGAACAAGGTATAGCAGCACCAATACAAATAGATCAAGGAACAGACAGACATGGGTTGGATTTTCAGAAAGGGCCACTGAGACAATAAAAATTACTTGGAAATCAGAAAGACCAGTATGGGTTCCTCAGTGGCCCCTGACTAAAGAAAAGATACAAGCAGCCCATGACCTGGTCAAACAACAATTAGCGGAAGGACATATACAACCTTCTGTATCTCCCCAAACTTCCAGCTGCCAGCAAACTTCCAGCTGCCGGCTGATGATTGGCTCACAGCGGCCCCAGCAACATCTAGCTGATTGGCTCCTCTGCGGTGATGCTCATTGGGCTGTTTCCCTGCCCTTTCAGACCACGGAGATGCTCATTGGGGGACTTTTTTGGCTCCGCCCACATGACCCAGCCAATCGGCCTCAAGAGCAGGAGGATTGTGGGAGGGGGAGAGAAGCTTGTGTGGGAGAGAGAGGCTTGTGGAAAGCCGGTGGTGGCAGTTGAGGCTCTGAGGATTTTTCCTGAGAGGCTGTTTTGTTTGGCGTGTGTGGTTCTAAAAATAAAGTTAGTTTCTTTTGACAAGTGGCTCCTGATTGTGCCCAGCCAGACTGCGGCATTCTTCTTCTTTTACATTTCAAGGTATTGGTCATTCAGTGGTTCTTCACATAACTAAAAGTTGTTTTAATCAAGGAGGTAATTCACTCCTTCTTCTGATGCTTCATTTCTACATGTTTTAATTTTGTTGTCATGCCACCCATATGATAAAAGTCGCACACTCTGGCAGAAAATCCTACCTGGATCTTACTGAGAATTATTCACAACTCATTTCCACACTTGTTTTTTGTTGCTTCTGTCAAGTTGTACAGTGGTGTTTGAATCTCTAGTAGATGCCACAAGACTTGATGGCAGTGAAGATGCCAGGCTTAGCATGTCAGTCATTGGTTTCCAAGATTTGTTTTTTTTCTCTTTGACTCTTAAAAGGGCCAGTGTAGTAGTTGTCTTGTCAAGAATTATTGGCTGAGAGCACAGCTCCCTTTTGATGACATAGGCTTGAAGACAACGATGATGTGTCTTAGATTGCAAGGAATTGTTAACTTCAGAATATATCTTTCTGTTTTTACCCAATTCAGGACCAGTTTGCATCATTGTTTACCATGTGATGTAGGAAATGAACAGAGAACCAAGTAACATTTACCTGTGTGAGTGTTACAGTGTGGAGCAAGGTGTAGTATACAGTGGATTTTTTTCTCAAAATGAATGCCTGTGTTCACCACTTTTAATGTGATAGACATATATCACATATATATTTTAACAATTGCTTTACTGGTCAGAAATAGCTTCTTGTTTCTATTCAATGTATTTCTTCTTCAAGGAATTCTCAGGGACCCCAAAATCATAATGTCCATGAGATTCCTAATCTTCTTTCCAAGATACTTGATAATCTCTACTTTCTGTCTCTATTGTTTGCTTACTTAGTGAATGAAATTTAGAAAACCTGGTTTGGGATCCATACAGTTGTTTTCTGGCTAATTGAGTTTTCCTGTGTATACACCATTAACTGTTATTTACAGCCATTATACAACTTATCAGGAAGGATGAGAACACACAACCAGTGTGCTTTCTTCTGTATAAGTAAGATAAAGGTGCCTATTGTAGTCAGCTTTTTCATTGCTCTGACCAAAAGAGACCTGACAAGAACAATGGTCAAGATCAAAAAGTTTATTTGGGGGCTCACAGTTTCAGAGGTCTCAATCCATACACAGCCAACTCCATTGCTCTGAGTTCAAGGTGAGGCAGGAAATCATGGCAAGGTAGAAGGACATGGAGGAGGAAAACAGGTCAGAACATGGCCACCAGAAAGTATATATAGAGAGAGTTCCACTTACCAGAGAAAATATATATACCTCAAAGACAGGCCATCAATGACACACCTCCTCCAACTACATCCTACCTGTCTACAGTTATCACCCAATTAATCCCTGTCACTGGACAAACTGATAACCCATTCATTTCACCTCTAAACATACTAGTTTTGTTTCACACAGGAGGGTTTGGGGGATACCTCATATCTAAAACATAATAGTATTAAGTCTGAAAGACTAGGCAGTATGGTTCCTTGAACTGCTGACTCTGATGACCATTTTCAGTTTTTGTAGAACTTGACTATAATTACCATTAAATTCATTTTCTTCACTTCCTGTGGGGAAAAACAACTTGGTGTATCAGATCAAGTTATATACGCTACACAAATTGGTTTCTGATATAAAAAAAAAAAAAAGATATTACCATGAGATAGATCGTCTTCTCTTAAATCTATTTATGAACTCTTGTGAAAGTTCTATTTCATGGCACATGCTTCATGGCAATAAATTGGACTTCCTTAGAATATTATGCACAGGATCCTTTTAGGAGCTTTCACAATGAATCCTAAACACTACCACATAGACAAGACTGCCTTGTATATGTGTTCAAGATATTAGTGACTCAATGATTTTTTACTCTTTGAATGTATGTCATAAAAAAGAGGTGATTTTCTCTTTTCATATCTTTAATTTACAGAAATTAAAATTTCATCACCTACTGCTAAGATGATGCAATTTAAGGATCTGACTCAAGTTTATTGATTGATTTTGAAAAGTATTTAATTGGCATATACCCACTCAGAAATTATTTTTGTCATTGTCCAGTGTTACTGTAGTAGGTGAACATGTGCCAAGAGATTGACAAATGACAAGATAACAGTAAAGCTGCCAGGATTACTGAGTCATTGACTTCCCAACTAATGTTTTCCTTTTTGACCTTAAAGAGGGCCACTGGGGCAATTCTCTAGCATGTGTTTTAAAAGCTATGAGCACAGCTCCTCCTGAAAACAAAGTTTATTTGTGCAAGTATTAGATTATATGATATTATTTCACACAATAATTTCTAACTCAGAATTTACTCAACTCAAGATCATTAGTAGTCATATTACAGCATTTCCTGTAGGAAAGGAAGAAAGGACCAGATAGCTGTTCACTAGATGAGGATTATATAGTATAGACTATAAAATGCTGTGTATTGGGTTTACTAATAATGATTCCCTTGGTTCAATAGCTTCATTTAATGCAGTCCATTGAATCATAGGATACTTATTAAGTTTAATTATAATTTCCAAGTAATTGTTATACATTCAGCATGTTGATACTTCACAGTTTTTCCTGATGCATAAAATATTATTCATGGGAGACTTCAATTCTACTTCAGGTAGGGGATGCTGACTCCTCTGTGGCTTCATGTTCCCCCCTCTTACATGAAGGGAAATTAATTGTCCATAGTCAGACAAGATCTAATAGGTTTCTCTTGGAACGAATTGTCTTCTGTAAACATTCCCATAGGTCTGAGTGATTTTGATCCATAATGTGAAAAACTTGAACATTCACTTAAAAATATATATTCCTCATATAAGGAAGGAACAATGACAGTTCTATGGAATCCAGGAAATATATTTCCCCAAATCAATAACACTAGATTCAACATATGCATACTATTGAAAATGCCCAGGATCTGAACAACATATTATTCTGACTCATATGTGAAAACACGTATTTCTCAGATGTGGAATTGAACCAGGAGATAATGTAAAATATTATTATGCCCATGAGGCACATTATACTTAACACAATTAGGATCTGGAGGGATTTCATAACCATCACCATTTGAAACATAAGGTGGGAACATGTACCACCACAATGTCCCTGCGTTTAACTTGTGGGGAGTGAAGGTGCCATTCTGTGATGGCCAGATGAAGAAGATAAGCCCCAAAGGCTCATCAACAATATATTTTTATGGCTTCATGCAGTCTCAAGGGTGTACCCTTTGTGCAACAGGCTACACCTTGCTGAGGGCAGCATTCATAGAATGTTACTGGAAGGTTTCAATAAGTGTCTGCCTATTTCCCAAGCCAGACATGACTGTGCCGTGAATCAGCAGAGCATTGTTGGCTTCCTGGTTCCTTGCTTCCTCTTTTCCTCTCATGAGTAGATGAAAGTCTTTGCCTTGGAGGCAGAGAGAGTCCATCCCTCTCAATGTTATTTCTATCCACTCATTTCACATTTGATGCCTTCTTTGGCTCAGAGGAATTCAGGGAATTGGTTTCAACCACACTAACTAGTGGCTCTTTTCATCTTGGAACCACTTGTGGTCTTTTTTCTGCAATGTGTTCTTTGAGGGTGCACTGGCTATTTCACTGCCCTAAGACTGGTTGGTAGTCAAGGGGCTGGCCTCAACAAAGCAGTTTCTGGTTTCTAAGAGTAGTGACAGGTTGTCCCCCAGGTGTTTGGTGTGTGGAACACAAATCCCCCGAATGATGCAGACAGGCTCGCAAAGTGGGGGGCCAGTCGCACAAATTGGAAATGGTTTTAAACAACAATGACTTCCCCATTTCTTACAGGGCTCAGTACTCTTAGGAGTCCCTTCCTGACATGGTCTGTAGGATATGAAGGGAGGAACTGTTGCTTGTTTCCTGAGTATTAACGAGAGGTGTAGTGTTCATAGAAACCAGTGGGTTGAATATCCCAAAGGTTACTAAGTGTGTTATCAATTTACAGATTCTGGAAGCCAGTAGACCCACCCTCACTCTCCCCACTGTTAGAATTCTTCCCAAGTTGGAAAGAATTGGTAGTCTCTCTTACATGTATAGTTTTCCTGTTTCAGGCGTTTTGGCCAAATGTGAATGGATGTTTGACAAAAGGCCATCCTTCTCATCTTGTTGGAATGGTTGATGACTACTTGCATGTGTCCCAAAGGCCTCCTTGTCACTGAGTGAAACTGAGAGTGACCTTGAAATACAATTGCTTTTCTTCCCCACAAAAGATGGGCCTTTAAGCCCAAGCAGGGCCATTAAGAGGCATTTTTGCTCACATCCTCTGTTACAGGAACACACAGGTACCATCATATACCTGTGTGAGAAAGTTCCATTTCTGTGAAGGCATTATAGTGTTTCTCTGAAACCCACTCACTCTGCTTTGAAGTTTTTTGGTTTCTGTGGGAGTTTTCCATAATTGGTGTGGATTTCATTTGTGAAGTCCCAGGGCTAGTACAGGACAGTTTACATAGGGTGTGGTCTTTTCTGTCCATGAAGTGGATTGTTCTCCTGTATCACTCTTCATGAGCTCTCCTGTATATCTCCATGGCATAACATAATCTAGTAAATTACTCTGGAAAGGAGTATTTAGATTCTATTGGTCCAGATTGTGAGTTTTGCCTTTTGATTCCCAATGCAACGTTATACATTTATCCATACAGGGCTCTGCCAGTTACCAGTTATAATCATAATTCTGGCTGTGTACCTATTAAGGCTGCCATCAGACTCTATATGCTGTTTTGTCTCTTTGCCACTGGATATTTAGGCATCTTTTCTATGGTGGGTCCTGTGACCCAGGCCCTCCTATCTTGATCCTGATTACTGCCCCTAGTCTTCTGGTTTCTCCTCTGTCAGTGATTGAGGGCCTGGTGAATCTGCCTTCCTTTGTTCAGGGCCAAATCTGTTTCTTTGTTTCCTCTGTCTGTGTCCAGGGAGAAAGCAGATGTTGCACAGAACTTTTGCCCTTGCCCTTGCCTTTGCTGGGTTCACAGAGGCTCAGAGGGGCTTGCTGCACTTCTCAGGCACTGGTCCCCTCCAGGCTGCTCCATTCCTCTTTTGCATTGTGAGAGGTGAGAATGAAAACAGTTTCAGTGATTTAGTGCTAGTAGTGGTCCTTATAGAAGTTCTTTCTGGCTGGATTTTTAACAATTGTCATTGCAGGGGACTTCCCTCTGGTTTAGTTTGCAGATTTCTGTGTGTACAAAGATGCTGTGCCAATTTAAGAAGGTGACCTGTGGGCTGAGAGCCCCAAAAGGTAGCTGTGGAACCCCAGCTCAGCTTTCTTTACACAATTTGATTTTAAGCTGTTTTCGTTGTTTTACAGAGCTTTCTGTTAACATTACACTTTAAGTTTTGTCTTTCCAACTGTTTTTAAATAGGTGAGCTTGAGAGAATTTTCACTCCCCGACACTCTCTGATGCTTCTCCTCCCTTCTCATCGCAATTTTGAGTTGGGGGAGGATTAGGGCACCCTGCCTTTGTTTTTTACTCTGATGGCCTATCTTCCAGTCTCTCCAGGTCTCAGATGATGTAATATCAGCCTTAAAGCTGCATCCTTTTTGTGTTGTGAGGAAATAGGTACTGCTGCCTATCTTACTTTTGCCATCTGTATAGGAGGTCCTCGCTTTCTTATGAATGTGTGATTGTCTTAGAGGTGATTCCTTTTCTAAGTCCTTTGTGTTTACTCATTTAAAATGTTTTCCCCCTCTGCAACTCAAAGGAAATTATGGAGTTTCTTAGGCTTCTTCTACAAAGGAACTTCTTGTGGCCCTTGTCCTTCAATGTGATGATAAAGGATACAGTGCCTATCACTGCAGTAAGACTGATTCACAATATAGGGGCTTGTCTCAGCAAAGCATTTTTTGGTTTTCAAGACTACAGTGGACCCCCTAACTGTCAGCATAAGAATAGTTTAGTTAAGTGTTGGGGATTTTGAACACAAGTCTCTCTGAAAGATACAGGCAGGCTTATAAATGTGGTGCCAGTCACATGAAAGAGGGAATGGTGTTGCTCCAGAGCATGATGAAGTAGTATCCACAATTGACTCCTTCCTGGTCCTTTCCTTTGAACGCTTGATGTCCTCTTACAGTACCCTCAAGGCCTCCCCTTTGCTGAAAAAATAAACTTACAGTAATTGCCTAAAGTCTATTTGGTTTTAACCAGTACTGAATATTGGGTCTTTTGTCGGCCTGCTAGGGCCATTAACAATTATTGCTTCCAAGTTTTCCTGATGTGGAAAACTTTTGCCAAGGTATACTTATGTTAACAAGAGAAGCATGCCATTTTATGAACACACAACATTGTTTCCATGAGAGCCACTTGCCCTGCTTTGAATACTTTTGTTTTCTCTGGACTTGCCCATAATCACATGGATTTTTAATTTTTTAACTCTGTGTTCCAAGTTATGGAAATTTTGGTCAAGTATCAGCTGTGAGCACGTTCCTTGTACTGTTGTAAAAATAATGTTGTACTTGTGTATCTAATTGTTTTCATTTTGTAATGTTCACAAGCTCTCCTATATGTTCCCATGGTGTGACGTCTTACTGACAGGTACTGAGTTTGCTGTGGTTTGAATTACAGATACACATTCCTGCTATATATTTTCATCATGGGTTCCCCAAGAACATAGGCTTTATAAGACTCTTGTTCACTTAAACATATTGGTATTTCAGGAGTTTCTTGCTTCACTGAAAAAAAGCCTGTGATCAGGCAGGGGATTTTTTTTTCCTGTCAACATGCCTTCTTTGTACTCCTGTTAGGTCTCCTTTATTTGTCCCAACTTCAAGGAAATGAAGGTGTCTGAATCCAGTGCACCATATGCTCTTAAAGACTTGAGAATGACTCAGGGTATGTTTCCATCACAGAGCTGGTAGTCTCAATGCTGTTTTTGATTTTTTATATGAATTTAGGCCCAGGAATCACCACATTTCTTGGTCAAAGAAGCTCCTGGTTTACCATGTCAGTCATGGGCTTCACAGAGTTATTTAGTTTACTCTCTAGGGTAAAGCAAAGCTTATGTAGTAGTTATATATTTAATGTTCAGGGTATGCACAGGGCACACTAGGGAAGAAACAGGCTCACTAACAGTGATATTGTAGTTTACACAATATTTTGCCTTGTATTTACACCATATCATGTTGGGTTATTGTAGCAATATTTTTAAGTGAGCGATGGAAGTTTTTAACTCAGATACCTCTATATGACCCATTCATACTGAAAATGATGATTTTCTTCAGCACTGTGTTTGGGTCTTCTGTCTCCCTGCATAGGGCTACTAATAAGCTTTGCACCAAACAATGCATGATACTGTCTCATTTTAGCAAGATATACCCATACAAGGAAGAGAAAGTTGCCTTCTTTGAAGGCTGAACAGTGTTCACCTCATCACCACTCCCTGTTTTCACTAACTTCTGTTTCTCCTGAAGTTACTCCTACATCGTGTTGATTCCAATTGTTTTTGTATCCCTAGGTATATCTTCATCTGTCTGGTAATTTCTGAACCACTGTCCTGTTACCATACATTTACTTCATGTACAGTTTTGATAGTAAATTCTTAGCCTATTTTTAGAGTTTGAGGACTGAACAAGTTTGATGTTCACTTTGAAGGGTAATTTTGTACCTCATGTATATTACAATAGATCCATGTAACTCAGATCACTCTCTGAGTTCATTGCCTTAACTTTTCGGTGGATGCTTCGCCCCATATCACTTTTACAGTGTTTTTCTGGTTGAACATAATTGCCTTTTGACCATCAGCAGATTTTTGCCTTGGGAGTTTCTCAGTTGCCACAAGTATATTATTTTAATGATAATCCTTCTCTTCTAAGCACATTGCTTAATGACCTCTCCTCTTTGTCCTCATTGCCTGGCCCCTTTCTTCATGGATTTTTATGGGCCATACTTTGAATTTTTTCCACTTGAATTACTTTTCTCATTTCCCCCAATTCTGTGTCATTTGCAGTCATTATGCAGCATGTCATGTTGGATGTGTTAAGCCAGTACAATATACCTCATATTAGGAAAGTAAAAAGGTCAGTGTCTTAAGGATAAGTGATGGTTTCCTGAAAGATACTTTTCTATTTTTACCATCTTGTGTTTCTTTTGAACATTGCACTATACCTCAAGGATCCCAATATTTTTTAGTTTTTAAATAATGGTTTGTATTTGAGCCAGTGAATTGCTAGTTCAGGGGTATCCTATGTGTTTCAGTTATATCTGCAGGCAACTCCTACTTCTCTCTTTTTGGTGCCTGATGACCATATCTAAGTCCCTTTTGCATGCCATATAGGTGTATAACAATTAATATGTTGGGCTTAAAAGCCATTTGATTTGTTTACACATAATGATTTGAACTGTGTTCCCTCACTCTCAGTCCTTTGCCATATTTTTTCAGCATGTTAGGTGAATATGTGCCTAATAGCATATTTTCTGCGTAAGAATTATGAATTTGCCATTCTATGAATGCTGGGCAATCATTTTTCTGATCTACTTATCCTGTCTTGACCTCTTTCTACTTTAGCTGAACTGATTGACCTCAGTTTCATCACTAGCCAGAAAAACAGAAACAAAAACTATTTCTGATCAAGGTTTGAATACTTGATGGGTTGGTATGTTAGCTTTCTGTTACTGTGACAAAACACCTGAGATAGTCAAATTATAATAGAAAATATTTATTTTGGCTTACAATTTGGGAAATTTCAGTCCATGATTGATTGGACCCCTTGCTTTTGGTTCTCTAGTAGGGGCACTTATGGTAGAACAAATCTGCTCAAGTCATGGTGGCTGGGAAGCAAAAAGAGAGTGGAAGAGATCAGGGTCTCATGATCCCCTTCAAGAGCATGTACTCCAGTGACCTGAAACCTCCCACTAGTCTTTGAGGCTACCTATGAGGATATCTTAAAAGTTTGATCACCTTCCTATAGCACAAACGGCTTCAGAAGAAACATTTAACACATGTTCCTTTCAGGGACATTTCCAATCCAAACTATAGCAACTGGTTTTCAATCTAAAATTTCCTTATGCCCATGAATCTGTTTGTATACTTCTAATACTATGAGATGAATTCTCATGGATATTCCCTAGTACCATGTCTCTTTGAAAGGTAATTAATGTAGCTCAGTTAGGAAAATATGGGTAAGTTTCTGCAAGAATACTCACCAGTACTCACAGTACTTACCAGGCTAGAGATCATTGTTTTGTCTACCAGTTCAGTACATGTTTTTTTCAGTAGTTACTTATTTCTGACAGCTACTAGTGGTAAATGGAGATGATTCCCTTCTTTCTGGAGAGTTTTATTTGAACTTGCTTCAAATTTTCATTCTTTGTAAGTAGTGTGATAGAAATTAATGAGTATGGTCAAATTCATTGGATAATTCTTACTGAAAATTAATCTGCTTATATTTACCTACTAGGAGCTGTTTGTTCCATTGTCAGTCTATGCTGTAGGGAATGAACACTTTCTCAGTTGATGCCACACATCTTGATGTCAGTAAGTGGTCAGGTTTAGCATTGGAAGCCATATGTTCCAAGATTTTTTTCTGTGTTCACTACTATCAGTGCCAGTGTACAGAATTTCCAGCAAGTCATGTGAACAAAGCTGTCACTGGATAACACATATTTGAAGAAAATAATGGTGCCAGTCTTATAATGGAGATTATTTGTTAAGCCCATTATGATATGTTCCTGTATTTACTCTACTCAATATAGCCAGGATCATTCTATAATGTGTGCTATAAAATATAAATAGAGGACAAAGTAGATGCCTGTTGCTGAGGATAATATGGAGTAATTATAGAAGGCAATGTTTTGGTTTTCCTCAGACTAACTCTCTGAGTTCACTACATTTAGTTTCTGGAGAACTTTGTGTTATATGTGTCTTAATACACTTGCTTTCCAGGCTAAAAATAGCTTATGGTCTATAGTCAGTGTATTGTTCCTTCAGGGTTTTTCAGGTTCCCAACATAATCTTTTTTTTTTTAATTATTTTTTAGTTGTAGTTGGACACAATACCTTTATTTTATTTATTTTATTTTTATGTGGTGCTGAGGATAGAATCCAGGGTCTTGCACGTGCTAGGCGAGTGCTCTACCACTGAGCCACAACCCAGGCCTCCCAACATAATATTATGCTCAGGGTACAAGAGTCTCAAAATGCTTGATAATGTCTCTTCTGTACCCTCATTATCTGCTCCTTTATTGGGTAGCACTTAGTTAGCCTGTCTTACAATTCAGTGGATTCATTTCTACCTGAATGACTCATCCTGTATTCACCCCCACTCATAACCATTTGTGGTCATTATACAGCATGTAATGCAGGATATGAAGACATATCATTAAAGATATTTCCTTGGTCAGGAAAATGAAGGTGCTATGCAATATGGATGAATACTATTTTCCCCAGATCTCCTATGTGTTTACCTCCTTCATTTTAGGCTGCACTTGGCCACAGTCTGTATTGAGTTCATATATTTGACTAGCCCTGAGAAGCTGGTTTTATATATCAAGTCAGGGTTGATGTGCTTTAACAAATTAGATTCTGGTAAGAAAATTTCCTACATCCAAGAGTTAGATCCCTTTATGTAATAGTATGTGATGATCTCTCCTGAATGTTCCTGTGTGAAACCTCCATACAAGGAATGAATGCAATGAATTTTCATTTTATTATGTCAGTTATTGGCATCCCCAAAGTTCACCCCTTCAAGATCACTTGTAGTTTTTGTCTGGCAAATGCCATTCCTGCATACTTACCTCTCCCTGGATGCTTCAGGCTTGTTGGCATTATGCTTTCAGCCTTGATTTTCAGGGAATTGCTTTACTCCAGAATTACTTGCCCAAGTTCATTCCACTTATATCTGCTTTCTGCTATTGTCCAGCAGTAATATGAGATATACACACACACACTCAAGAAGAAATTCATGGTGTTATTATAGTGAAAGTTCTGCTGTGGCAATGCAGTGCCAAATGGCTTCTCTTAAATAACTCCCACAGCATTCAGCTTCTTATGGTTCCTACCAATATCCTACCTCAAGCTGATAATCTTAAAGGCAGTGAAAGTGCCTATCTTATAAAGCATTGGATCTTTCTTTCAATGCATGATTTTTCCTGTGTTTACCACCTTCCTTACCTTTCTTGGATGGGGTGTTGGGTGGGGGGATGGCGGGGGTGGGTGTGGAGCTTGAGTTGGGCGATGTGTTCAGAGATACAGCTCTGTGGCATGCAGCATTGTGGCTGTCGGCTGTCTCCAGAGCCAGTGAGGGGCTCCGTGCATGTTGGTGGGGCTGTCCTGGGCCTCCTTCCTTACCTTTTTAAAAATGATCACAAATGTCTCTGAATTCATTTATTTTATCAGCTCTGGGGTGATTATTAATTGGTCAGATAAAGCATTCTTTAACTTCTTTATACATTCTTCAACAACTGTTAGATAATAAATACACCAGCTTTAAGTTAATATATTAAGTAGTATCGCCATCTGTCCTAGCTGGCGACCTATGCTGGGTTCACAAATCTGACTATTCCAATAACTTAAGAAAATGGCAAAGAAAGTGTACAAACACAGAGAAGTACCTTTTCAAAATCCGGGATGGCTCTCTGACCTTAGAGGTTTGTGGAAAGAGAGAAAGCCACTGGAATTCTTTATTCTTATATAGGGACACACAAGGGGAAGTTTCATGGAACATTCTATCCCAAAAAGGGCAAAGGGGTAGGATTACAAAGGGACAGGTGAGTGTAACTCAACCCCACCGGGTGATGCCTACACCTGGAGCCACACCTAATTATCCCAGCAGTGGTCAAGCACAAGTTATATTGCAGGGCGCAATAATTGTTCAATATCTGTTGCTCAGGACTTAAGGGTGTGTTATTTCCAGAGCGGCTCCCAAAAAAGTAGTACCAGCAAAATGATTGATCTGCCAGGTGCTCCTCACAGATCTGAAGCAATGTCATGGATAAGAATAAGTATGCATTCTATTGAAAGTGCTTGATATCTTCCCCTGTAAAGTCCTGTCAGACATAGTCCAGCTTGATGGCAGTGAATGTACTTGGCTTGTAATCCTTTAGTTTGTTCTTCCGAAGTGTCACTTGCCCACATTCACCTCCTTTAGCACTTGCTTGATATTTCCTAAAGAATGGACTGTCTATACAATCAAAGTAGTGCTATTTGTATTTTTTCTCATATCCCATAAAGTTGATATGTCCACAAATCTGATACCCTTCTGTTCAGATGTTTGACATCTGACTTGTTATACTCACTGGATATACTTCACCAATACTACTAGGAAGAATAGACAGTAAATCACGTTATTGTAATGCTATTTCTATTGCTTCTCGCAAGGCATAAAGTTTTATGCACGTGGCCCTTCCATTCAGATTTTGACATCTGTCTTGTTAAATACTTCACTGCATACAACCTGGTTTGATGGCAGTGAAAAGGGCAATTTATAATTCATTACATTGATCATCCCATGTATCACTTTCTGTGTTCACATCCTACAGCATGTGCTGAATAATGCTAAACTTGGCCCTAAGTTCAGGGATAGACCTGGAAGAATTGGTGGTCTATCAATGAGATGTGTTAGATATAGGTATTCCTCTGAAATCCAAAGCATCATCAAAACAGTTAGGCCAAAATCTTTCTGCTCAAAATTGTGGCCACCTTTAATATAATCCTTTCTTTTTTCTATCCAACTTTATGGCAGTGGAGTTATTTTCACTTCAATGTATATGCAATGCAAATACAATGGAATTTTTCTTCCCCATAGTCACTTGCTATTTGGTAAAATTATTCAGCATTGGCTGGACAATGACCACAACCTTATCGAGGTAATGTACATCACCTATCCTGAGAAGAATAACTGATATAGTGATGCTTCACTATTTTTTCCTTATGGCCTGAGGGAATGCTCATTTTCTCAATCTATGAGGAATGCCTTTCTTCTCAGACATATTATACCCTCACCTGTAATGCCCTGCTATGTGGTCCCCCAAGTTGACTGCAGTGAAGGTTACTTCCTAAGAAATCATTGACTAGGATATTCCAAGTATTGCTTTCATTGTGTTCACCTCCTACAGCACATGGTGAACTATCACCATAATTCAATATTTGTTCATGTCTATCTCCAGTCCTGGAAAAAATGTGATTGTCCTATCAGGTCTATGAAGTAATGCTTCATATGTATCTTACAAGCTAGCATTGTGTCCCAGCCATAAGGCTGAATCCTTTTATCGCAAAGTATTGTTGACCTTTTCAGTTAGTCCTCACTATAAGGAGCCAGGCTTAAAGGCAATTAAAGTTAGAATTGTTCTCCCCAAGCATACTACCCTTGTGTTTATAGCCTTCAACAGCTGCTGCTCAATCCCTCGAACTGCCTACAATTCACTTAATGCACCAGTGCTAAATATCTTATAAATGAATTGATACAGTACATAAAAATCTTTCACATCTTGCTACTTTTGATCATTTTCTTTTCTCAAGCTAAGTGGTATCTCATCAACGTTCATCTCAGATGATACCTCTAGGTAGTTCTCTTAATCCCTGCCAGTGACCCTGTTACATATGCATGCATATATATATGTATTTAACATATGCAACATATATAATATTTAATATATGCATACACATATATTTTAATTAATTAATTTTTTAATATTTATTTTTTAGTTGTAGTTGGACATAATACCTTTATTTAATTTATTTATTTTTACGTGGTGCTGAGGATCAAACCCAGGGCCTCACACATGCTAGTCGAACACTCTACTGCTGAGCCACAGCCCCAGCCCCTAATTCATTAATATTTTTATGCATGCATATATATTAAAATTTGATGTCCAGATATATTCCTGAAGGGTATAGATGGAGCACAGAAAGTGCTCAGTCGAATGTGAAGGGGTCTCAACTAGAATACTCATACATCCACTCACTGTAACCATATAGAAAAAAAACATATTAGCAGATATTCAGCATGTTGTAAAAATTAACTAAAAATTGTCTCTGTGTATTTTTCTGAGTGTTAGCCCCTAGGGTTTTTGGCTGTGTAGCTGCTGTTTTGTTTTGTTTTGTTTTTACTTTTTGAACAGTAGGCTGAGCCAAATTATTTCAAAAGGCCATCAGGGTCAAACTCAAATTTATGTGCATGCAATTATTCTAAACACAGGCTAAATAAGATTTTTAGTCAATTATTGTTAAGCTGCTTTACATACCTTGTGGTATTTATCAGCATTTGTTAGCCATAGATAAGATAGACCCCAGGCATACAATACTCAAAGCTGATGTTGTCCTTTGAAGATATCTGATGCAGATACATCTTTACCTTATAACTGAGTGACATCAACTAGATATGTATGCCCACTCTCTGATCCCTCTTCCTTCCGGGCATTCCCTTGCCCTCCTCATCTCTAGAGGATGCCCTCCATACCACAGAGGCCTCTGGGTAGTCTCATGCAGTGAGAGACTTCCCCCACATGCAAACCTATCAAAGCATCATTCAAATCAAGCTTGTGTGTACTACCTTACTAAGGTCTTATCATTTTCCTTGATCATCCCTGAAATCCTTCCAATACTCTGTATAGGGGCATGATGAAAGGGAGTTAGAGCAACAATGGGATCTGTGATTAATAAAACTTACCATAGAACATATTGCCATATTTTATATTTCTAAGGAATTGTGGAATTGCAGTGCACATATTTTGACAAATAGTACTACCATATAATAGTAATTATTTTGGCAGAAATTTGTATAAAATGAATTGGCCCAGAACTTAAAGAGTCAGTTCCAGGTGCTACGCATGGTAGCATATAACTGTAGTCCCAGATACTCAGGAGATTGAGGCAGGAGTTCAAGGCCAGCCTGGGAAACTTAGGGAGATCCTCTCTCAAAATAGATTAAAAGGGACTGGGAATGTAGCTTAGTTGTAGCGTGGTTGCCTATTATGTGCAAGGCCCTGAACTCAACCCCAACACAGTAAATAAATAAATACTTTAAAAAAAATCAACAAAAAAGTCAATTCTGATTTTTTTAGAGGTAATTATACAAAGTGCTAGTTTGGAAAATTGAAACTAAGAGTATTTCTCAATTGCTCCCTTTCACACTGAGTCAGTGAATAATTCCTTTTATTTCTCTAAGCATTTTTCATGTATATGCATCTCATAACAGTCACCAGATTGTGACTGTTTCATCCACATTAACATAGAATATTTTAGTGGCTTCAGACTTGTCACAATGCCTCCAAACTCAAATCCTTAAGATTTATCATCTATAATCACACTACCAAGTTTTTGAAAAAAAATGTCTGTCATGGTACTTCTAACTTAAAATCCATTTGTGAGTTGTCATTGTTCATTCTATGTTGTTAAAATGAAT
The DNA here is from genome assembly GCF_047511675.1 of Marmota flaviventris. Lineage (NCBI taxonomy): Eukaryota > Metazoa > Chordata > Mammalia > Rodentia > Sciuridae > Marmota > Marmota flaviventris. The sequence goes on along the minus strand of NC_092518.1, from coordinate 20,976,237 downwards.
AACACAGATCAAGGAATTTATAAAGAATAAGGGTTTATTTAGATAATGGTTTGGGAGGCAGGGAGGCCCAAAGTTGAGGGAGCACATTTTATGGTGGCCTTTTTGCTGGTGAGGACTCTATTATATAAAGTTCCAAGATAGTTCAGGGTATTTCATGGTAAAACAGAGTAAGTATATGAGAGAGAGCTCACTATTCTATCAAAGCCACTCCCTCATTAATCCATGAATCCATTTATCCATAAATGGATTAATCCACTTACACTGGTAGAACCTAATGGGGGTAATGGTGACGGCCAGAGTCTCATTGGGGTGTTGTTATTCCTGTGGAGGAGGGTGTAAGCCACCTGAGAACTTAGTCTAAGATAATTAGTAAAGAACAAAAGACAAATAGTTAGAAATATATTTACAAAAGCAAAGCCCCTGATACATCCAGTCCACACAAGAACTGGAACTAAATATACAAAGGAAAGATGGCTCTGGTGGTTTTTGTAAGGGGGACACATAAAAGGCAGGGATAAGGATTCAAGGGCGGAGTCTTGCTTCCTGATGTCTTGCAGTCAGCAGGTTGTTTGGCATCTTGGCAGGTCACACCTCTTGGCAGGTCACACCCATCTTGGGTGATGTGCAGGATCTTTGGCAGAGCTGAGAGGGAAGTTCACCTTCATCAGGTAATCTGTCCCTGTGATTGTGCCACAGGAAGTTCCCAATGCCAGACCTATCCCCTCATTAGGCCACAACGCTCAACACAATCCACACACAGCCCATGGCGCTCAACAAGAGGGCCTTATGACCCAAACACAGCTCAAAATTACCACTTCCATTTTTGGGGGGGGGCGGGGGGGGGGGTGGGGATACCAGGGATTGAACTCAGGGGTACTGAGCCACACCCCCAACCCTATTTTGTATTTAGAGACAGGGTCCAACTGAGTTGCTTAGTGCTTCACTTTTATTGAGGCTGGCTTTGAACTGGAGATCCTTCTGCCTCAGGCTGCTATGCCGCTGGGATTACAGGCCTGCATCACCATGTCCAGCCCACTTCCATATATCTTCAATGTATGACTTTAGGGATTACATTTCTAACACATGAATTACAGCGTACAAATATCAAACCATAGCATGGCTCCTGTTGCCTTGATCAGTTCTTCCATGATCAATATATGCACTGGGCCAACTGTATAGCCTTTGTTTAGTTTTGGTGGCATTGTTTTTCATACAACCATGTCATTACACAAACTTCGTAAATATAGCAGGCTTACTTATTTTTCTACTTGGCCCATATCTTTGCACTTTCAAGGGTGAAGTCAAGTCCAGAATGTCATTTAAATGAAGACTTTCTTAATAACTCAAGATAGAATTGAGCTCTTACCTGCCCATTTTGTGTGTTTTATCATTTGTAAATACCATAAACATTTTGAGACCTATTAGACTCAGCTATTAGATTATTAGATTAGACCTATTATTTTAGACCTATTAGATTCAGACATACAATTCCTTATGTATTGGTGTTTTTCTTGCAACTTTTACTGCTCTTAGCACATAGTAGATGCTCAGATATATTGGTTGGTTGGTTGGTTGAATAATGAATATTAGGAGAATTGAATGGATGTCTAAAGAGTACAGATTTTCATGTAATTAGAATATGTTTATTCACATCTGAAACCAGACTTACTTTTGATTCTTGTAATGCTTAGCATGCATGATTTTAATTATGATATTGAATGGATAGTATGTATGTATTTTTATATACACAATAGGGATAGGGTCAAGAGATATTTTTTCTAATCATGTTTCTTAGAAAGCTTTTGTTTGATTTTATGGAATCTATTTTAAATATATTTTATTATCTTGTTCCTCAAGTCACTATACTGGAATGAATAAAAATTAGCATGCAGAACATGTAAAAAGAAGTAAGATGTTTATCTTTTTATCTTGACAATTTCCTTGGTTTCTAAATAAAGAAGTGTATTAAACTAATAAAAATCATCAACAATTTTTCTATCACAATAAAAGTTGCAAGAAGTAAGTGATCTAACATTTCCTGTAGTAATGTAAATATAAATAGAAGATATTTCCAGAATTTATTTGTCCAGAATGTATTTAACTGAAAGAATGCCCTCTCTCTTATTCTATTTCTTTTGGGTGAAGTGTTATTTTAGCATACCAGATTTAAAAAGCCAAAATTTTTCCTCTAAACTATGTTTGAGAAGACCAAGCACTATATTTTGGTCTTTTGTTTATATCCAACTAGATACTCTCTCCATTCATTGAGGAAATAAATATTTTACATCATGATCTTAAGTAATGTATAAAACATTAATTTTTCATTTGGTAATGTGACAGAATAATAAGTATAGCACTACATTATAATGCAATATAGAAATTTGCTACAAGTCAGTAGCAGATGTAGGGCTAAAACATAAAACTTCAATTCCTCATGTAGTTATATAAATGATACATTTAAAAAAATTATAAAGTTAATGACATTTGAAATTATCATAATTATCATAAATATGTTCATCAAGCATCAAGGTATAGCACTTGCCTAGCACATGTGAAGCACATGTGAGACACTGGGTTTGATCCTCAGCACCACATAAAAATAAATAAAGGTATTGTTTAAAAAACAAACTTAAAATTTCAAAACATCATCAATGTAGATTCTAAAGTCAGAAAGTATTTAAGTGTGAAGAAAAGTAAAGCAATAAACAGTGTTCAATGAATGAAATTCATTTTACATAATTATTCTACCAGGGATGTGGTAGAAGAGAGAGTGTAAACTGGATTATCCACTTTTGGATGAGTAGTAACATCAGGCCAGTTTAATGAATTTAAAATTCATGTGAAATATAATTTTACAACAATATTTATAATTGTAGCATCACATTTAGTCATATAAAAATTCCTTACAGAATTATACTAAATTTTTTTTAAAATAACCTAATAATTCCATTTCCTTTTTCCTGTTGTAATATTTCAACAAATATAATCCTAACTCCTTCATGAATTATATTAATAAATTTTCATCAAAATAAGTAACATACTATAAATTAATTTGCTATTTGTGTCCAGTGAAATACAGCCCATTATGATAGATTGTTCACAATAAAATATGTTGTACTTTAGGAAAACTTTCAACTACTTACATATGTAACTAGAAAGTTGCATTTGAATCCATTACAGTAGAGTAAAACTCTGAGTCTGCACTTGATTTTTAAAAATTATAATCTTTTTTCTCAAGTGTCCTTACCTTGGAAGAATATACAGTGGAAAGGCTTTCAGAAGAAGTCATTAATTGACAACTGATAATAAAGGCTGAAAATTCTATTTTTCTAAAATAGAGGAAATCATCCAAGTAATGGTTATACCAATATTTTCTAGGTCACTAGTGAATCTTTCAGCACAATTTGTGCTAAAGTACCTTGCCTTTGGTTGAAGTTAACAGTTGTGTAATTGTAATTTTCAATCTAACATTTTTCTTTCTCAGAATTTTGTGAATTGTAATTTAAGAGAAATAATGTCAATAGAAAAAATGCATATTTGTAGGACTTTTATAATGGGAAATTCAAGGATCAAAAGGAATTTTCCAAGAAATAGTCTTCCTATATAGTAAAAATATATTTAATTGTAATATAAAATGTACTGATTATTTCTTGAGACCCCCCCTCCCCCATTGCATTGTTCTATATTTGATAGGCTTGCTAGAGAGACACTGATTTTTAGAACTGGACCATCCCTTCATTTAAATGTAGAAAAGTTTTAGAAATTGTAATTAAGATATGTTTTTGTAGGACATAATATTCTGGGACTGAGAAATTTTTATTATTGGTTCCTTGTTGTCATTTCTATATAATTTCCCTGAAAGACAGAGGTCAGTGTGACATAAATGTTACCTTAAGTTTTCCAAACAGCTCATGTTATCATGATAAAGAACATATTGCATTTTCCCACATTTTGCTTTGTAGATTAGAAATTATAATTAAGGCAGAGAGGTGTAAAGCTAATTTTCCTTTTACTTAATAAGAGGAATCTAAAACTTTTGTTAAACTTAACCAATTTTCACTTCTACACTATAACATCAGTGGCAATAAGGGGAGACTTACAAAGTATGATGATGACAAAGTAGAAGAGCACTCAATATTACCATCTCCACTTGCTCTCCTACCAGGATTTCTGGAAACTGTGGTAAAGAGTCAGCATGGAAGTCTCTACTGACTTGAGATAAACAAAACTTTAGACTCTGAGGTCTATTAGATTAGGCAACACATATGTCATGATGACTGCTATATATCCATCACAGACCTAATTGCCAGGTGCACAGTAGATTCTATCAAAACACCAAGTTGGGTATGTCCACAACAACTTCTCTGAGACCTTAAAAAACTACATATCAATGATGGATAATGAATCATTATAAGACCACTCCTAGAAAGAGCTTAGTGCAGTACCTGGTATATTTACTCACTCAAGTAAATTAAGACTATAATAATAACTAACTGCATTAAAATGTAAACATATGATTAATATATATTTGCAATTTCTTTATATAAATTATGTCTTCAGATTCATAGCAGTGACCTGGTTATTTCATTAAGCTTATCATCATAAGGATACTTGAAAGCCTGTTAGTATATGATTTAATTTGCTGTCAGACATGTTTTCTTTTTAATACTACTGATCATAGAAATCTGATTTTTTAAAATGCCAACAGAAAGAGAAAACAAAATTTATTGGAAATTTTAAAATTCCCTACAGAATTGGGTTTTATTTTAAATTCAATTAAAATATATATTGTTTTAATTTTTTCTTGAAGGGTAACACAGTAAAAATGAAAATTGTGCTTTGATATTACAGTACACATGAGGTAATTAGTGTTTTTTTATATTTGTAGCATTGCTTAGAATCCTCAAATCAGATTTCTAGTCAGAATTTTGTAGTATTAGCAAATTGCAGAAGCTCTTTCATATTTAAGTCAAACACTACTTGTAACCAGTAGATGAATAATCGGATTATACTTTATCATTTTAAACTTGAGCATTGCTTTTTTTTTTTTTTTTTGGTACTGAAAATGGAACCCAGGGGTGCTTAACCACTAAGGCACATCCCCAGCCCCTTTTAAGTTTTACTTTTATTTTGAGAAAGGATCTCACTAAGTAGCTTAGGGTCTCACTAAATTGTTGAGGCTGGTCTAGAACTTGCAATCCTCTTACCTCAGGCTGCTAAACCACTGGGATTACAGGAGTGTGCCACCATACCCAGCAGTCATTATTTTTTTATTAGTATGAGTATTTTGCTTAACTTTAACATATTTTACAAGAATCATTTATAAACATAATGTAATATAATGTGATATGATGTGTGTGTTCTCTTAAATGTATATAAAGAAGACTGGTTAACTTGATAAATGTTAGTTGTGCACCACAGATGAGAAGTAGTTTATAGACGGAATATTGGAAAAAGCTAAATGATTGCTCCTAACATGCAATGTGTTTTATTATTATTTTTTATGTCCTTTCACACTTGTATCCCACTTTCAGCGTGTTTCCATGAAACTTATGGAGACAAGGGAAACTGGGCCAAAAACATCCCTCCCACATTTACTGTGCTATTGTGTCCTAAATAATATATAGCGAGAATATGATTTTGGTAAGATCATTAACTTACAATCTATTGAACAGGAATGATCCTCAAATATGAGTTTAAAGCAGGGGTTAGCTTTTTTCTGTAAAATACTAGATAATAAACATTTTAGACTTCGGGGACCATGTTCTAGCATTAGAACAGTCAGATCATATATAAGCAAAAGTGTGTGGCTCCCTTCCACACAAACTTGCTCTTTCAGCAATAAGCAATGGGTCTGATATTGTTTGAGGGTTGTAATTTGTCAGCCTTTGACTTAGACAGTGGATTCCCATGCCCATATTTTCAAAGAAAATTTCTCTGGCATGAAATCAGAACAAAATTTTATATAATACTTATTTCCAAGTTACTCAGTGATATATGAAAATTAAATGTTTATAACTAAAAATTGATGTACATTATAATAGAAACTATGTTAACTATGTATTTAGTAAAAAATTAATTGAATGTAGGACATATTGAACTAAGGAATAGTGGAGTTTCAAATGAAGAAATACTTATATGAAGTTATAGATAATTTGCAGATCTATTTTAAGATCATTATGTATTCTATAAGGATAGATTCATTCAGATGACTCCTATTAAGTTGATAAAATGTTGAATAACATAGGTACTTGACTTAGAATGCACATTTGAATTCTCTAGAGAGTTTAAGAATCACAGATGAAGTACCTCGACTTATGTACTACAGCAGAATAACTGATAATAAAATTAACCCCCTGCCATGAACAATTAGAAAAACGTACAAAATATGTGAAAAAACTCTCTTCCAACTTGGGCAACTAGCAGTGCAGTTGGATTTTTAGGAGAAGGGAAAGAACAAATGAGCCCTACAATAGCCCCAGATTTTTGCCTAGAGGCACTTACCAGGCTTTGGCAGAAGGAGGGTGACCCCAAACTGAGAAGAGTGGACTTTCAAGATTTAAGAGTCAGAGATAAAAGTTTGGAAAGCTGAGGTGGCTGGAATTTGTGGGGCAGAGTAACAAAGCTGAGGGTGTTCTTCACTTAATGTGGCTCATATATCTGAATTGGGGTCCTCTTGAATGTCTTGCTGAATAAATGTCACATGCATAAACTGAGACTACACAAGGTCAGACAAGATCTATTAGGGAGCTATAAACTGAAAAATTCCCAAAATTCACTTGCAGCTGGGGAATAACTAAGGAATGTGGCCTTATCAATCACCCTGATAATTCAGTAGCAACTTTAGAAAGGCCACATTATAAGAGGAAGCTATGCTAGCCCTAGAGTAAAGCTAAACTTGACCCATTGTATAAAAAGCTTAGAATAAAATCTCAAGAAGGAAATGTTGATAGGCAAATACATAAGATGCCCAGAAAGAGCTCAGTATTCTTTTGAGGAAAACACCAAAATCAAGATTGACATTAACATTCACAATTGACAAGCATTCAATCAAGAATTATCAAACATTCACATAGCAGAAAATTATGACTCTTAACCAGGAAAAACAAGTTTAAAAGATCCAGAATTGACAGAGATGGCACAATTAACAAATAATTTAAAAGTCATTATAATCATGCTTAAGGATGTAATGCAGAGAGAAATAGAAACTTGAAGAGAGAAAGAAAAAGTGGGGAAAAGACTTGGAAGTTACATTATCAAACATCTGGTTATTATGGCTGTGGCTGAATTCATCCTGTATATCCTTAGTCCATTTATTCTTGATTGGTCAGCAAAAGAAAATAATTATAGCTAATTCTCAGCTACTAATATCTCCTTTACCAGGCATTATATTTAAATAAACTACTATTTAAACTATATATTAATATTCTTTTTTACTGGAGGCTATTCAAACACATGCCACCCCTAATAAAATTAACTGATGGGATTAAAAGAACTCAACTAATTTTACTATTAAACATTTCTTAAATAAAATACAATATGTACTTGTTAAAGTTCCAATGAAACAAAACAATCATTATTCAAAATAATTTTTAACAATACCTTTATTTAATTTATGTGGTGCTGAGGATCGAACCCATTGCCTCACACATGCAAGGCAAGCACTCCACCACTGAGCCACAATTCCAGCCCTCAAAATTAATTTTTAAAGTATTTAGCTGCCCTATATATTTGAAAGTTAAGTCCAAGTATGATTAGAGGATGTTTCCCCATAATTCACTTTCATTTTCTCTTTCAAAAAGATTTGCGTACCTGTACTAAATTTGACAAGGATAATTTACTATATTTTCCCAAGCAATTTCTGGATGTTCCAAAGATATATCAGTAACCATCATATGCTCCCATAATTAATGCCGGAGTTGAGTCAGCATACAGAAAGTGTGGCCTTTGGATGGCAACTCTTGGCTGAATTCCTAATGTTCTGTTTCAATTTCTGATGAGGTGATGAAGTGGAAAGCTTGTACGATGTAATTTTGCCATATGTTTCTTTTGGGATTTTTGAAAGAGGATCAACAGCTTAAAATCACCAGATGAAACATTTCCGTTTTTAGAGACTGGAATGAAGAAGGTCAAAACTAATGTTTTTTGAAATTCTACCTGAAATAACTGAAAACCCAAGTTGAATGATAGTAATACTTTTTAGGACTGCAGCAATATGGCACAAAATGTGTGAATACAGTATGATGAACACACATATTACATGTTCAGAATTAGGAACAGATACATCCTTAATTTGTATTCCAAAGATCAGCGCATGATGCTGATACTTTAAAATGTGTTTCAATCTAAATAATCCTAATACATTTTGAGACTTAATTTACAAATGTAACTTTTTTTTAGTAATTATATTTTAATAATCCTTGCAGTAATCCTAATACTTACCAAATGAATTTATTCTGAATGACACTCAGTGGTTAGGATCTGCTTAATATTTTGCTTTTATAGCGATTTTATAAAATGGTCACTAATCCTAAAGAACACCTGCCTCTAAATGTTTCAAATTTATTTAGCATCAAAGAATTTTCTTGATGAAATCAATTACATGCATGCTTTTAAAGAAAAATATAGAAATATTCTGATGCACTCATTTTATATTTCACACATAAGTGAGATCATGCAATACTTATCTTTCTTCATATAGATTCTTTCATTTGGCATATTATTCTTTAGCTTCATGTATGTTATCACAAATGGCAAGAGCTAATGTATAGCATGAAGAATACAAGTATTATTTTGTATTTTATGTTAAAAAGTTGCTAATAAAGAAAATTTAGGTAGTTCTACTATACATAAAAATGTAACTATGAAATATGATAATTTGCTTGACTATAGTCATTATCTCATTAAATATATAATGTATATATGTATAAATACTATGTTGTACATCATACACACACAATAAAATAAAAATATCTTCTTTTAAAAATATATTTATTTATTTATTTTTTAGGTGTAGATGGACACAACACAATGCCTTCATTTATTTATTTATTTTTTTTTAATGTGGTGCTAAGGATCGAACCTGGGTCCCGCCAATGCTAAGCCAGTGCTCTACCACTGAGACACAATTCCAGCCCCAAAATAAGAATATCTTGATGAACAAGCCAAATCAAGTCCCACAGGGAATGAGTTAATGAGTATAGCCATAGCCAGGCACATCCATCTGATTCTCAGTGTAATGACTGTCAATGTAATGACATGCTACATATCAAATATACAATCAATATCACTAAAATTTTGAAGAGATCACTTTCTTTTTTGGACTGAGGATTGAACCCAGTGGTGTTTATCACTGAGCTACATCCTCAGCCCTTTTTATTTTGAAAAAAGTTCTTGCTAAATTGCTGAGGCTGGCCTGGAATTTGTAATCCACCTGCCTCAGCCTCCAAGTTGCTGGAATTACAGGTATGCACCACTGCATCCAGCTCGTTTAATTTTTTAACTATGTTTAAAAATAAAATTATAAATTATAAGGAAATACAACTTAGGAGATACACAGCCTCAAGATTTATTTCTCAGATATATAAATGTTCAGTTCTAGTCATTTCTGTGTGCTGCAAGAAATAGGGAAATAAACTTTTATTCTTACTCTAAATGTATTAATTTTATCTCAGTCTTTTATGCCTTTTCTTAATTACGTATTTACATGCTAATTCTTCTTACAAATTAAAGAAAATTAGAAAGCATCCCACATACTTGAAAAGCTGTAAATTGCTTTTTGAAAAGAATATATAATTGAGCTTTTTCTTTCTAAGCAAGATAAAAAGGAATTTTTTAGTTATCAGGATGAATTGGTTATATGTTGAAAATCTAAAGATATTAAAATATATTACATATATATACATATACATATAATCATAATTTTCCTTTCATCCATTTTGAATATTTTCTTCCCTCATACTACCTCATGTACTACATTCACACAAATTCAAGGACAAAATAAGGAAGGATACATTTTTTTCTTCATATTAATGTTTGTAATTAATATATTAAAGGAATCAAAAAAAGATTGAAATCAGGTCTTTAAACATATTTCTTATCTATAATAAGAATTTTTCCATTCAACTAGTAATGAAACTATCCAGTTTTGAAAATTTTGTGTAGTAGTTAATTAATGTTCAACACATAAGTGAAAATCACCACAAAATGTAAACTGATTTGTCAAATCATGTCAGTACTATTGTTAAAAAAGCAAGGTAAACTTTTGTAAAAATAGTTTTTTCATGACAAGAATAGTTCATGAGGTAAACAACACATGATATGTTACCCACTGACAGTATTTACTTTAAATCAGGATGTAGAAACTAGAATCTCAGAGGCTCAACATAGCTAAAGTTATTTTTCTAAATACTGTATGAGTCATATGTACTTATACAACAGGAGCTCTGGACATCATAGTCACTCAAAAACATAGGATGATAGAATCTTCAAATTGAAATATTTCCCTGATCTCTCAGAGTGAGGAATTGTAGTGAATCATGCTTTGGCTTATAAAGATTCCAATTATAATAGAGGTATATCTCTTTCCCCAATGTTTAAATGGATTATGGAAGTCATATAGCCATACCCAACTTTAAAAGGTTGAGGGTAATGCCATCCTAACATGTGCCTAAAAGAAGAGGATCAGAATGTTAAGAGACTTTATAATCAATTCATTAATTTTAGCGTTGATAAACTGGTTTTGTGAAAATCTTGGATTTTTTAAAAATTGATTTTTCTACTTTTAGCTAGGATTTTTCATTACTACTGAAAACAACTGTATTATTTGTGTGGGGTGCTCTGATGGGTTTCTTTCACCCTTTTCATTTTATGCTAAGTAAACTTCTTCCATTGACACTTGCTTAAATTTTCATAACCATTAATTGAGCAATAAATAATGAGCTGGTCATGTAATCATGCTTCAAAAACCTTCAAGGTCTCTTCTTTTTTATGCTGGGCCTTTCTCCATTACCATTTGATACAAGATGTATCTTTTATGTCTACCTTGAATACTTGTCTTATTTAAGCTTTTCTTCCTGAGTTTCTTGAGATTTGATAGGTGAGTAAACCGTTTCTCAAACAGGCACACTTTAAAATGCTGATTCTATGATTTACATTCTAAAAGAATCTACTGACTATAATTTTGGAAATTACTAGAAAGGTGAAGTCAAGTCTACTAGAAAAGCTGTAATGGTGAATATAACTAGAAGAGGATGAGTGACTCTTTCTAGTCAAATAAAAAAAGAAGTACTAGGTAACAGCTTTTTTTTTTTTTTTTAAACTGGGGATTTAACCCAGCAGGGCTTTGTGAGGCAAATGCTTTGTTGCTGAGCTATATCCCAGGCCACTTAACTGCTTTTATGTAGTATTCACTTTATGCTTGGTATGGTTCTAGGTGATATATAGTCTTACTTAATCCTCACAGCAAACTGAAATAGAGAAAGATTAAATAACTTTCCAAGCTATTAAGGGTTAAAGCAGGAACTTTAAAAGAGCAGAATTTTTGCCCAGGTAAAATAGAGATCAAAATCTGTTCTCAAATGGCACTGCTTCTCCCTCCTTAAACTAGTTTCATAGATTCAGAATTTAGTAAGATCATATGATCTTTGTTAAAAATTGTAATTTTAGTTGTAAATTTCTCAGCCATGTCTTAGAAAGATCTAATATGCATGTCCTTGCTTCAGTTTGTAGTGTAGTATGTTCTGGCTTTTGATTGTTATAGTGATATTAATCATGACAAATTGTATGTTGATTCTTATTTATTATATTAACTATTATTTATTGGGAAAACAGTAGATATTTAAATTTCTTTTAGTTGAAAAAATGCATAAAGGGATTATAAATATTAAGGATTTAGAAAAAAGATGTCCTGCCATATAGGTATCCAACTACTTAATCTTTCTGACATCAGTTACCTCATCTGTAATATAGTATATACATTGAAGTATAGTTGTGGTAATCAAAGTTGATGTGTGTAGATCATGTAGTACTTGAAAACTAATTTCTTCATATGTGGTATAAGTCATTTAAAAATATGCAACAACATACCTTATATACAATCAGAGATATGATAAATTGTGGTATAAAGGTGTATTAAGAATTGTAATGCAAAAATTAATTAATTAATTAAAAATATACAAGAAAGTTCAACTCAAGTGAAACTTATTTTCCAACCACAGGACTAATATAAGAAAAAGAAACATTATTTTCTAAGTAGAACATTAAATTATCTTTCCCTCATTAACACCACAAAATCCAATCTGAAGCAAAATTTAAAATTTGGAGTAATGATATCTTAGTGTCAGAATAAGAGTAGTTTGAAATTTTTAGTATTCTAAGATTATACATTTTTTTTTGCTTTATGTACAAGTACACTGATAAACCTGTTTTTTAAATCTAAGTTGTAAAGTATGGCTAATATGAATTTTGAAATAACATTTTATTGATAGGTAAAAGGAGAACAAATTTCTGAAAAAATATTCCAGTAAGATAAGGAAAGAATAAAATCACTGAAGTGAAAATCTTTTCACATATTAGGCTACTATCATGTATATGTAAAAATAAATAAATAAATAAAAGCTCATGTGAGCTTTAGAAGTCTAGAAAAGTATTCCCACTCAGACTTAAGCTGCTTGTGAAGAACTGAAAAAGATGAAATAGAAGGCTTTATTTTATCCTATTCATATATAATGTCTGTAAGAATGCAATCATTTTTAATTTTGAATTAATATTGAAGTATTAACATGAACTATAAAAACATTTACTGAACCTACTCTATATGTGTCTCTGTGTTAGGTTCTAAAGACAAGGAGAAATGGTCCCTACCTGCATGCAAATCACAACCTAGTGGGGTAGAACCAATAAGAAAATCAATAAACTTAAAAGCAATAAGAATAAATTACTATGAAAATACAAAGGAAAAAGTGCTATATTCTTATAGAAGAGATTTAGAAAGCTTAATAAAAAATGATATTTTAGACTGGGCTTATAAATTTTCAGTAGGAGGGGGAAGGTGCATAGCAATGTAATCATGAGTAATGAGGGGGCAAAGATTGGTAGAATCCAGGTAATAATAGTAATTTATATCTTTGACAAAATATGTATAATACCTATTTTTGTTAGTCACTTTTCCGAATACCTGAGATAATCAACTTAATAAGATGATAGTTTTATTTTGGATCACAATTTCAGTGACTCCAATCCCTGATTAAATAGTTCTATTGCTTTGGGCCTGTGCTGAAGGAGCACAACATCATGGAAGCACAATAGAGGAAAACCACTTAACTCATGGCCAGGAAATGAAAAGAAGAGTGGGGAAGAAGAGACTGGGGTTTCACCATCTATTTGAGGGCATACCCCCAATGACCTGAAATCCCCTAGTAGGCCCTACCTTGAAGTGTTTTTACCCAAAAGCACCAACCTGTAGAACAATACTTTAACACATTGGTCTTTGGGGGATACGGAACATTTAAACTACAGCATAATTTCTTCATAATGCATACTTATAATTAACTATTTTACAAGGATATACAAAAAATATTCTACTTACTAAAACTTTGTAATGTTTTTCACAAAATGTTAACTTTGATTTAGCAAAATTATTTTAATGGTTTGTAAGGTGTTGGAAAAGCAAATACTTTATAACATAATTCTTTTTAAAATAGGATGTTGCCATCAAAACCATACTCAAATATGTGTGTGTATGTGAACATGTGTGCTTGTGGTATAATGAAAACATGTAAAAGCTTGTGTGATAATAGCAAAATTTTGTAAACAATATAGTACATTTTTCAAGTTTTTCTTATCAAAATATAAATAAATATGGACTTTATGGTAATAATTGTGGGGAAACTATTTTAACAAAACCTCCTGGTCTGAGTCTTAATATAAAACTGAGGGGAAAAAAAACTGAGGATTAGAATTGCTAAACAGCATTGTTAGAAATAGGTCTAACATGCAATTAATAGTTTCTGTTGGATAAGAACTTGATAGGAAAGTAACTACTGTTTAAGGCCTTACATTTACAATTTTAATCCATTTTAGTTGATTATCATATGTGTATATGATGAGAATCTAATTTCATTCTGCATTCTTCATGCATCCATTTTCCCCAATGAAATTAATTAAAGAGACTGTCCTTTCCCCATGGTGGTATTTTTTTTTTTTTTTTGCATCTTTGTTCAAAATCAACTAAATATAAATGTGTGGATTTATTTCTGGATTCCATATTCTCGTCCATTGATCTATATGTCTGTTTTAATGCCAATGCCATACTTTGATTAGCATAGTTTTGTAGCATATTTTGAAATCCAGTAATATGATGCCTTTAGATTTTTTTCTCTTTACTCAAGATGGCTTTAGCCATTGGGAGTCATTTTTGGTTTCATATGAACTTTAAGATTTTTATTCTAGTTTTGTGAAAAAATGTCATTGAGACTTTGAAAGGGATTATATTGAATTTATAGATCCCTTTGGGTAATATGAACATATTAACAATATTAACTTTCCAACCCCAAAACATGGAATATCTTTGCATTTATCTATGTATTCCTCAATTTATTTTATTTTTTAAATATTTATTTTTTAGTTGGACACAATACTTTTATTTATTTATTTTTATGTGGTGCTTAGGATCGAACCCAGGGCCTCTCATGTACTAGGCAAGCGCTCTACCACTGAATCACAACACCAACCCTTCCTCAATTTATTTGACCAGTGTTTTAAATCCTTCAGTATCCAAAATCTATAAGAAATTCAAACTCAAAAACAATGGAACAACCTGATTAAAAAAAACAGACAAATTATATGAATAATCATTTCTCAAGGAATGATATAAAATATCCAGTAGGTATATGAAAACATTTTCAACATCGCTAATCATCAGAGAAATACAAATAAAACTAACATGAGTTCTTACCTCAGACTTGATAGAATGAGTATTACAACAAAGACAAATGATCACCAGTTATGTTGATAAAAACATGGTGAAAGGGGAACCCTTGAATATCATTAGTGAGAATGCAAATTAGTATACCCATTATGAGAATCAGTATGGTAGTATCTCAAAAAATTAAAAATAGTACTACAGTAAAATCTGGCCACTGAGTATATAACCAAAGAAAATGAAATCAATATGTCAAAGAGACATCTGCATTACCGTGTTCATCATAGCATTATTCACAAGAGTTAAGGTATGGAATCAACTTAAATATTTATTCAGGTTGGAATAGGTAATACAAATAGTATGGATATACAATGTAATAGTTTTTGACCTTGAGAAAGAAGAAAATTCTGTCATTTATGACAATATGTGTTAACATGGAGGACATTATACTAAGTAAAATAAGCCTGGCACAGAAAACAAATAGAATAGGTGGAATCTAAAAAATTCAAACTTATAGAAATAGGGAGTAAAGAGTGGTTATCAGGACCTGGGGATGGTGGGGGGGAGGACTGATTATATGTTGTTCCAAGAATATAAAATTTTAATTAAACCGGATTAACTTCAAGGCATCCATTGTACAAGTCACATGGTGACTATATAGTTAACAGCAATGTATGTTTGAAAATTGCTAACAGAATAGGTTTTAAGTATTCTCACCAAAAAAGATACATGTGTGAGGTGATGAATATGTTAATTAGCTTGATTTAGCCATTCCACAGTGAATACATATTTCATAATATCATGTTTTGCACGATGAAGATGTAAATTTTTATGTTTCAATTAAAAACAAAATACGGAACAATAAAATGAGAGTAATTAAAACTTTATAGCATATATGATTTTTCAAATATATATCCTAGGGTTTTCAGCACTGTAATTTCATAGAGACCATTGTTGTAAATGATGGACTACAGGCAATATATGCTTTTCTCCTCCTCTTTCTACACTTCTTCTTCCTCCCTGTTCTTTCTTCTTCAGATAATTATATACCATATAATTGCCCAGAACTTGCTTTTTTTTTTGGATGGGGGGTCCAGAGATTGAACCCAGTGGTGCTTAATCATTAAGCCACATCCCCAGCCCTTTTTATTTTTATTTTGAAACAGGGTTTTGCTAAGTTGCTTAGGGTGTCACTAAGTTTCCCAGGTTGGTCTTGAACTTGTGATCCTCCAGTCTCAGTCTCCCAAGCTGCTGGGATTACAGGTTTGCACCATCATTCCTGGCCAGAACTCTTAACTCATATATATTTCAACACCCCCAAATCCACCACTTGTAGATGATTTGTATTTACCGCCATTTTATAATTAGTGATGATGTTAGGTTAATATTGTTACTTGATAACTGAGATAAAACTGAGATCTCTTGTTAAATGAAACATTAACTAATAGTCTCATGAGATTAACTAGATATTATGACCGAATTATCTAGAAGAAACGTCGTGTGACTCACTCTCCATATATATTATTTAATTTAACCCAAACAATATAGACATGTGAAGATACAGGAAACCCACTTCCAAACCATACATTAAAGATGTTGCTTTTAAAATATATACATTATATCATTTGCTCAATAAATAATTGGAAAATAGCCTGTTTTGAGACACCACTCTTCCAAGTGTGGATGTTGAACACAAATCAACTTTATTAATTTTGTTGAAATGTCTAAAAGTAAGCACTTGGATGTGTACATATTACCAAGGATAACATTTCATTTATAATTGCACAAATATTTTCTAACATCACACATGTTTATTATAAGACTATTGTTATAATTCTAGTATATCTAAGCCATTGAACAAATTTTAACAATTAAAATTTATCTTCACCCTTCAAACTGTGACAGATTATGTCTACTCTCTAGTAGTTCCCTTACTGACCAACCATACCATATTGTGTACTACAGGTGTTGGAACCCTGAGACTGTATTTTACAATTCCCTATGTTAATTTCTCAATGACATCTCTCTATGGGTCTCTCACACTTCCTCATATTTTGTAAGCAAGACACTAACTGCCCTATTGTAAAAATTTGGTTTCCAAAAAGGTTAATATGCCCAAAAGCCCCAAAAGATAAAAGCTAAAGATACTTTGAGGCAAATATGCATCTTTGTAAAAATAGCTTTAATATGCAGCTGATTATACAGTAGAGTTAAAGAAATTTTAATTAGTAAAATTATAAAGTAAAATGTAATAATATACATCTTCAACAGTATTTTAATAGAGATTTCAACTAGCTATTGTATTCCAGCTAAATTAAACTTCCTTTGTTCTTTTTTTATATTGAAATTTTACTTACTTTTATGCATGATATTCAAAGCTTAATTTGGCAAAGATTATTTTATTTAGCAATAAATCAAAGCAAAAAGACTAGAATCAGTGGCACAAGACCTGGGTTATATTTTCTTTGGTCTCATTCTTATTAGATGCCTAATAAAAATCACCCAAATATCTCTTATGTATACTTTCCCTTAAAATTGGCAAAAAAAAAAAATCAACCCTTGGGCTGGAGTTGTGGCTCAGTGGTAGAGCACTTGCCTAGCATGTGCAAGGCCCTGGGTTCCATCCACAGCACCACATAAAAGTAAATAAATAAAATAAAGGTATTGTATCCATCTACAACTAAAAAAAAATAAAATATTTTTTTAAAAAATCAACCCTATCTCCATCTCACATTGTTATGGTGTGGATTAAATGAAATAATGAAAGTCACATAGTTTCCATATTATACATTTATCTATCAAAAGTACTTTACATGTTATATATTTCTCTAGCAAAAGTAATTGGAAATTATGTATAATCGAGCTTATTACAAAAAGGTTCACAAAGTTCACAATTTAACTGATGGAAATCCCTTACAATCCTTGTATACCTCTATAGCATTCAATTATGAACACATAAAAATGTTAAAATATATTTAAATATTTTTGTGATTTCAAGCCAATCTCACATTAAACAAAAGTCTGTCCTTCAGGATCAACAAAGAATAGGGAACAAAAATACAGTAATAAGGGAGTGATCTCATGCCATAAGAGTTTAAATAACTAATTTTTAAATCTCAACAAAGAACTTCTCATAACAAGGTCTTGAGTACATACTAAACTTGAAATAAAACTTGAAAGCATTATGCTAAGTAAAAAAAAGCCCAAAACAAAAGGTTATATTCTGGGTTTCTGGTTCCATACAAGATAGAGTAGAATCATTTTTTCCCTGCTGTTCCCTGATAAGTACAAGTAAAACTTTTGGATAAAATAGAAGAAAAGACCATAAGTGAATTATAAAAGGTAAAAAGAGAATGACTGACTGACTAGCAAACCATAGGTCTTGAGGAATGACATGATATTTGGTTCTTTATTTTTTTATATTTTTCTATTTTTTTCCTTCCTACTTTAAAAAATATTCTATATATCCCCAACTGGGAACTGAATTAATCTGCAATGTAGAACACCAAACATGCACAGACCCTAAAATTTTTTTAAAAAAATTCAAGTGAAAGCATGATTCTCAGCCAAAAAAAAAAAAAAAAAAAAAGGAAGGGGAGGCCAGGATGCAGGATGACAGAAAAAAAAATTTTGACAAATATCTCCACCCTACCCTTACCAAACACCAGGGGTTCCCCACTAACAATGATACCCTCCAATCCATAATGTAGAGACTGAATGGAGAATGTGGACTTCACATTCTTCTTCTGGTTATGTCAGGTGGAGCCCCTCACTTTTTTTATTTTTAAGAGAGAGAATTTTTTAAATATTTATTTTTTAGTTTTCGGTGGACACAACATCTTTATTTTTTATTTTTATGTGGTGCTGAGGGTCGAACCCAGCCCCCATGCCTGCCAGGCGAGCACGCTACCACTTGAGCTACATCCCCAGCCCCGAGCCCCTTTTTAAATCCAAATAGGAGAGGAGAAGGAGGAGCAGGAAAGGGGATTTCTTTAAACAATAATAGGAAACCCTGAACAGATCCTTGAGGAAACCACATGTGAAATAGACCCACATTCTCATAACTAAATATGGAACAATACCCAGGTTTTCAGAGTTATGTGTGATTAGTGTCATTCACAAATGAAATAGTCTAGAATAATACTGCAAAGGCTCTGAAAATTAAATTTTCATTGGATCCCAAACCCTCAATAGTAGATGTGTTAATCAGCTTTCCATCACTATAACAAATATTAATATAATCAACTTAGAAAGAGAAAAAGATTATTTTGGCTCATAGTTTTGTAGGTTCCAGTCCATGATTGGTTGATTCCATTGCTTCTGTGCCTGTAGTGAGGAAGTATATCATGGCAGAAGCATGTGGCAGAGCAAAGCCACCTCATGGCCAGAGTCAGGAACAAAAGAGAGGAAGGGGCTGCTTTCCACTATCTCCTTTGAGGGTATGCCTCCAATGACCTAAAGACCTCCCACTAGGCCCCAACTCTTAAAGTTCCATCACCTTCCAATAGTGCCAAGCTGGGGACAAAGCATTTAATATATGGGACTTTGGGGGACACTTTAGGCCAGGACTTAGATGCTAAATCTAAAAAGGCACCTCTCTCCTTAAAATAGAATATTTAAACAGGACCCCAAATCTCCTAACAGAATAGCCAAAATATCCAGGATATAGTTGATAATCACTTATCACACCAAGAACCAGTAAAATCACAACCTAAAAAAGCAAATTAACAGATGCCATTGCTAAGAGGACTCAGATGTTAGAATTATCTAAGAAGGATTTTAATCCAGCCTTCAAAAAAAAAATAAGAAAACACCTACAATGAGTGATTGAGTGATACTTAAAATGTTTAAGAGGAATGAAAAATAATCTAAGAAAGAAATAGAAGACATATATCAAAAATTGAAATTTTATCAGTAAAAATATAGTAACTGAAACAAGAAACTCACTGGGTGAACTCAATAGCAGACTGTAGGCACAGAGGCTGAATCCCAAAAGAAGAAGAGAAAGATAAAGGGGATGAAGATGAATTAAACCCAGACAATTGGAAACTTTCTTTCTGCACCCTACAATACTAGCTGTCATTGGAATGGAGGATCCCACAACCAATGAACAACACAATCAGGGAAAAGTTGATAATTTATATTATGAGAGACATATAAAATACAACCAAAGTAAAGTAATGAAGTATACAACCAATAACTTTGGTCAATTATTTTGAAAAATGTTTAAAATGAAAATTCCTATATAAAAATATGACTTGTGGCATTTGTCTTAGAATGAGGCTCAGAATAAAATAGAAAAAATTAAGCCAGGCACTGTGGCACATGCCTTAATTCCCAGTGCCTCAGGAAGCTGAGACAGGAGGATCCCGAGTTCAAAGCCAGCCTCAGCAATTTAGCAAGGCACAAGGCAAACTCACTGAGGCTCTGTCTCTAAATAAAATACAAAATGGTGCTGGGGATGTGGCTCAGTGGTCAAGTACTCCTGAGTTCAATCCCTAGTATCCAAAAGAAAAAATTAAAAGTGAATCAATCAAAATTAACCATTCAAAAAGCAATGGGATTTTTATAATTTTATATTGATTATTATTCCAATAGCATAGCCTCTGTTTTCTACAAAGTGCTTCAGAAAACAGAAACAGAGGAAAAGCATCATCACTGTTTGGCAAAATTTTTGTTTTCAGTTTTCAACCCAAATTTTATTTATGGCAGTAGTACAAATAGTTTATTTCTAAATAGCAAAATGTCACACTGAACCATTAAAATAAATGCCTAATACCCAAATATCTTTTAACATTGAGAAATACATACTAGTAGGTGACTAAATTGTTGAGTAATTTTTTTAAAAATAAACTGGTTATATGAGCTTGTAAATGACAGGAAGCATTTAACAGGAATGATTATTTGGTTTAGGAATAATTAAACCATAAATTTTTTTCCTTACCCTAGTTAGAAAGTGGGCCTAATTTTATGTTATAACCACTTGCATGTATATGGCAACAAAATATACACATGTGTGATAACAGAATCTAGTTTTCAGCCTATTAGCCTTCACCTTACTTTTTTCTATGCCACAAGCAAGGCAAAATGAGATTACAGAAGTACACAGATAATTTATTTAAAACTGTCATAAAATATTAAAACACAGTTAAGGAGGTGTGGTTAGGTGAGAATGGAACACAATCCTGTTACACTTTATAAGACACTACCATATTCCTCCAGAGGCAATACCCACTAAAGCATCTCTCACAATAACATTAAGAAATCTTCCAATAATTAGCAGTAATTGAAGATCTATATTGAATTGTTCATTACTGTTTCATTTAAAACCAATTCCTGCTCTTGGAAGGATATGCTAGGAAATATCAATAAAAATGTAGTTCTTAGTGACAATGTAAACTGCTATTGCCTTTCTGGAGGCAAATATACACACTGTGTTGAAATGTAAATGTGCATACAGTTTGCTCTGGTGATTCTGTTGTTTCAAAGCAAGAAGTAAAAATTTTTAAAAGGGGAGATTTTTAAATGTCCTTATCGCGTGCGCACACACACACACACACACACACACACACAAATAAACATGGGAAGTAATGAATATGTTAATTAGCTTGATTTAACCCTTCTTCAATGTATAGATTTATCAAAATACCATGTTATATACCATAAACATATAATTAAGTTTTTAAAATTAATCTAGAATTATTTTTACAATATTTTTAGAATTCTAAATTAATTAACAATTATTTCATTAAAAAAAGAGAATAGAACATTTGTTAAGAACACTAACCTTGGTGCTAGACAGGATGTATGAAAATACCAGATCTGACACATACTAGCTGTGTGAATTTTTATAAAGTCACTTTTTGCATTATGTGCAATGAGGATGTTGTAACAATAACTTTTAGTAGCATAGTTTAGTAGCATTCTCATTACACAATACTTGGCAGATAAACTTACCTTAAAGAAATCATGGCACAAGTGCAACAAGAAGCATATACAAGAGTACTCTTACAGTATATTTACAGAAAGCTTAATACAATAAATAATTGAAATAACAAACTAGCATAGAAGTATGTAAACACTTGCATTACATATCTTGGATCACTGTGCCCTATACATAAATTAGATTTCATACTACAGAATGACAAGAGCTTCAATAAATATTAAGTGGGAAAATTTCAGATTGAAATACACCAAAGTATTTAATTTACCCTGAAAATATTTTAAAAATCAATTTGTCTTAAAACTATTTTAAGACATGTATTTAAATCCCTAGAAAGAATTTTGGAGTTATAATACCAAAAATCAACTTGGTATTAGTTTTGGTACCAATATAATACCAAATTGAAAACAATGGATGATTTTAGGAAAGGATTAGAATTTTAGTGGAATCAAAAGGTACATTTTTCATGTAAAGTTTCAGTTTTACAAGATATATGCATGAATCACATATTTAAAAAATTGAAAATTAAATTAAAATAACAATATTTTGTGAATTATTTCCACTCTGTGGTCAAATAAAAGAATATTGATCAGAGACTATTGTTGATCTTCTGTCAAAACTACTTTCCTAGTTAAAATATTTAATCTTAATTCAAATGTCAGTTGTATTTTGTGTATATTATATATATTTTTATATTTTGTCAGGTTTTTTTATTTGCCAATTTCATTGAAGAGAAACTTGAAAATATTATCTCACTAAAGATACATATGATTGGGGCTGGGTTTGTGGATCAGCATTAGAACGCTTGCCTAGCACAGCCAAGGCCGTGGGTTTGATCCTCAGCACCACATAAAAATAAATAAGTAAAATAAAGGTATTGTGTCCAACTACAAATAAAAAAATAAATTAAAAATAAAGATACATACGATTGAGGAGTTAATGAATAAATGGGATGAGGTATAGCTGCATGTATGGAATTTTATATTACATGACAGTTGATATATGAAGGTCCAAATGAGTGATAACCACTCTTTAACCAAGTAACTGCAGAATACATTTGTTCATACATTTGTAACATAAGTTTAAAGCATATCATATAAATTGATTTTAAGAATTATATTATGAAAGTCATAGTAAACCTCTCAGTTAATGCAGATATAATTTAGATAAAATAAAAACTTATTATTCTATAATTTCAGATTCTTTAATGATGCAATGTTGCCCTAATTATCTCTAGCACTGCATCCTATGCATATGCACAGAAGATATCTACTACATGTCAGTGTGAATTTAATCAATCAGAGCTTAAGTGGGAAAATACAAGACTATGTATTTAAATGTTAAGAACACTAACCCTGGTGCTAGTTTGTTGATAAGTTTAAAGATGCTGACTAACTGAACTCATATGCTCTCATCCACAATAATCAAGATATTTTAAGCCAATCTAAATATACCCAAATGTGCATCTTCTTTATCTTATTGTCCTGGAGAATTTGAATACAAGCACATTTGTTACCCTGAATTACTGATGTAATTATGGTTGTGTGCTGACCTGGCTAGATGGGTAGTGATTTGGGGCTCCCATTACTTTGGCATCTGTTCTAAGTTAATAAAATTCAGCATGTTTCTATTTCTTGGGTTTGATTCTCTCGTTTTGTCCTTGCACACCTGCATATCTGACCATAGGAAAATCTTACTGAGAGCTATGAAAAAGTTTATGAGAAATCAATAAGCACTAGTGACATTTACTAGTTTTATCATCTCATAATAGAAGTTTATTTGAATGTTATCAGCCTCCTCAAAGTTGATGATAAAAAAATGGTACTGACAGAATAATGGTCAAGTAACCCTTGAATTCAGAGTACAAATATATGTGTGCGTGTGTGTATATGTGTGTGTGTGTGTGTGTGTGTGTGTGTGTGTATTTTCAAGCTTAAGGGAAAATTCAGTTTCTCACCAACTATATTATACAAACAATAAATAAAATGAAAATAACATAAATTGTTTCTGCTTAAAGAGTCTTTAAATACTTGATTGCATCTCAAAGTAAAAAGTGTTATTTTACTTATAAATCACTGCATAGCAAACCATCCTAAACACCCCCCGCCCCCAGTACAAAGAATTGAAACCAGGGATGCTCTACAACTGAACTATACCCTTAGCCCATTTTTACTTTTATTTTGAGACATTGTCTTGCTTAGTTTCCCAGGGTGGCCTCAAAATTGAGATCTTCCTGCCTCGGGCTCCAAGTAGGTGAAAGCACAGGTGTACGCCAACATGCATAGTCATCCTAAACTTAACAATACAAATGGACAACTGTTTTATTGTGCTCATGAATTCTTTGGGGAAGGTATTTGGAAAAGGCACAGCAAGTTCAGCATGTCTGTGTTTCATAATGTCTGAGGCCTCAACTTGCAAGATAAAAGCAGGAGATGAATTGGTAGCTGAAAGCTGGAATCATTTCAAAGTTTATTCATTCACAAGTTTAGTTGCTAATACTGGATTTTGTCTGAGAACTTAGAAGGGACTCATGAGCATAACACTTACATGTGGCTTCTCCATGCAGCTGCTTCGTCACCACACAGTAACAGAATTCCAGGAGAGAGCATCCCAAGAGAACCAAGTGGAAGCCATATCCTCTTTTAGAACCTTTAATAACTTATCTTCAGAAACTAAAAAATCTACCCAAATTCAAGGAATGGGAACATCTCTTGACAGTTGCTATGTTAAAATCACATTGTAAGACAAGTGTATGTGACAGTAGGTATTGTGGCTATTTTGGGGAAATGCAATCTTATCTTTTTATCTCTAGAAGACATACAAAGGAACACCAACACCAACAATCCTCACATATAAAAAGGATCAGCTTCATTAAGCATCAGATAACTGCAAATGAAAAGCACAATAAAATTTTACTACACACCAACTAGAATGTCCAATTAAAATTAGAACATATCTAATGTTAGTATTTGGAACACTTATACATTTCTGGTGGGAAAGAAAATGGTACTACCATCTTAGAAAATAGTTTGGCAGTTTCTTACAGAGACAAAAATATAATTCAGAAATTGAACTCTAAGTTCTCCATCAAAGAAATCTGAAGAGATATGTTCACAAAATATTTGTATGTGAATATTGGTAGCAAACTTATTTGTAATTTATATATACATACTTATTCAAATACATAGATAAATAGGTAAATATATAGATAGATTTTATGCACACAAGTTATCTTGAAACAACCCAAAGCCTATCAGTTGGTGAATAAATAGATAAGTTTTAGTGTATCTGTGGATTTCCCTTGAGCAATAAAAAGAAACAAATTACTAATTACATGCAATATCATGGGAAAACATTGAAAAACTCAGTTGCACAAAAGATTCAGATGAAAAAGATAATGTACTCTGATTCCACTTATATGCAATTATAGAAAACACCAAAATAAATTATAATGACCAGGAGTAAAACAGGGGTTGTTCTAGGGTACGGATGGGTTAGAGAAATATTCCCTCTTACTATGTTTTGGAAGTTTGAGTGTAAGGTTGCAATTTAAGTTTAGACCACAATAGACTCCAACTCAGGAATTTTGAATCTAAGGGAATGATGTGGTAATGGAAGGGAAGTTGAGAATTCAGGCATGCCAGTAATGACATGCTGAGAGCATCTAAGTCCAGCAAAACGATGCCAAGTCAATATTATATGCTGGCAATTTCTGTAATGTGACATTGGTTTTGTCTGCATTGCCTGGGATCTCTTTGTTTTCTATTCATTTCCTGAGCTTGGTTCTTAAGACTTCTTATTGATTCCATTATCTACAGCTACTCTTCCAATAAATTTACATTTAGCTTAAGTTACTTGAAGTCAGCTTCTGTTGACTTAAAAAAAAAAAAAAAAACTGTAACAGACTTCTAGGTGCTGAATAATGGAAATTTTCCTAACTATACAGCGGGAAAATTCTTTAGAAGGGAATTCAATAGGAATATACTCTTGTGTTTAATATACCATTGTTTTCAATACATAATGGATTACATTACAAACATATTCTAAGAATCACCATTCTTCAACTTAATTTTGCAGTTGATAGAAATTAATTGCTAAACTCATTGATTCTTCGTCAGTATCCCTATTTTCAGGACCACATAATTTTAAAATTCAGGCTCAAACCATTATTCTCCAGAATAAAGTTTCTAGTGGAGTTTTTTTTTTTTTTTTTTTTTTTGCTATCTCAGGTGATAACTCAGCTTCAATTCACCTTTGGTGTTGATTTTGCTCTCATTTCTTGACTAGAGTCTTGGCAAAGGCCTTTCCTTCTTCCTCTAGCTAATGAACTAGGTTCTTGTTTCTTCATCTCTAAGCACATGTCTTAGGACTTGGTCCCTTTAAGTGCCTTGGTGCTACCTCTAGCCAAGTCTCCATCACATGGAGAGCAGTGCCTTTTAGTAATTCTATTGATTGCCAGTCAACAGATTTCCCTAACACCATTTTCCTGCCAGAACATTCACTGGCTGCCCTCCAGTGGACATTGCTGATTACATGGGCAGGCTGCCTGCTTTCTTATCTTTGCCTACTGCCTACTGGCAAATTCCCCGCACAGCACACTTGCCAGTCCAGACTCTTATTATTAACTGCCAGAAACTTCTCAAATCATGTTTCTCATAGCTCAATAAAGTCTTTGGTCCCCAGGGTTCTCAGTTTGTTTTCTAAGTTCTTGATGGATGAATTGGTAAAATCATAACTTTTGTTTTCATTTATAGTATAGTTAAAAATCCATTATTGTTCTTATAATTGGCCTAGTTAGGTTTCTTATGCTATGTGCATCCCCTTCCCTTCCTTCCCTCACTGCATTCTTCCCTCCCTCTTTTAAATGTAGTTAGAGAAAATTTCAGCCTAATTGAAGCCATCCGGGAAATTTCTGGAAACATTCTCCAAATTTAAATTTATACAAGAAGATATTCTCAGTAGAGTCTTTGCAGTACTGTGAATTTTCTTCCTCTGTATGAAAAGAGGTACATAACAAGGGTTGAATTTCAAAACAGGAAGAGTTTAGATTTTTCTCAGTATTCTACATATTTTCATTTTTATTATTTTAGATCAGATTTAATGTTTGATAAAATTATATAATAACTGAATGTTATTAATCAAGATAATTTTGAGGATAAAGATTTTTTCTCCTATTGCTTCAAGGCATAATTATTTTTAAAGGACATCTTTTTAATATATGTTAGTATAGAAGCAAACACTACCAAAACATGTAATTTTCAAAGTATAAAAGCACTTGAATCTGAAACTGTGCCAGATTTTTAAGTGTATCCATGCTGTATATTGCACTGATGTTTTAGAATGTTTATCAGGACACATGAAAAAGATAAGCAAATGTGAGAAGTCATGAACATTTTATATTTAGGATTAGTATAAATACATTTGGAAGGTATCAGAGGCAGTTTTAATTACATTTTATTTCAAATGCTATTTCATTCTGTTTATTTGGAATTTAATTCACAAGAAAAAAATCAAACCAATATTGCAAATACAGTTATGATTAGCCTTTATTTACATAAGTAATTTATATTGTATTTTCCATGCCCTAAGGAAGCACACAGGTATAAAAACCACTCATTTATGACCATATATATTAAGTACAGACTTCATGTTTGTTAATATGACAGCTAATGATTCCAAATAAATTGTGTTGGCTCTTAATATCCCAAAATGGTAATAAGCTAAAGAGAAGATTTTTTAGTGTAACTTTACCACAATGAATTACAAAGTAATGTCTTAAAAACAGCTATGCTTATATTAAAACTAATGCATTGGGCTAGGATCCTTTAGCATCAAAATGAAAACTGTCAATATTTCCAACATTCAGTTTTTTTAATTTATTTTTAAAATTTTTTTGTTTGGTATGAGGATTGACTCCAGAGGCACTTTACCACTTACCTACATCTCCAAATCTCCAACCCTTTTATTTTGAGACAGGGTCTCACTATGTTCCTAAGATTGCCAAGACAGGCCTCAAACTCGACTCAGCCTCCCATGTAGCTGGGATTATAGGTATGCACCACTGGGCCAGGCCCATCCAGGTGTTTGGTAAGCCAATTCATTCTGATAGACCCACATTAAGGTGATATTATTTCCCCAACACCAAATCAGATGTTTTTCATTCTCTGTAATTTTATTTTTGAATAATTGAACTTTTTCACTTGCTTTTTTAAAAGTTATTCAGGGTAAATTGACTCTTGTCTTTACTTTCTATGTTATGCTTTGGCACCATTGCTGATTACATCTACAGGGATGGCAATCCAAATTGACTTTTAAAGATATTGTTGAACTTGCCTTCTGTAATCATACTTTTAACTTTTTTTCTGCATGAGGATGTGATAAATTTTGGAATGAGAAATGTGTTAAATGCCTCAATTTTCAAAAGAGATAGTTATACTTATTACCTGTTTATCTGGGGAGCTGAAGTATTTGCAGTAAATAATTATTCATTTACATTTTAAGCTAATGTATAACTTTCAGTTGATGTCCTTAAGGACTTGAGAAAAGTACTGTTCACAAATACCTAATTATGGAGACAGTTTAAGAGATAATTGGTTATTCTAGGTGCTCCAGTTAAGATCCCCAAAGAGCAATGTACTTAGACTATGTTAACTCAGCTCCTTGAAGAAATGCTTTTGTTTTCATAGAGAACTAGATAAACATATTCATCTGATTATATTTCTGCATTCCCTAGTAACTTTATCTCTCTTTATTCTAAATAACTTCTGATCTTTTTCTCTACATCTTTTTACTTGATTAATTGGAATAACCTGCATTTTTTTCAAAAATGTCTAGATGCAGATATGAAATATCAAGCCAATGCTCTCTTTTTCTTGTTTTCAGGACCATTTTATCTTACGATTTCATAATCCCTACAGTATATTAATACCTCATGCTATGTAAGTCAATGGTTTGTTTGCTTTTGCATTTTCTCAGTAGTATCACTATTTGAGGCATATTTTCTTGAATAGCTGCTTACTTTGTGCAAGGTACAGTATTAAGTGCTATATACCATTTTTCACAACTGCCTTTTGGAGGCAAAATATAACTTTAGATACCAAGTAACTGGTATGGCATTGACTATTAAAACAAATGTACCCAACTTGTAGTATGAGAAAAAATACCTTTCTAACATTCTTTCTAAACAGGCCTTTCAATTTCTCTACACTATTATTAACATAATAAAATACCTAAACTATCTTTAAAAGGAATTCAAAATAAGGCAGATTATTATATTAATTGGATGGATAGAAACATGATAAAGCAAACAATATTACTTGGATAATCTAGGTGGTACATATATGGTGTTCACAATTTCCGTATGCTTGAAACTTTTCATAATAAAATTCTGGAAAGAAATACTTATTAATCTTATGGTTATGGAAATACTTTCACCGATCATCTTGGTCCCTACCAACACCCACTCGGCTAGTATTCTTTGTTGTTCTGTGACTTGCTGGTACCACCTTACTTGTATGTAAGGAAATTGAGAATTTATTGGCTAAAAGAGTCTCTGAAGTTGTAGCTTCTTTTTTTTCTGGCTCCCCCACTTAATATCAAATGAGCTTTAGGATTCCTGTCTGAGTATTAGGGGAATAAAAATCAGAGTCTACTCCATCTGATGTAAAGATTAAATGAGAGGATAAATTGAAAGCACTTAAAACAAAGATGGCGTATGCTAAGAAATCCGTAAATACCAGCTAATTTTACTTATCTAACAATCCAGGTATTGCTTATTTTTCTCTGCTGTACTCTTTTTAACCAAAAGACATTAAATCTGTGATTCACCCTCCCAAATTTAAAAAGTTAGTTATTAGTTAACAGTCATTTATTTAAAATAAGTGAAGGAAGTTAATTGCTAATAACTTTTTAAAAACTAAAACTATTATTATCATATGTTGCCTAGTAACCAAATTCTTTTTTTAACCAAAATTATTTTGCTCAAAAATAGATGAATTTCAATATTTTTAAAACTAATACTATTACAAATTTCTACTTTGCAAAAGTTAAACTATAATTCTTTTGTGATTTGCTTGTGTAGGTATCAGATCAGGTAAAAATAGTATTTTCTTAATAAATATGGTTGTGAGATCTAAAAAGTAGCAGAACTAACTGAATTCTGACAGGAAATGTTTAAGCTTTAAATACCCTTAGGAATACAGCTTCTTCTTTTTGATATCTACTCAACATAGTAGCACATAGCTGGCAATATCTCCATCTAGAAAGCAAGCATCTTTTATATTTTTTTTCATTTATTCCCAAAGTAATAAAATAGAATGATAACTCCGATATAATACCTGATAGACTACCCATTTAAGCCATATTATTATTTTATTTTATTTTATTGGGGGGGTACTGGGGATTGATATCAGGGACACTCAACCACTGAGTCATATCCCCAAACCTATTTTGTGTTTTATTTAGAGACAGGGTTTCACTGAGTTGCTTAGCACCTCACCATTGCTGAGGCTGGCTTTGAACTCACAATCCTCTTGTCTCAGCCTCCAGACCCACTGGGATTACAGGCATGCACCACTGCAGCCAGGGAAGCCATATTTTTTAAAACCCTGATTATTTGCAGGAGAATCCTGACTATGAAAGATCTGTAACTCAATATAAATTATAATAGGAAGCAAAAAGATATTTTTAATTTTCTAAAGTTATCAGATTTCTAATGGGAAAAATACATTTTTCACATTCACAATGTTTAGAAATATTACATATAGCTGAAAAGGAAATTAAGGGGAAAATAATAGGATGGTTACTCTATTCCATAAAAATTCCCATTGCAACTTTTGAAACTAGCTTACATACAAGGAGAGTTCCACAAATATTTGTTGATGATGATGATAGATTGCACATTTTGTGTGCACTAATGTCAGTGCATGAGCACACTGCTGTGTTTCTAAAACCAAAGCAAGCAATAATGTTGACAAATGACCACACTCTCAGCTGCTTCTAAGTACTGGTAGTTAAGGGGGCTTCATCCATTTATCAAGACTGTAACTGAAATTCAGCTGCAATGTATTTGTCCAACTTGAACGTTTAGCATAAACATCATTTATCTATAGCTACTTCTATTCTCTTTAGATAAGTCTTAAGGTCAACATTCTTCTCAAAGCATTTTGGAAACATTCAGAAGTACTGGCTTCCATATGACGTATGAGGTTTCTGTACCCTAACATGAAAATAATAATTAAGGGGGGGAAAAACCCCTCCATTCTATTTTGTGAAGTTAAACTAGTCTTTGCAGCAGCTTAATTCTCAGTTTCTGGAGACAGAGGAGATTGTATTAGAGTCCAATAAGACTAATTAAGACCTATTAAGACTAATAAGACCTATTTCTAGCTTTATTCCCTTGGAAACATAACTAAAGCCTGCTAAGTTTTGTAAAGTCAACTGTGAGATGTTGCTACAAAGAATTCCCATCTCCTAGAGCTTTTGTGAAATTAAATGATACAATATATATTATGTATTTAACAGAATATCTTATATATATTAAGTACTCAAAATATAGCTAACATACCTATTTTATAGGTATTTTAAGTTTTAAAAATCCACACCAGATACCTGTTTTCTAACCATCCTGTTGGTACATTTCCTATTAGTCCTTATGCTTACCCAGAATCCCTTTCTTGCCCAATCCTTTGGAACAAATCCTTCAGTTTTCCAAATGTTCATCTACAACAAGTAGCTTCCTCAGACTTAATGAAAGATGATCACCTCAAAATTAACACTTCAATGGCAATTTTTAAATTAACATGTAACAATAAATAAAAGTAAAATAAATTACTCTTCATACCCATATGTAACTTCAATAATTATCAACATTTTACAAATCTTGTTTATTTCCTGAGAATTAAGATGAACTAGGTTAACATGATTTATCTCTTTGTTTTCTTCCTAGGAATCCTACACTCTGGAAAAATATAACTGTACATTAATGAACAAATTCATTGTTTCCTCCAGAAAATTCCTACAAATCAATTTATTACAGACAGTAGTCTGCACATCTGTTTAAACAACTTACTTATTAAACAAAAATTTACTTTTCAAGACTTTCTATAATCCCCCGCTCCCATATTGTGTCCACTAGTCCTAAAATATTTATTATGAACTATGTTTAGTCACATTCAATTTCCAGCCTTAAATCACTGGAGCCTGAAATACTGCTTAGACTCAATAAAAATAGCATTTTTTCTTACTTAGATAAATTTGAACTAATTTGATGGTGCTCCATTAACAAGTTATCTGGTGATACTTAGAGGAAATTAATATATATATATATATATATATATATATATATATATATATATATATATATATATGATTTGTGTTTGTCTATGTGTGTAAGCAAAAAAAATGGAAAAGTTAAAGGAAAAACAAAGATTTGTCATTTTAACTATAAATTTTTCAGCTGGCATATCCAAATGATAAGAACCTTTTCAATAACACAAACATGGCATCATTATCATACTTAACATATTCCTTAAAATCAACTGTTACCTTATCCATATTCAAGTTTTCTTGATTATCTCACAGATTAATCTTTAAATATTATTTTCTTTTAAATCAGAATTCAAAAAAAATCCATACATTACATTTGAATACTAGGTCTCTCTTACTCTGTAACAGAATCCTTGCTTGTTAAAATACCATTGATTTGTTGGGTAAATCAGGTCACATGTTCTATAAAATGGTCCATATTCTAAATTTGACATTTTTTTCATGGTATGCTCTTACTTTTTATCCTACTTACCCCTTCCCCCATTTTTCCTGTGAACTTTGGCTAAGAGCTCTCTTACAGATGGTGCTGTGTATTTCCTACTACATTTTAACAAAAAGCACATAATGTAGGGATATTCAATTATTAGGCTAATCATTGGAGATCCATGTGGTATTATCCTTATCCTCCATAATAAATTTCTCCATTACTACTTTACCTGAAAGTATGAACATCTTTTGAAGTATTGTATTAAACTACTTGTTCTTTTTAGTTATACATGACAGTAGTCTATTTTGATGTATTTACATAAACATGGAGTATATCTTACTCTAATTAGGATCCCAGTCTTGTGGATGTACATGATGGTGAGATTCACAATGATGTATTCTATATATGTATATAGGAAATTATACTTCCATCTCTTCATTAGATTTAAAACTACAATTTTTATTGCAAGAAATTCCTCTGTATTTATTTTGAGAAAGAACATCTTTCACCAAATTATTGGGTTACTCTGACACAGATTTTTGTATTGAAATGAATGATAATTTGAATTATTTCTTTTTATTTGCCAGTTTTCAGAGTAATGAAATTGTCTTTGCAGCATTTAATGGTGACCCAGTAAGAATTTTTGTATGATATCATGAGCTTATTAATTTTGTTTACATTTGATGCAGAATCTGCAGCCTAAACAAGTTGTTCCCTATAGGCTAATAGAAACCTTCTATTATTTTTTCAATTTAAGGGCAAACATATCACAGAAGCTTTGAGAACTCCTGAGTATTCATATTATTGAATTGTCACAAATTGATCAAAATTGTGTGATCATCAGTCATTTTAAAAAATAAATGAAACATTATTAACTCAGCCAATCTTAATCTCCATAACTTCCCTCTCAAGAAAGTTAGCCACTATCATTACTTAACAACATACATTAGTTTTCCTTATTTGTGGAATTGACATGAAAGGAATTGTCAAGAATATTCTGTCTTAAGATTCTTTCTTGGTGATGTAAGAAGCAGTAGTTTGCTCATTTTATTTTATTCATCTATTTCATGAATATAACAAAATATATTAGTCCATACATTTGCCACTATGATGCTGTCACAAATATTTTGGCTCTATAATCAATCTTTATAATAAGTCCTCCCAATTTATTCTTTAAGATTGATTTGGAGCTGGGCACTGTGGCACAGGCCTATGATCCCAGTCTCAAATATAAATATATATATATATATATATATATATATATAAAAAATTTATACATATTTGAAATATAATAAATGTATACATATTTACTCTCATATATATAAAAATAAAAAGGGCTGGGATGCCGCTCAGTGGCAAAGTATCCCTGGATTCATCCCTTGTATCAAAAAAAAATGATTTAGGTTTTCTCTTCCATATAAATTTTATTATCAGCTGATTAATTTTGACATGCAGAAAAATAAAAACCAAATTAAAACCTGCTGGAATTTTTTATTATAAATTAAATGGATATAAAGATGAATTTGGAGAGAATTGACATATTTAAAATTCTGGATAATCTAATATATGGCCAATTATGATTTACAAAAAGTCTTACAGTTCAATCCATACATCCTTCCTTGTTCATAACTATTTTATATATTTGTATGTGTTAAAGTGATTTTGTCCAATTTTATTTTTATAAATTGAATTATAAATCAATTGATTCTTTTTATTTTCAGTATAAAATTATACTCTACTATGTAACATGATTTTCCACCTACACATTTTTTTCTGTTATCCTTAAACAATTATCCATGTTTATATCCCAGACTCTTGTGGATTCTTCCATTAAAGTTAATGATGATAGCTATGATACACTTAAGTTTTAGGGAGACAGAATGTGCAATCACCAAATGACTCCATTAAAGTTTATGGTGTGTCTGTTAGATTAGGATACTGTACTGTATATAGCTAGCTATTTTTAGTGCAATAGTACAGTCTTTTTTACACTAGTTATATGTACATGATTCTAATGTTGTTCATTTTATTTCACTAAATTATGCCTGAAGTCATGTAGATTCAGTAAATTTGTAGAGGAATAACAGGAAAAAGCGAAACAGTTTTAGACATCCAAGAGCATGAGACTGTTTTATGGTAAACATAGAAAGAAACTAATGGAAGAAGGTTTATTTGTAGATTACTCTGATGCCATCTCTGGGCTGACAGGAGTCTAGAGTTCTGTCTAGTAGAGGAGAATTTATATCTTGACTTTAAGCAGACAAAAATAGAGATTTTCCTGCATTTTCTGCTTCTTAATTGCTTGTAGCTCAAAATAAATTTTATGTGAAATTGTTGTATTTTGAGGTGACATATTTTGCTTTCCTTCCATACAGATCTGAAAATAATAGTCACATTAATCAAATGAACATTTCAGAAATTTTTGATATTCACAAAAAATGAAAGACAAATTTTATATGTTAAAATATAAGAAAGCCAGGACTTGGGGCTCAAATTAAAAAACAACAGGATTAATTTAAAGAAAACATTGATAGGATTAGGTGAGATTATGAAATTAGAAGTGAGAAAAGATTTTAGAGTAAATAAAATGAAATAATAGCCACTCATGGTGGCACATGAGTATAATTCCAGCTACTTGGGAAGCTGAGGCAGTAGGATCACAAGTTTAAGTCCAGCTTCTTCAGCTTAATGAGACACTGTCTCAAAAAAAAAAAAAAAAAAAAAAAAAAAAAACTGGCTTGGAACTTATGACAAACAGTCTGAGTACCAGAGATCTCTGCATGTGGAGTATCCCCCTGGGAAGGCTGGTGGCACAGAGCCAAAGAGCAGATCACAGGGCTCCTGCCAGCAACTCCACCCAAGAGAGTGGCAGAGCAATAGATGCCCTGTTCCCCTCCTAGCTCACCAGTCAGGCAGGCTGTGGATGCCTCTTCCATCAGAAGTAAGAAATCAGACAAAATCCAGCACAGTCCCATTAACAGAGCTTCCTCTTCATGTGAGGAAAAGTTAAAAAAGAAAAAAAAAAGGGCTGGGGATGTGGCTCAAGCAGTAGCGCGCTCGCCTGGCATGTGGGCGGCCCGGGTTCGAACTTCAGCACCACATACAAACAAAGATGATGTGTCCGATGAAAACTAAAAAATAAATATTAAAAATCTCTCTCTCTCTCTCTCTCTCTCTCTCTCTCTCTCTCTCTCTCTCTCTCTAAAAAAAAAAAAAAAAAAGGCCTGGGATGAAGCTCAGTGGTAAATCACCTCTAGGCTCATTGCTGAAAGAAAGAGAGAAAGGAAGGAGGAAGGGGGAGAGAGAGAAGAAAGGAAGGAAAAAAGAAGGGAAGGAAGAAGAAAGGAAGAGAAGGTGAGGCAAAGGAAGAAGGAGAAAGTTCTTTAAAAATAAGAATTAAATACACAATTGATCACAAATAATATTAATTGAACTTAATGAGAAGAATGTCTCAAGGAATACTTTGTCAGTACTATAAAATTCATTTTTATTATAAAATTAATTTTTTCTGTCATCTGATAGTCCGTGTTTTCCACTTTTATTTTAAAATATTTTATTAGTGCATTGTAATTATATATAAGAGTGAGGTTCATTGTGACATATTCATACATGTACATAATATAATTTATTCCAATTAATTCCCCAATACTTCCCTTTCTTCCCTTCCCTCCTGCCCCTGTTCCTCTTCTTTTATTTTCTGGTCTTCTGTTTATTTATATGCATATATATTTTTTCATTACTGTATATAATTATACATAATGTGGAATTCAGTTCAGTATATTCATACATGCATAGAGCACAATTTGGTTGATTTTATTCCTCACATCTTAATAATCACCTTCTTTCTCATAACAAATATAGCAAATGACTTCCTTTCTCTATCATACATGGGAAAAAGATAAAAGAGTCATCTCAAGTTGCCTCTCAGTGGTGTGTTTTTATCCTGTCTGCACTGTTTTTATTCCTTCTCCCATTACAAAAAATCCCTACCCTAAGGTGCTGTGTCTTCCTCATAAAAACCAATGAAAGACTAAATGTGAGGAATACCATTCTTCTCTGTGGTCTTTCTATATTTCTAAGACACAAAGAAGTCCTACCTCCTTACTTCTAAGACACAAAGAAGTCCTACCTCCTTATGATTGGGGCCATTATCCCTGTCCGTGTGATGATTCTCTTCCTTATCCAGTGGAAGAGCCCTTGGCATCAACCACAGCTAAATATTAAATGAATTTCTTAGGAACAGAATGAAGGGAGGGGAAGAGAAGGAAGGAGATATGAGAAAAGCAGCTAGGAAGTAAGAGGAAGAGAAAAGGTAAGGGGATATATTTTTTTCCCAATAACCTCCTCTAACATCTACCCGCCTATACCATCAAAATAATTCTGTGACAAAGAATTTATATAAAATAATAAATAATAACACTCAAGAAAATTTAAAATTTCAAGGCCTAAAAAAAAAATAGTACATAACAAGGACTATCCAACCATCCCTTACTTCCTAATTACCATTGTTCTCTTTTGATAGTGTAATGAAAAAAAAAAATAGCAAACTTGAGGGGGAGGGGAAGGAAATCCTAGAATGGGACTACTAGCATATTAGCATATTCAGTGGTTTAGTTTAGTGTAGTCTTGCTTCTTTCCTTTGATTAAGCTACTTTGATTGACTTAGCTAATGCATGTTACCTGAGAATTATTTGTCAATGCTATTGTTTTGTATGTTGTAAAGAAAATATTTCCACATTTACCTATGTTAAATCTGTATGAATAATTTTCTTATGATAGCTTTATATTCATTTTGTATAATCCCTAATTTTTAAAATTGTCATTAATTTTTTGTATTCTTTTTATAAACTACACTTTAAGTATATATAATAAAATTACAAATAAATAAATTGTACAAAGTTATTATAATATTACTTAGACATTTATATTCTTCTTCTATTTAATTTACAATGGATTATGAATTGAGAAATTGAAACAAATATCTCTTAAATGTTTCTGTCAATTTTTCCTGTATTTATTTTATAAATGTAATGTTAAATGTACATGGTGTCCTTTATCATCCCATTTAAAAATTCTACATTAAAAGCATTCTTGATTTTATATATATATATATATATATATATATATATATATATATATATATATATATATATATATAATCATAGTGTGATTATATATTTTTTGAGTAGTATGGTATGTCTTTATTATTTTTATATATAGTCAATTTTTTCAAGAAAATTACTGAGACAATATGGGTTTCCTTTTTAGATTTTTGTTTTGTTTTCTCTGATTTTTACAGTCATATTAATTTTTACATATAAATGGTATCTCCTTTGTGTTTATTGTTAAAACTGATATAACTGGTCTTTCTTTTGAAAGGCCCATTTGTTTTACTTTGTGGATTTTAGTATCCTTTGTTTTGTCTGGTTTTCTATTGTTGTGATCTAAATTATGTGAATTTTGCCTTTTGTAATTTTATATCACAATTTTTTTCATGAATTAGAATACATATACTCTATTAGGTATCTATAGTTTCCAGATTTTAAGAATGAATTATTAATTACATCAAGTTAGCTTTCCCTTCTTTTCTATATAATTGTTATCCATTTTATTTTAATTTGGGTCTCTCTTTAAATAACTATTTGTGGTACAAGAGGGATGAATTGTTCAAATCCTTTCAATTTAAGATTAAATTTCTATCTCTTTCATTTGTGAGAATACTCAGAATAGAACTTCCTGGTAAAAGCTTTCTTGTAAGGACACAGTTCTGTAAAAATTGCTCCATTGACATCTAGCATTTACAGTTGTAGAAGAGAGAATTACAGTGAATGCATCCATTTTTCAGTTCCTCCCTTGGTTAACATGATTCTCTCTGTGTGATTATGATAATCACTTTTTAATATTGCAGGTGCATAATTTCATAATATTAATTTGTATATAGTGTTTATTAAATAATCTAAGTGTTGAAACTTCAAAGTGTTCATATTTATGTTTTTGTTCATTTTAAGAAAGTTTTTCTGCCAGGCATGGTGGCGCATGCCTGTAATCCTAGCTGCTCAGGAGGCTGGGATAGGAGAATTGCAATTTCAAGGCCAGCATCAGCAATTTAGCAAGGCCTTAAGAAACTCAGCAAGACCTTGTCTCAAATTTAAAAAATAAAAGGGGCTGGAGATGTGGGTCGGTGGTTAAGTACCTCTAGGTTGGATGCCTGGAACAAATATCTATGTAATTGAATGAAAATTTTCCATTCATCTTGATCTTTTCTTTAAGCATACTATTTTTTCCATTATTCTTTCTTTAGAAGTATTCACATTTCTTTATCAATTGGTTCCATATGATATTCTCCAAAATAAATATCACTGATTTTTTAATTTAAAAAATATTTGATACTACTGCTTTATGTTCTAATTTAGTTTAAAGTTTTATGGTATTGTTATCTTTTTTTCTTAAATTGTTTTTCATAATTTACTGCTTGTCTTGCTAATTATTAACTCATCATTGACAATATTATGATATTGAGAAACAATATCATTGAGAAACAATATCATTGAGAAACAATATCAGTTGTTAAATTATGAAACAAAAAAATTGAGAAACGAAAAATTAGAAATCTCCCAATCTCCCTCCATGATATTGTCTTTTCTTGACCTCATTGATTTAGTCATCTTTAGGAATCTGAGGCAGTGCAATGATTTTAAGTTTGCTTCACTCAAAGTGTATTCCACAGAAATATAGATATAGTTTACTTAACTCCTCTTCTAGGTGATGAAAACCGTTTTTAAGGTTAAATACTTTAAATTTGATCTCAGAGATTGGAAGCTGATCATATGCTTTTGTGTTTGTCACTAAGTTATTCAAGGTCATTGTGAAGAAGTTTGGGTACCTGATAGCTTCCTACTTGGTTCTTTGTTATATTTTCTCCCTAAGCACTTTGCAACAGAAGGCTTCCACTGAATACCTGTTTCATTGAAGTGTGTCCTGTGTTTTTTAATCTTCTCTTTCTTCTAAATTGGTTCCATTGACTGTCTACTTTGGTAAAAGTCAGATAAAAATAGAATACTATCTCAGTTTTTTTGCAGGATGGCATATAATTTTGCTAAGGTTATATTATGAAAAGTTTCAAACATAAAGCAAAGTAAAAAAGAAATTTATAGCGAACTTCCAAATTCTTTTTTTTTCTTTTTTTTTTTTT
The DNA here is from genome assembly GCF_047511675.1 of Marmota flaviventris. Classification (NCBI taxonomy): domain Eukaryota; kingdom Metazoa; phylum Chordata; class Mammalia; order Rodentia; family Sciuridae; genus Marmota; species Marmota flaviventris. The sequence continues at coordinate 20,936,426 of NC_092518.1, read as the reverse complement.
AATTTTTTATTGTTGGCTGTTCAAAACATTACATAGTACTTGATATATCATATTTCACAATTTGATTCAAGTGGGTTATGAGCTCCCATTTTTACCCCATATACAGATTGCAGAATCACATCAGTTACACATCCATTGATTTACATATTGCCATACTAGTGTCTGTTGTATTCTGCTGCCTTTCCTATCCTCTACTATCCCCCCTCCCCTCCCCTCCCCTCCCCTCTTCTCTCCCTGCCCCCTCTACTGACATTCGTTTGTCCCCCTTGTATTATTTTTCCCCTTCCCCTCACTTCCTCTTGTATGTACTTTTGTATAACTCTGAGGGTCTCCTTCCATTTCCATGCATTTTCCCTTCTCTCTCCCTTTCCCTCCCACCTCTCATCCCTGTTTAATGTTAATCTTCTTCTCATGCTCTTCGACCCTACTCTGTTCTTAGTTACTCTCCTTATATCAAAGAAGACATTTGGCATTTGTTTTTTAGGGATTGGCTAGCTTCACTTAGCATAATCTGCTCTAATGCCATCCATTTCCCTGTAAATTCTATGATTTTGTCATTTTTTAATGCAGAGTAATACTCCATTGTGTATAAATGCCACATTTTTTTTATCCATTCATCCATTGAAGGGCATCTAGGTTGGTTCCACAGTCTAGCTATTGTGAATTGTGCTGCTATGAACATCGATGTAGCAGTGTCCCTGTAGCATGCTCTTTTTAGGTCTTTAGGGAATAGACCGAGAAGGGGAATAGCTGGGTCAAATGGTGGCTCCATTCCCAGCTTTCCAAGAAATCTCCATACTGCTTTCCAAATTGGCTGCACCAATTTGCAGTCCCACCAGCAATGTACAAGTGTACCCTTTTCCCCACATCCTCGCCAGCACTTGTTGTTGTTTGACTTCATAATGGCTGCCAATCTAACTAGAGTGAGATGGTATCTTAGGGTGGTTTTGATTTGCATTTCTCTGACTGCTAGAGATGGTGAGCATTTTTTCATGTACTTGTTGATTGATTGTATGTCCTCCTCTGAGAAGTGTCTGTTCAGGTCCTTGGCCCATTTGTTGATTGGGTTGTTTGTTCTCTTATTGTCTAATTTTTTGAGTTCTTTGTATACTCTGGATATTAGGGCTCTATCTGAAGTGTGAGGAGTAAAGATTTGTTCCCAGGATGTAGGCTCTCTATTTACCTCTCTTATTGTATCTTTTGCTGAGAAAAAACTTTTTAGTTTGAGTAAGTCCCATTTGTTGATTCTAGTTATTAACTTTTGTGCTATGGGTGTCCTATTGAGGAATTTGGAGCCCGACCCCACAGTATGTAGATCGTAGCCAACTTTTTCTTCTATCAGACGGCGTGTCTCTGATTTGATATCAAGCTCCTTGATCCATTTTGAATTAACTTTTGTGCATGGCGAGAGAAAGGGATTCAGTTTCATTTTGTTGCATATGGATTTCCAGTTTTCCCAGCACCATTTGTTGAAGATGCTATCCTTCCTCCATTGCATGCTTTTAGACCCTTTATCAAATATAAGATAGTTGTAGTTTTGTGGATTGGTTTCTGTGTCCTCTATTCTGTACCATTGGTCCACCCGCCTGTTTTGGTACCAGTACCATGCTGTTTTTGTTACTATTGCTCTGTAATATAGTTTGAAGTCTGGTATCGCTATACCGCCTGATGCACACTTCCTGCTTAGCATTGTTTTTGCTATTCTGGGTCTTCGAACTTCCAAATTCTTAACACCTACATTCCACTACTAAAATTTTACTAGACTTTTTATCGAACATTTTCCCTCTATGTATTCATCAATTAATCCATCTTATTTCTCATGCATTTCAAGTGGATTTTCAGACAGCAGTACTCTTTATATCAACAGGAAGATCACTAACTAGAGTAAAATGTGTTTGGTATATTTTCTATTTTTATATAAATTTTACATATAAGGCAATGTAATCTTAAATATACTCTTGCTCAATTTTGGCAGAGAAAAATTGTAACCCAATTTTCTCAAGACATAAAATATCATATAACTCCAGTAAATTCCCTTAAGCTCCTTCCTAGAATATCTTCACCCTAACCCTTTGGAGGACAAAGAAGATTTGATATTTTCTCTATAAATTACTTTTACTTGTTCTAAAATATCATCTGGTATACAATATTCTACCTGTGAATGTACTATAGAATGCAATACAATGAAGAGAATGTAGTAATTTTTGTAAGGCCTCTTTCACAGAATATAATGATTTTTGAGATCTAGCTATGTTGTTGGGTGTATCATTATTTTATTTCATTTTACTGCTGAGAGGCATTTTGTTACCAAAATATACCAACATGTGTTCATTCTCCTATATGGCTACCTGGGCCATATACAGGGCCAAGTACAGTTTTGGATTTATGAATACAACTATTGTAATGAGGTTTACAGGTCTTGTTTTGAACATATATTTTTGCTTCTCTTGTTTTCCCATGGTAGATATACTTTTAATTTTATAAGAAACTCCCTGAAATTGTTTTCTGAAATAGTTAAACTATTTTATACCCTCACCAACAATGTATGAGAGCTAAAGTTGCTTACAACTTTATCAACATTTAATTTTGTCCTTTTTTTAAAATTTTTTTTTAGTTGTTGACAGACCTTTATTTTATTTATTTATATGTGGTGCCGAGAATCAAACCCAGTGCTCACACATGCCTGGCATGTGCGCTACTGCTGAGCCACAGCCCCAGCCCTTCTTTTTTTAAATTTATTTTTTAGTTGTAGTTGGACACAATACCTTTTATTTTATTCATTTATTTTTATGTGATACTGAGGATTGAACCCAGGGCGTCACACATGTTATGCGAGTGCTCTACCACTGAGCCATTCTCATGGGTATGTAATGCAATTCCATTGTATTAGCTAGAGTATATTTTTAAAGAAAATACATCTCTGTTTTCTAGGTAAAAAGTAGTTTTGCTTGCAGTCTTCAGAAATTCATTCTGGTCAGCCTTTTGTCTTTACCTGTTATGTTGCCTTCAATGGTATGTGGTTAATAAAGAAGCCCTAAATGAGAAACAGTCTAGGGCCTCTGATACAGAAGCAGCCTAGCAGGGTTCTTCAGAAAATATTCTGCTAGGTTTTCCCAAAATACAATTTTCCATCATTTTCCAATATCCTCTTTCAGCCAGGACCAAATTGTATCATATTGGATATACATGCTCTTGATATGTTGATTGTAGCCTTTGCTTGTTTATGTCATAATGATGTTTTGTCCCTTTGTCATTATTGTAAACAATTTGGCAGAAAATGAGAGATATATATGAGTACTTACCTCATTATTTGCCCAGATTTTCATGGGGGAAATGTTTAAAAGAAAAAAAAAATTCAACAGGATATACAGTTTTTAAATTATGAAGCAATATTGCAAAAAGGTCCATTAATTCCTAAATCCATTTTTATCATTATATGCTACTAGTGAAAAAGGAACCATTTGCAATCCATTTTTCATCACTATATTAATGAGTTTTGGATGATTTTGTTTTATTTTAATCTCTAATTGAAATTTCACCCCAAGCAGGGTTTTCTTATTGAAAATTATAATAAGGAGATTTTCCATGTAGTTGGTAGATTGGTTTCAAGGCTTTTAAACTTTTTTCAACAGAAACAATCAGTTTCTATGCTGTGACATAACAAAAGCTCCTACCAGTTCTAATGTACTGAGAATACAATTGAAGTAACTTGCTGGTCTGGAAAAAAAGCTAAATAAATGTACACTATTATATTAAATTTTCATTTTTCAAGGCAAAGATTAGAGTTTATGTCTAAAAGTTAATGTTCTGTTACTAAATATTCTGATATCTAGGCAGTGTTCTAATCCTAAAGGCCAATTGTTTGTCCATGCTTATACTGAAAATGCAGTAAGATCCAACCAATTTTTACATGTACAACCCAAAGGAACTTAAATGAATATTTGAAGACAGAAACTTGATTCTAAAAGAAATCTGATGCTAGATGAGCTGTTTGATTCCTGGTGGTGGGTCAAGGGGTAACACACTCTGTTTCTATGAGCAGCACTAGACATTCAGGTCCTTGTAAACCTTGTAGTAGAGCAGCTGCTTAATCCATTCAAACTATGGAAGTAACCATATACTAACCAAAAAAGAAAAATCAGATACTGTTTTTAGTATAGCAAGAGAGTCAGCCATCATCACGTGCATTAGTAGAGATTCAAAAGCAGGCAGAGGAGTGGGATCCTTCTATAGTAGAATCAAGGGAACGTTTCAGGTATGCGTGCCCTGATTGGAGACTTTTGTCATGGGGAAGCTACTGTAGGTGAGCTACCTAGAATATGTAGTTCTCTGGGTCCCCAGAATAGCAGACAGTTAAGACATACTAGATGTCATGGTAGATTGAAGTGCATTTTTGTAGAGAATATGTTTCTAGGATTCTTAGAATTACTCATTTCCATTTTGATACAGAGATTATTATTTGACTTCCTGGAATGTTATTAGAGATGATGGTCTAACTTCCTGTAAGTCTGAGTAATAGATAATGGGCTGGCTTCCTAGTCTAGTTTCTATAGAAAATAGATTAGTTTCTTGGAGTGGTTGCAATAGGTTGTGGGTCACAATTCCATTTTAGTACGTAATCTAGCCAATGTTCCATTGAATTTTTAGTCTCTTAAAACTGAAAAATGAAAACTTTACATAAGAACACAGTATGAAGGGAACATTGCTTCATTATGCAATTAATATATAACTTTGAACAAACACTACAAACAGCCCTCATCTCGAAGACTCCATTGCTTGTTATAATATGAGAAGGTAGATGGTGGGGAATAGCTGATGAACATAACATTCTAACTGGACAGTGATCTAAGTCAATCATTTACCTTGTATTCAGGATCATATTAGATTATATCCTATCTAGAGCAACTCTATCCAAGATTTTGAACAGTTCATCAATAATCTCCATGAAAAGATGTGGTATTTAGATACAGTCCTTTGGATCTGCTGCTCTAGGTAATGCCAGAATTATCAGAGAAGAATATATTACATAGTTCAAGGGTTACTGTGAAACATTTTCTATGGCTTGACAATAAAACATCTAGGACAGCTTCTTGTTTTTTGCAACTTGGTGTTCCTTTAGATTAAATGGCAATGCATATAACCTTCAAACTAAACAGGGGATATCCTTAAGTTCTGAAAAATGAAGAAATCTGGAGAGTATAACAATGATTGATCTTTGCTCACCTATAGTAGCTTCCCCAAGGAAATCCTAGAATATTGTCTTTGGCCAAGTTTCTTTGGAAACTTGGGGAGAGTCAGATTTACCAGATGTGGCAGTAATTTTTATCTTTAACACTATCAGTAAAAAAGAAAGACTCCCAAGAAAGTATCTTCAAATGGCTATTAAAGTTGTAATAACTATTCAAGTATTATATTTCTGAAATTCCTAATAGTTTGCGGCTTTTATCTCATAAGTCTTTTACTCATGATATGGAACATTAATTTGGACTCTGACTTACTGATGACAGAAACCTATCACAGGATCTTAGCCACCTGAAGACCAGTGACTTCTAGACCTTTGTCCCATGTGTTTAGGCCTGCGAGAGTGTGCTGTTAACATCAATATTGTAGAAATATTCAAAGCACTGGTGAGGTGAATTCATGATGAATCTGCTAACATACCTGGGGAAATATGGCTATGAGGAAAATATGAATTCAATAAATCCTGTGGAAGCCTTGGAGAAATGGAATGAGTGTATAGCGTATGTCTTGCTGTTCTGTAAAATAAGAACTTTGAAATCAGTATAATTAAAATAAAATACTTGCATATTAAAAACATAATCTAGTAACTGCTGAAATAAGAACTAGTATTTAAAATTTAATCGTATTGGGTTCCTTTTTCAATAGTGTCTCTTTGCTTTCTACAATTTCATCACTAGAAAAGATGTCTGATGCACAAACTCTGAATATTGCTATGTACATCTGGGACAAGGAACATCTCACTTCAATAATCCACATACAAGCAATATAAAAAATAAATTGCATGTTTTATCCTATTTATTACTGTTATATTGGTATGCAAAACATTTTCCTATAGCACATCAGTATCTAGGATCACTATATCCATACCTCATGGTACTATTTGGCATCCAAGAGATAGAAATTCACTGGGCATTTTACAGCTGCCCTCCTGAAAGAATGGAACCAGCTAAAACCAAACATGATTCCTGTTGAAAAAGAAAACCATTTATAACTTGAGACTAAGATTCCCCAAAGCAAGCAGAGGTACAGATGAAATGGATCTGGGGGGCAGGAGAAAAGACTGGGCTCATCAAACCAGCACCCACATACATGAAAGCATAGTGGTTTGCAGTGGGACTTCAGACAAGTTGAAGGTGATAATCAAGATAGAAAGAAGATATAAATTAAGACATTCCAAAGGAAACTGAGGTGGTTAGAGAGAGACAAGGATGTATGCTCTATTAATATCTGTACAGACAGGAAATAATTTTAACCAGAAAACTAACTTGACATTCAAATGCATCACCCCTTCAGTTACAACAAATGAATAGGTGTAATTAATTTTTTCAATCCTCCCCCAGGGTTCAGGGAGAATATCATCTTCTCTGAACACCAGGTAATTCATTGGGAAACTAGGATTTCATTCCAACTCAGGAGAGTATCCCTGCATCTAAATCAGAAAAACAGTTCAGTTTTCAGTTTTGTTACCCCATCATCATTCCCTCTCCTCAAAGTTCTCAAATAGGCATGCTCAAATTTACATATAGTAATGGTGGAAGTCACACAGTTTTAGATTATTAAGGAAGATTCACATGATCCAAAAACAACAAGTTTTGAAAGCCCTTGTTTATTTCAGGAAAAAGGATACAATAAGTCTTAGTGTCAGAATAGAAAGTTTGGGAGCAAACTCCAGTTAGTTGTTCTCCCTCTTCAAGTCCCTTAGTGGTCATTTTAGTCACTTGAATCAGGAACCACCAATATTTGCATAGAGGCAACAGTGATCAAGGATATCATACAGAAACATCTCCTACTTCAGCAGAACATCTTAGGCTAATTCCAGTCCTGCTAGAATTAACTCATATAGGAAAAAAAAAAAAAAAAAAAAAAAAAACGATCTTTAAAAAGAAAACAAACAAATAATAACAATAAAAAATCTCTATCACTTGATTGTCCTCTGATGCCCATAAATAATCAAGATTCTATCTTCTGTGCTAGTGGCCTTTCAGAGCAGGCTCCTATGCTACCACTGCATATTATAATATTATCATGGTATTTTTTTCATTTACTTACTTTTTCAAATACCCTTTGATAATCATTCTCAAATAGGCCAATAAGTCCATAAAATGGTTTTCAATATTATTATTTTTTAATATTTATTTTTTAGTTGCAGTTAGACACAATATCTTTATTTTATTTACTTTTATATGGTGCTAAGGATTGGAACCGGGGCCTCTCATGTGCTAGGCGAGCGCTCTACCACTGAGCCACAATCCCAGCCCTATTTTTTAATATATATATTTTTAGCTGTAGATGGACAAAATATCTTTATTTATTTATTTATTTTTATGTGGTGCTGAGGATCGAACCCAGTGCCTCATATGTCAGGCCGTCAATCTACAACTGAGCTACAACCCTAGTCCTCAATATTATTTTTTATATAGACAAATGTAACAGAGGATTTCTCAGATTTTTCTTTCTCCTAAACTATCATTATTGTCCTATACTGGACTTTCTGTTTGTTGATTTCTTTCATAGTTAACTGAACAGTTCCCTGAAAAATAGAACATGAGTTACATAGTTATGACTTTTTTTAATCATAGAAATTTTTTATTGTGCTTTAATAATAGCTGGTGACATGTCCACTTGTATTTTGAGTTTTATCTAAAATAATTATCTTGTACATAATGTTAAAACAGAACTAAGTTACTGTTTAAACTAACAAATTCAGGTTCAACATATATGTTAACATTTGCATAAAGGAAATGAGGATATAAAGGTAATTAGACAAGTGTCTATCCCAAGAATTATATAATGCCAGGATGGCAAAACTAAATAGTCACCATGGCATAAATCATTGAAATAGAAGCATATTTAATATGGAAAGTATTTGGAAATATTAGAAATATACCAACAGCTGAAAAACTATATTTGCACTGGAATGTCCCAACAATCCAGAAATTCTAGGCAAGGTAAAACATTGATTACTTTTCTTCATTTTCAGGCCAAAAGAAAAAAAATTGCTTTCACAGCTGCTCCTGATAATGATAGGGGCCTGCTCATTAATAAATATTTAACCTTTCCTACTAATTCCTTCTAATATGTGTCTTCCTAATTATTAAAAGACAGCAAAATGAGCACAAGTCTCCATGGACTGGCATGGAGAACTGAGCCAGTACTAAGCAGGAATGATGGCTGATATACTCCTGACAGTTGGCACCTGAGCAATTAAGAGCCAGACAGAACTAGAGTAGTTCACCCATTCCATTTCATATGCTAAAATATCATGAAATAAAATCGCTTTTATTACCACTGTGCTCATTCTTATTATGCTTTTCAAGTTATGTAGCCTATTTGTGATTAACTGTAAATCAATCTATATTATAGAAACTTAAAAAAATTAAATGCAATATCATGTAACCAATAGTTTACCACAATGCCTAGTTATGACTTTTTCTATGTCTAAAATACCCTTGTTCTCTTTTTATCCTTGGTGGATGGCTTGGTGATTATACTTTGAAATAACTGTGCCTCAAACTTTTCTTTCTCTTTTAGCTTCCGTTATTGTTTTCTTAAGAACCACACACTTCTAAATATAAGAACAGTTTATCAAACATTTATATTTTTATATGTTCCACTAGATTGTAAACTTTGTGAATAAGTGAATCTTTTTGAGTCATTAAAAAACTAGCAATTAGCAAAACAACAGGTATAGTGTGTTCAATAAATGAAGCTTAAATCAATTAAACAAAGTGTCTTAGGTGATTAACTGTGTTGTGGATACTGGCCATTACTAAAGATTATCTTATAATCCAAAAGAAGCAGAATATATTATATTTCTTTAAAAATATTCCCCTGAAAAACAAAACTAAAAGATAAAGAGGAAGAAATTTTAATATTACTGGAAAATCTACTAGTCAATATATCTTTGTTATTTTTGTTTAGTCATAAATGTATAATTTTTATTGTTTGTTTATAATTAAGGTACATTTAGTAACAAGGTGGGTTTTTGACAAGAACTACTACTGAGAGTTAAAGAAGAACATGCTTTTCTCAAATTTTGGTGAATTGAGATGTTGAGTCTTATTTTATGTAAAATTGGATGTGAAGAAATTATATTCACTCCACAAGGACCACACTTAGGAATAGAAGTTTATTGCTTTCTTCAATTGAAGTTGAAATATAATTGATTTATATTTCAGAGTATATATACATATGACAAGTTATGTTGATGTCCTGATCTTCTGCCTATATTTCAAGTACAAACTTGAAAGAAGTTTGTACTTTAGGTCATGTACTCTCCTGTGCCTCTATCATTACCATGAAATCCTTCCTGACTTAGGTTACTAGAAAATGAAAGACATCTGTCTACAGAGAGTCACCCCAGTTACCCAAGCCAGAAATAACCTAGATCATGTGGTGGCTAGCTCACCCAAAACATATGACCTAGTCCAGATAGGCAGAAATACTTAGCCAACATCCATCTGAGCAAATGAGCATTAAATGCTTATTTTTGTATGACACTGATGTCTTGTAGTTGTTTAATATGTAGTAAAAGATAACTAGGACAATATGATTCTTTCTGGTTTTGAAGTTCACTCAAGATAGTTCCTGAAGAAACATTGAAAAGTTATTCTCTTAAGTGGCAAACTTAAATCAATTTCTTTAAATAATGGAACAAAGTGATAAAAATGCTCTCACTCTGTCAATAAACCATAAAAAATAGAAATTCAGGGAGTATTTAATGCTACAGAGTTTCTCTGAACCTATTGAGCATCTCTCCTTTACTATTATGATTTTAAAGTTGGAGACAGGCTGCACAGACAATATTACCAATTAAATACAATATTTCTTTTTCGTAGATATAGAAGACTGTATTTACCAGTTTCCTTTGTCATTTGGCTAGGGTCAACTACTTCAATTTTTAAAAATAAGTCTATGAGGGAAGTGATATATTATTTATTGTCTAAAGCAGTTTAAGGATAGGGGTGAGTTTTTCATGCTCATTATCTCTCCCTCATGTACAACTGAATATAAATAAATTTTAGTAGTGGAGTTTATTTTAAAAATAAACCCAAATACACAATATACTTTTGGGGAAAGTCACCAAGTAGAACCACTGGATCTGAATTTGACTAAGACATAAGCAACATGTAAACCTTTGATTTATTTGTATTATGTGGAAGTTATTATTATTATTCTAAGTAATACAAAGTTATATGCTCAAAACCATTTAAATATATGTGGGTGAATGTTCTTGGTACAACACTGTATTTTCTATTGCTCTACAGAACATTTACCTCAAAACTTGGTGACTTCAAACAACAGCATTATTTCAGAAGGGGAAATAATTTCTATGGGGAGATAGTTACTTTGTTGTGAGGACACTGGAAGAAGCCTATAGAGAGACCATATAAAGTCTGAAATAATTAATTAACATCAGGAATTAAGGAGTGGCCTAGGTGAATGGTTCTGGCTCAGGATCTCTCATGAAGTTGCTTACATGAAGTTGGTTGGGACTTCAGGCACCAGAAGCTGGAAGGTCCACTTCCAATTTTATTCATGTGGTTGTTGGCAGACTTTCTATGGATCTCTCTATAGGCTTGTACCAGTGTCCTCACCACAAAGTAAGTGTCTCCCCTATTGAAAAATATTTAAGAAAGACAATAATAGTCTTTTATAATATAATCTCAGAAGTAACACACTATCAATTGTATTGTATACTATGGTAACACAGAGCATTCCTGATACAACATGGCTATAAATACCAAGGGAAATGGTACACTGGGGTCTAAGAACCTACCACAAATATGATAGAGAATGGAGGGGCCTGAGAAAAATTCGATAGTACTTGCCTTGCTAGACTAATTCTGCTTCAACTTTTAGAACACTATATGAGTCAGTAAATCAAGTTCTCTGATCTGATTATAACTGAAAGAAAGCACTGTATAAAAAACACTGTGCATATCAGGGAAAGGGTGAATATAGAGATATTTCAGTGAAAGAGAAAATGAAGGGGTTTTGGAACATGTGTTATGTTCAGGTTATATTAAGAGATAAAATATAAAATGTAAAGATCTTTTTCAGTTAGTGTTGAGGGGCAGGTGGTATAATTGTCTGTTTCAAGCTGGAGTACTTAGTAGCTATCATTATACGCACATTATGATAATGTAAAAATGTGACTTGAATAAAAATGTCATCATAATAATCTTCAAGTCATTTTGCCAACTCTAAAGAGGACCCCAAAGAAAGCCATCTGGCTAAAATGTTAATTTTCACTGCCCGTCATCAAAATACTCACCAACACACACACACACACACACACACACACACACACACACATACACACACACATACATACATAAGTACAGGAATTGTGGTCATACCTTGATTCTTATGAATATAGGTCTCCATTTTTTGCCATATATTTCATTTTTGCAAAGAAAATGTGGGAGTTGGAAGAACATAACTACAAAAATAATCCCCATGTAGGTGGTTCACCAATTGAGAAAAAAAAAAAAGGAGGTGGATTGAATACCAAGGCATTTTAAAGGAAAACTCCATGTATTTCAATTTTGGAACTTGGAGAAAATAGAGGTTCATTTCTAATATAGATTACGTTAATGTTACCTAATGACATCTGTAGTTGATAGAAGCAGAAGTAGGAATTCAGAATCTAAGAGGGGAGAGGCAAAAACATTAGATAATACATTTTGTTCTATTTGAAATGTCACAATTTTTTTGTTTGTTTACAGATGCCACATCCTTGTTACTACTGATTTGTGGTTTTTTTTTTATATGATGTTTAAGAACACATTTAGCATGGGAACATATCCATGTTTATCTTTCAGTTGTGACAATGGACTGTAATATTTTGTAGACCAATTTTAAACCTCTGTGTTGGATAAATTCACATGGAAGATAAATGGATGATCCCTTAAGAGAGTTGTGCTAAAATAGAAATGGAAATTGTAGAGGTCCAGATTACATAAAAATAATGAGTCATAAAGATACTTCTTGATTTGTTATTCTTTGGTTTTTGGTTTTTAGTTGGTATTATGAATAACTACTTTAAATTTCAGTAATGACACATTAGACATTAATAATGGAAGAAAAGGTATTAGATATTTAAAATACTATTTATGTACGGGTTAGAATATATTGTTTTAGATATTAGTATGTTGTATGAATTCTATGCCCTGTAAAATTATAGTATTGGTTCTACTTTTCAATTTCATAACAATTTGTTAGTCACCATTAGGGACAATATGGTGAATGAGAAGAATACTGAGCTTGGATTTTGATCCAGACCAATGCTTGTATTATTGGCTGTGCAATATTTATTACTCTGAGATTCAAATCATCAATTCAGAAATGAAGACAATGATGCCTACAACTGGTCTCTAAACAGTTCCTTTACTTAGGGTCTTCTTTTTGTTTGATGTTCCTGATATGCTAGGCACTAAAAATAAAAATAAATTATGTTATATGTATTTATGAAATGAAACTCACTCTTCTTTATAATTATTGGATACTCATAAAATATCAAAATTTAAATGAAAAAAAGGTAATTCCAGGTAAACTAAATGGTTGATCACCCTAGTTTATAGCACTACATAACTTCAGCCAGTTTTAATCATTGAATGATATAATCTTTTAAATATACTTTTATTTTGTTTATTTATTTTTACGTGATGCTGAGGATCAAACCCAGTGCCTCACATGTACTAGGCAAATGCTCTACCACTGAGCTTTAGCCCCAGCCCAAAGGATATAATATTTTTATATGTAACAACCAATCAGAGATTCTTCTTTATTTTCACAAGTATCATTTCTAATTGCAACTTAGAATTTCACTAATCAATGAAGATTAATTCACCATTCCATTATAAAAAATAAAACAGTACAAGAAAAAGCTTCCTGAGAGCTCAAGACTTTCCATTAAATGTCTAAGATTATGTTTTAATGACTCTGGTATAAAATAAGTCACCTTAATATAAAACAAGTCTGGTAAAAAAAAAAAAAAAAAAAACAATCAGCCTTGTTTGAATCTAGATCATCTTGTTCTAGATCATCTACTACTTATTTATTGATTGATTCCTGGTTGAGTTCTAGAAAGATAAAATCATAATTGTAAAATTGGAATAAATGAAGTATTATAGTATTGAAGATATGAGCATATGATATACAATTATGTAAAGATATTGACAGATTCGGGGCTGGGACTATAGCTCAGTGGTAGAGTGCTTGCCTAGCATGTGTGAGGCACTGGGTTCAATCCTCAGCACCATATAAAAATAAACAAATAAAAAAAAGGCATTCTGTCCATCTCCAACTATAAAAAAAAATTTAATGAAATTGATAGGTTTTATTACATACACTTCTCACGCTTTTACCTAGATAATATGTCCACATGCATTTTGCTTACTATTTCTCAAATCTAATGCCTTATTTCAAGTAATTGCCTATGTGGAATGCTCTCAATGCCTCTTACTGGTCTCTGAACAGTTTCTTTACTTAGAGTCTTCTTATGGGTTGATGGCTAAATTTAATTTTATTAACTAAATTATACTATGTATTGCCACACTAAAGGTTTGGAATTGTAATATTAGTGTGTCAATAATAATAGACTGAAATATGCAATATGTTTAATAAACATTCAAGCAAGTAAATAGTTTGATATAAGTATTTATTATGGTCCTTTCATTGTCTCCTTTAGCTTCTGTGCATAAAAATATCAGAGAATGCAATACACTGAACCATAATTGCTGATTTTCTTGAATGTCTCCAACACTGGTTTATAAATGCCTTTAAAGCATAAGCCATATTATTGTTTTCATTGTATTCTAAAGAACTAGCATGAAAATGATACAATATTTAGTAGTTGTCAATTAATGTTTTTTGACTTATTGAATAAAATACAGGAGCAAAGAGAAGTGATGACTAGACACAGCTAAAAGTAGTCAAGAAAAATTCACATACAGTGTTAACATTCAATGTCTCTGTGTCTCTTTTCTTCTCTCTCAAACATACCCATGCTCACATGTGCACATGCACATCCAATTTGCTTTTCTTTATTTCAATTCGCCTTTTTTTAGTTTTCCAACTTTATTTAGATAAATTTTATGGAACACTGAAGTATTTCAACCCAGTGATGTTTAATAAATTTATATAGTTATGGATCTATCACCATAATCCAGTTTTCCACAGTCCATTTATTCTATACTATCACACCATAAAGTTTCCATGTTCCCATTTGTAGTTAGTTCCAGCTCCCTCCTCAGCTTTCTGAACAATCGTTTTTCTAAAAATTCCAGGTCAGTTTAAAATACAATATGTGATTTTTGTTGGGTGGAGGCTTAGACCCTGGGAAACAGATTCAGGATCCCAGCAGGTGATAGAAGATGCAGACACTGTTGGCATGGTCGGCCAGCTTTATTTGGAGACTTCAGCAGCCTGCAGCCCTCAGCCCTAACCACCCCACCCCCCAAGTCTTTTCATAGGCCTTGATCACATGCAGGCCAACAAAGAAGGCACATTGCTAACAGGTTACACAAGTGAGCACATGCTCACAAGCATATGTTTATGACCTTGAGTACATATGCTGAATCAGGGTGTTCATGACCTTGACTACATACAAAAACAGCCTCAGTAAAGCAACCTAACTATAGCCATCTTGGGCATGCCCTACTATCCACTGCTTTAGGGTTCCTTGCCATACAGTCTACACATTTGAGGTCTTCTGCAATGATCCTCAGGAAGAAGGACAGAGCCCTGTATTCACAGGCCACAACAACAAGAAATTGCAATAACAAGCAACCAGAAAACACACTCCAACATCTAGGATTACTAAAACCTCTTGACAGTTTCTCCCATATTGAAGTGGTGATCAAAGTCTTTCCCAACCACATCCAGTTGTGAAGGGACATAGTCTGCATTCATCAGGATAGCCTGGCAGTAGAACTCATAGGCACTTTGGTACATACCCAGCAGGCAGAAATATTTGCTACTTTGGCATAGGTGTGTGCCCAGTCCATGATAGTGTTATTTAGGACACACCTACAGACAAAAGGAAAAAGTAGTTATAAGCACTAGTACAGATAAATCTTGTCTATCCAGGATAATCTATGCCAGCTTTGAATTCTGGGAAAACAGTGGCTGCCTGTGCTGGCTTCCCGGGGGCAGTGATACCATACTCATACAGCTTGGTCCTGAACTTCAGCAGGCTGAGTGTGCACCAGCCCCAGAGAACTCATAATTGGCCAAAGGGAAATAACAAATGTGCCTTTAATATTTGTGTCATGGGGCTGGGTCTATAGCTCAGTGATAGAGCGCTTGCCTCATGCATGCAAGGCACTGGGTTTGATCCTCAGCACCACATAAAAAGAAATAAATATAGGTGTCCATCTAGAACTAAAAAATTACTTAAAAATAAAACAAAGTTTGTGCCCATCTTCAGGACACAGCCAAGTCACATATACCCAAGGGGTCACTCACCAGTCATCCATGGTGTAACAAGGAGATTATACTCCAAATCTTTTCCCAGTGGGGCTAACAAAGCTACCCAATGGAGGTGAGGAGCCTTTATTGTCCAGGGCCATGTCCATTCCACAGTTTACCCCCAATTCAATCCAGTGGGAGCAGGCAAAAGAACATTTCCTTGCTTCCCAAACTCAGGTTTAAGTACAATGTCCTGTATCAGGACTTTGTTCCCTTTTTTGCTTAATAGTACTGTGTTGTATTGATATACCATCCTTTGTCATTCACCTTAGCTTTGCAGACCTACCCCTTTTGGGAGAGTTTAACCTTTATTTGAACTCTGCCAGATTTAGTAGTAGCTCCTGGGCCTGGCCACCTTCTAGCTGCATGAGAGAGCCTTTTGATTACTCTTTCAGTGGATTTCTGGTTTTCCTACTGAGCTTTTAATTTTCAGTTAGACACTATAAGCCATTTTTTACCCTTCTCCCCAAGAGTCAACTATGTCTAATATCAAAATCTTCCTTAATCCACTGTCTTTATAGTAACTATTCCCCTGATTTTATCAAATGTCTGATACATCATCATACCTACAATTTCATTTCCTTTCATTAGAATACCACCCCAGTTCATCATGGTATATTTAACAATTTCAGTGTAACCTTGTTCTAGGATATATGTGTGCTCTACCTACCACTTGTGCTGGCATCTTCATTACCAGCTGAACAGTTAAACATCCCACCTATTATCTGCTTTCTCTGACCAATCTGGTCCAAACTATCCAAGGTGAGGTTCTTTAAGAAACACACTCTGAGTTAGAGTCTAAGTTAGTGCATAGAACGTTACTTATGGAGTGCTCTTAGCATAAACACTTGTCAGAAGGAAGAAAAAGAAGTGGGACCTGAAAGAAGGGGAGGTGGTGGTACAATGCAGTCCTAACGAAAGCCTCATACAAACTGAATAAGGAACTCTAAAGTGAAGATGGACCTACAGAGTTATCCAGAGTTGGAGAAAAGGAGGAAGACCTTTATTGCCCTCTATTGATCAATGAGAGTGACTTTGATGAAGCTAATCCCTTCACCTGAGGCAATTCTTGAAGAAAACTGGTATATTAGGGCTGTCTATCAGCACCACTAGTAGCAGCTGGGGGAATAAATCCTTCAGTCCTGAAGGGAATTCTAGGCAGTATATCACAGCATCCACCATGTAGAGCCCAAAGGATGTTCTGACTGATGATATGAGGTATTTGAGACAAATTGAGGCATCAAGGATGACTCCAAGGATTTTGGCCTGACCAACTAGTAGAATGGAACTGTTGGTAACTGAGATGGCAAAGGCTGTAAGTGAACCATTTTTGAGGAGAATTTTAGGATTTTTGTTTGTATCAGGTTGTGTGTGAGGTATCCATTAAACATCTAAGTAGATATGTCAAGTTGACAGTTGTATATATAAGTCTGTCAAAAACTCAAGGTGATTTTATTAATAACTGGCAGTATTTTTTGAGTGCACTTTGCAGGTTGTTGTGTTGTTATTTTGTTTCTGTTTTCTGGTGACCTTTGAAATATTTTCAATCAACTTTCTTAGCACAAATGTCTGATGGTACTATTTACTGAAAGTTTGGAAAACTAAGAATAATTTTTTTTTGGCTTCCACACTTGAATGGAAACTTAAGTATATATCATTTCCTGAGAAACGATAAACTTTTCTTGCATACTACTGTATTTTATCATGTATATGTATTTACGAGTATTTCTAGATTGCTTATCTTCATTTCAGCTATAGTATATTCTTATAGAATCCATGATTTAGTTATTGTTTGTTTACTCATCCCTGAGTACAATCAACAGTAAAAATCTGCTAATGCCCACTGAAAACATTGGATGAACTGATTGGATTTAGCTGCTTCTCAATAACTCAGGCCTTTAAGTAATTATTTATTTTCTTAAGATATTCTAAAAGTTTGATAGTATTCTTGTTTAACATTCACAATTATGCAGATTTACTTTGGATGCTTTTTTAATTTTTTTTTTATTTTTCAACAGAAGTTTTATTGAGATAATTGCAGATTCACATGCCTGTGTAAGAAATAATACAAAGAGATTCCTTGTATCTTTTGCCCAGTTTCAATCAATGGGTGGATGCTTAATATCTAAACATCTGTGAACATTTTGTTTTAATAATTCTCTGTTATAGGAGGTCACATAAAGTAATTTTCTCTTAGAATATTTTTATTTTTGGTTTAAGACAGTATTTTTGTTAAGTTATTTAGAGTAAAATTAGTAAATCTTTCAAGTCACTCAAGTATTTTGTTATGCTCGAATTCGGGACCCCCAAAGACCACTAGAGACCAAGATCCATGTAAACAGCAAAGAGGTGTTTATTGCGAGCTAGCTCAGTCCTCCACACGCACACAGCAACTGGTGATGCTGAGAGGCCCCGAGCCCAGGGTTTGCAGCAGTTTTATATATTCTTTGGGGAAGGCAGGGACCCCACATACATCATAGCAACTCTTAGCAAATCATCACACACCGTGGGAAAATCATAAAACAACTCTAAAACATGATTAGCACATTCACTAGCAGGAACAAGTTGGGTAAGGGTGATTGGTTACTACAAGAGGGGGTTTCATTTGAACTGATTGGTTTAAGTCATGAGGGGCATATGTGCTGAACTACATGGTTTCCCAACATGTTATCAACTTTATAGTACTGGGAGGGTCATCTGGCATCCCAGGTATTTTTCCTGTCTCATGCTGATTGGTGGTTGCTAGGGGGTTGCTATGGGTCCTCACCTAGCCTGACTGAGTCAGGGACACCTGGCTCCACAGATCTCTCCTGTTATTTGTAGATAGACAACTCAGCAGGGTGGGTATGGGCCTAAGAGTGCTCAGTGGGTCTTTCCAAGGACAAGGATCACGCCCCCTTCCTTGGACAGGCTTTGCTCTGAGGTAGAGGCTGGTTTTTCAATATAAATACTATTAAGGCCATCTCTGGGTATAAGGGCCTGTTTTTATTATTTTTTATTTGTTCTTTTTACTTATACATGACACTAGAGTCTATTTTGACATATTTATACAAACATGGATTACTGTTATGCTCGAATTTGGGACCCCCAAAAGACCACCAGAGACCAAGATTGATGTAAGCAGCAAAGAGGCATTTATTGCAAAGCTATCTGGGTCCTCTGCGCACACAGCAACTGGTGATGCTGAGAGGCCCCGAGCCCAGGGTTTGCAGCAATTTTATACACTCTTTGGGGAAGGCAGGGACTTCACATACATCATAGAATCTCTTAGCAAATCATCACACACTGTGGGAAAATCATAAAACAATTCTAAAACATGATTAGCACATTCACTAGCAGGAACAAGTTGGGTAAAGTTGATTGGTTAGTACAAGAGAGGGATTCGTTTGAACTGATTGGTTTAAGCCAAGAGGGGTGTTCCTGCTGAACTACATGGTTTCCCAACACCTTAAACTACTGGGAGGGTCATCTGGCATCCAAAGTATTTCCCTGTCTCATGCTGATTGGTGGTAGCTAGGAGGTTGCTATGGATCCCCACCTAGCCTGACTGAGTCAGGGACACCTGGCACAGCAGATCTCTCCTGTTATTTGTAGATAAACAACTTAGCAGGGTGGGTATGTGCCTAGGAGTGCTCGGTGGGTCTTTCCAAGGACAAGGGTCATGCCCCTTTCCTCTGACAGGCTTTACTCTGAGGTAGAGGCTGGTTTCTCATTACATCTTATTCTAATTAGGATCCCAGTCTTGTGGTTGTACATGATATAGAGATGCACTGTGGTGTATTTATATATGTCCATGGAAAAGTTAAGTGGGATATATTCCAATTTCTTTCCTATTCCTTTCCTTTCCCTTCCTTTCATTCCCCTTTGTCTGTTCTACTGAACTTCTATTCTTCCCCTCCCCACCTTGTTGTGTTAGCATCCACAAGTCAGAGAGAACATTGGACCTTTGATTTTTGGAGGATTGGCTTATTTCACTAAGCATAAAAATTTTCATTAGTTTGGGACAGGAGTATGGATAGGGAATTTCCTGGGGCTTATTGTATTGGGGTCAGCTGACCCGTTAGGATGGGGGGAGGGTGTCAGTGCCTGTTAGGTGTGAGTTTTTTTGTGTGTGAGTTCCTTTTGTGTTCTCCCAGTTTTAGCTTCCTGCCTTCCCTCTGGCTAAGGCCTGGGATTTTAAATTACAAAAGCTTAAATTTTACTCTAGACAAGGTGTGGGGGCAGGGGGGATGGACAGCTATGGAGAGTGGAAATGTCCTTGGACTTATTCTCCATATCCTTCATGACTGTAGAGTATAGTTAGATATATTTATACAAAGATGGAGTCCATCTTATTCTAATTTGGGTCCCAGTATTGTGGTTGTATATGATATGGAGATTCACTGTGGTGTATTTATATATGTACAGGAAAGTTTTAATATATCTCATGCATGAATTATAGGCTTCAATTTGACATTTATTTTCCATTGAGGATTTTGTTTTCCTAGGGAAACAAATTGTACTGTGTGCTTTCTTGATCAAATAAAATTTAATAGATTAAGAAGACTTGGTTACTACTCTTTGTATTACTGCAAATCCATTTTCATAAAGATTCGTCAGTGATGGCTTATTGCAACTACATATATTAATAAACAGAACTACTAATGTGCAAATGGTCATTGCAGATTTATTTGGTTTATGGGCTTGCCATGGCCCAAATAAAATCGCCAGTGAATTTACAGTGCTTCATGAGGAGCTTTATAATTAAACTCATGTTTAAATGAGAGCAAGCATGACAATAGAATGTAGTTAATCAAATCCCTCAAGCTTTGCTGTCTGCATTAAAAAGTATAGAAGTCAAAGAAAGTTATAAGATATATTTTTGACTAAGTTATAACTTTATGTATTATGAAGTACTTTTTCTAAAAATGTAGAATCTTGGTCAAGTTTAAAATCATTTTCACCATACCCAAGTCATGGAAGACTCAAAATCTATTATAATTTCTTCTCTAAATTTATTATTCTTGAAGCCAGATTTACAGATAGGTAAATTAGTGTAGTTAGGTAAATCTGGTCTAATATTGAATAAAATCAAGAATGGAGGCCATTATTGAAATGGAATCCAGGTAACCAGAGCAGCACTTGGGGGAATTGCAAATGTCCCCAAGGCCCAGAGCCCACCCCAAGGAAATGTTAATGAAGCAACTCCCAGCAAACATGGAGATGCTAATCTAAAAGCCCTCCCTGCCCAGATTACTCCTTCCTGAAACAGGAATGCGGGAAAGCTGAAAGTAGACCTTAGCTGTAAAAGAGGGAAGAACTCCCCCTTCCATGGATTCCACCTCTTGAACTCTTGGGTCTCCTTCTTCCTGGGGGGAGGGGGGGCGTCTTTTCTACTGTCCTTTAATAACGCTTCATACTTTCCACTCTAAACTTGCCTGGGCATGCTTCTCTGGTGTTATACTTCAGCATTGGGGAAGCAAGGACTTGTCACCGGTAAATAGCGGTAACATTCTCATGTTCATTTAATATTAGCTTAGTTCATTTTTCCTCTATATTGTGTATTATTAGCAACTTGATTATAATTTATTTTATTTTGATATGTTAGATTTATTATTTTAAGCTAAGAACAAAATTAAGCTAGTGTGAACATATTTTTGAGAGAAAGATAACATTATCACTAAAAAGAGACAAAGATAAACTCCCTTTTGCATTTCCTAATCTCCACTGGAACAGTACAAAAACTTTATGGAAAAATGGTTAATCTATGCAATCTTGACTGTTGTCTCTTATTTTATCTCCCTGAAATCTATATTAAGTGCAGAAGTAAAAATAGAGTATGGAAAAAAATTATATATATATATATATATATATATATATATATATATATATATATATATATATATTTATTTTACATATTCCAAACAAGAGACAGAATATGATAATCATGCTGAACAGCATCGCCTTCTTAAGCATCAGACTTCACATTGTAAGACAAAAACAGTACAGAAAAAATACCTTCTTAACTGAACTGACTCTACATTGCAAGGACTCCTATCAAACTGTATGCTTTAGGTAATGTTAATTTCATTGAATAATACCATTAATCAGTGGGATATAATTGACATTTTGAAAATACTCCAGTCAACAACAGACTACACATTTTTTAAGTCCAATACAGACCATATCTTGAATCATAAAACTAACCTAAAAACATAAAGATTTTAAAATCATAGAAAGTACATTCTTTGACCATGATGGATTCAAACTAGGAAACAATAATAGCTGGGCAATTGTCAAATATTTACACATTTAGTAACACATTTCTCAATATTGTATAGGTCAAGAAAAAGTCTCCATAGTAGTAAAATAAATACATCAAACTGAGTGAAGTGATGTAAGGGAATGGCGAACGACAGAGGAAGAGACCACCAAGAGACCGACTCATGCAACAGCAAAAGGGGGTTTATTGAAGATCCAGCGCACTGGGGCTCCGTGCTCACTCAAGAAGGGAGAGCAGCCCAGAGCCCCGAGAACAACTTGAGCAGGGTTTATATACATTTTTTTTAGGGAGGGCAGGGACTTTACATACATCACAGTCCCCTTCAACAAATCACCATACACCGCGGGAAAATCAAACAACAACTCTCGAACATGATTAGTACATTCATTGGCTGGAACAGGTCGGGCGGGGGTGATAGGTTAGGCCTAAGGCGGGGTATACATTCAAACTGATTGGTTTAGACCCCGGGTCCCGGTTGTTAAGCAACTAGGTAGTCAATGGGGGGGGGGGGGATTCCGACACACATTTAATGGGCGGTTCCGGGAATTGTCTTAACTGCCACAGGAATTTCAGGCTTTGAGTGTAGCTTAGAAACTTTACAATACCTGGTCCTTTACATTTTAACTCAGGCTTTGCAGCTTAGTAGCTTTACAATGCCTGGTCCTTTACATTTTACCTTCAGTTTCTTTTATTCTTTCAGTGAAAATGCAAAATATCAAAGTTTGTGAGACAGCTAAAATAGTGCTGAGAATGAAATTTGTAATACTAAATGATTACATTACAAAAATAGAAAATAAAACAATTCAAGCACCCATCTCAAGAAACTACAAAAGAACAAAATAAATCAAAAGTGATTGTAATGTTTTGAACAACCAATAAAAAAGAAGTATATTCACTAGTAAATTAAAAAAAATAATAATAATAATAAAAAGTGAATAGAAAGGAAATAATACAGAGCAAAAATCAATTAAATTGAACAACAACAAAAAAAAAGCAAAGGAGAAATGTAATAAAAACTAGTCACTGGTCCTTTGAAAATATCAATAGATGAATAAAACTCTAGCAAGACTGACAACTATAAAATGGTGAGAACAACATTTACTAATATGAGGAATAAAACAATAGATGTCATTACTATTGGATTAGGGGAAACTAAATAATGAACAAACTCTGGGCAGGATATGCATATGGGAAAGCATAAAACCCTGATGAAAGAAATCAAAGAACTGCATGAATGCAGAGACATATCATGTTCATGAATTTGCACACTGACATGTATAGTAAAAATGTTATTTCTTCCCAAATTGATGTATATATTTAGCAAAATATGTCTGTAGTTACTTCAACAACACAAAGCAAAAGAACCCCAGATACTAAATTTCCTGGTTTCCTCCACATTGCCATATCTAATGGATCTTTTCTCAGCTTATTACTTAATTAATTATGGCATAGTGATCTTTAAATTATCTGATACAGTCATAGAGAACAAATGTGGTTTCTCAAATGTACCATTTTATTTTATCTATATTTTTCTCTTAGTTCCATTTTTGCTAATTCTTGACTTATATTTCATTCATTAATTTCCCAACAAATATCTTCTCTTTGCTGTTATTGTGCTAAGCAGGAAATGGACAAGATTTGCAGTATCTTTCTTAAGTTACTCATTCTGCTACAATTCACATATTTGTTTGAGAATAGTAAGAAATTCAGTTTATTTGGTCATAACTGCTTATAAAAATAGTAAATTGTATTAGTTTTTCACATAAATAAGGCCAGTAGGTTTTCAATATCTTTGGCAAATAAGTGCAATTCAATCCTTTGTTCAATAAATACACATTGAATAGGCTGGGGGAGTAGCCCAGTGGTAGAGGGCTTGCCTAGCACATAGGAGATACTGGGTTCAATTCTCAGCAGCTCACACAAAAAATGCATTGAATAAGCAATTATGTACTATAATGTGTGAAATGCACTGAAAATATTTTCCTGTTTTTTGTTTTCATGGAGCTTAATATATGATATTGCTGAAGTTTTCAGGATTGTTTTTCTGTCTTTGATATACATGAACAATAAACCATATATGAAGAATGCTTTAAACATTTTTACATGTGGAAAAACATAGTTTTAATAGTACAGTTGCCCGATAAGTCATGTTGTACCTCAAGTGATGTCATTCAAGCAAAAAATTTGAATGAAAAATGTGCTTAAGTTGTTTTACATTGCGTTTCATCCTTGTCCATATTAAAGAATATGGATCCATATTTATCAAAGCATGTATTTTTGAGCCTCATTTTTTATAATTCAAGAATGTGTTAATTTCCAAAATTTTGATATTTAAAGATTCTTGAGAGTATTTTAATCAAGGGATAGCAGAAATGGCTGACAAAATCATAAGCTGATTTCTCTGTAGTAAAAATTATTCTCTAATTGTAAGATTCATTAAAACACCACACTGCTCACTCAGTATTATCACTTCAATTATGAATGGCTAGTTGAACTGAACATAGAAGGGCAGAATCATCTTCAAATCACCTTCTTTAATTTACCAACTAGAAATTCATTTAAGAGATAACATGTAATAATATTGTTTGAGTAGAATCATTTTTTAGGATATTAGAAATGCATTTTCCCCTCCTGGCCTATATATTTTTGTTGCGATTTATTTTGTTTTACCTTTTCTCTTGTAGACATTTGCTTAGAATGATGTGTTCCAGGATGTAATCAGAACCATCATTCATACTTCTTACCTACTGGGAGGTAGCTTTAAACTCCTCTTTAAGGTCTCATTTAGTTCTATATATTGTTAGATTTAATCATGAGTGACAGATATTTTTATTGTGAGTATTTGGGTGTGAGCATAAATTTCCCAGTTATTGTTTTTAGCTGTAGATAAATCTACTCAGAAATATTTTAAAGGCAAACTATGGCCATGATATTGATGATATTTAGCAATAGTGGTAAAATCAAATATTTTGTAAAATAAACCAGATCATGCACTGTTTCAATATTTGGAATTCTAATGAAATAATAAGGAATTGAAAAATAAATATAAAACATTAATAATGTCTATAGCTTCATTACTTTAAGCTACTTCTACAAATGCACAATCAGGTCCCTGAATCTTTGTGTAATAACTTTAGGACTTGTTTATACCTATCACCAATAATTTTATTTCTCAATTTAATGTAGATAGTCTTCCAAAACTATAAGACTTTTCAATGGGATTGCTAAAGAATTATAACTGCACATTTTTCAACATTATCAAAATATTAGAAAAAAGCCATTTGCCTATATTCATTTGGCAGAACTTGTTGCATATTTAATAATCTCTGAAATTTCATATTGTGACATTTAAAATAAATGGTTCTTATAATACATAGCTAATTTTTCATCATTATCACAGCACAAACTGAGTTATCACCACTTCAAAAAGTTACCAAGACAAATTTGATTGTGATATTCTAGATATGAATAATTTGTGATTGTGTTGTGGCAACATGATTTCACATAAATGATAGCTCCTGGGAATGATTTTTTTATTCTCAAGACCAAGCAATATAAACATTTTTAAAGGAATTCACAGTTAATATTTTAATAATCTATAATAAAATCAGGATTGAATATTATTGTGTGTTTTTAACATAATATGGTAATCATAGAGCTGTCCTCTGATCTAGTGAAATTACACATAAGTTTGTGTATATAAATATGTATAATTTAGTGAAATAAATATATATTTCACTCAAAGTGCCAGTTTTGAAACACTTTTACATTACTATCATTATTCATTCATACCATCAATATTTTTGCATGCCTGAAATGCACTAGGCATATTCTAGGTGTTAAAGACTCAGAAACAAAACACATATAATTCTTTGTTCTAAAGTTATATAATTATTTTAGTATATTAATATCTTCTTTATTCAAATGATTAATTACCTAGATATTATACTGGTTTGAATTTTCTTATCAGTATTGTTCTGACATCACAAAATATATTTAGGAATCACCTTAATTAATTTTAAATTACACTGGAGTTAAATTCTTGGTTTAAAATCATTTTCCATGAAACCATCTGGACCTTTTTAATTTTCAGTGAGGCATTTTCTTAATTCTTTAAAATCAATTCGCATGATATCACCAGCTTTTTCAGATTTTCCATCTTTTCTGGGATTCATTTTATTAATTTAAATTATTTCTAGAATATATTTGATCATGATTTTCAAAGAATTTTATACAACTTATTATAAAGAACTTTGGTATGTCATTTAATTTCCTTTCTATCTTTTCTCTTAATTATAAGTTTGCTAGCATAGCATCTCATCCTTTTTCATATATTAATCTAATATCACTTAAAATATATAAAATAATTAGTTTTGAATTTTTTAACAATATTGATTTACATCTACAAAAGTTGTATTGTTACTTCTATGGGTATATTTTGCTATGTTCTTCTAAAACTGCTAACATTGAAAATGTAATGTTAACATATTATTTTTGTTTAGGACTATGCAAGTTAAGAGTATTGATCGTTTCACTGACAATAATATTATAATCATTATTTTTCTCTGTATTCTGTAGTATAGATTTTTATTTATCTTCTGATCTGAAGAATGTGCAACACTGCTTTATTTGTATTCTTAAAAATGTTTTGAGATCATTTTAGATTTTTTCCCCTTAATTTTAATGTTACATCATTGTGATCAGAGAATATGGCTTTTTTTTTTTTTCATTCTGGAAATTTATTATGGTTTTCTGGGTGGTCTAATACTTGCTCAATTTTAGTAACTGCTTTATTTTCACTTTAATATGTTTTTGTTGTTGTTGTTATTTGTTTTTGTTGCTTATGAGGTTATATCCAAGTATTATATGTCTATAGCAGGTGCCAGAGTGGACAGCTTATATCCCTCAGACTTAAAGTTTTCAGTAAGCTCCTTCAGACTTCTAACTGCCAGTGTCTGCATCTGTCTGCTACAAAGCTCCTATTGAACTATTAGAATTCTGTTCTGAGGCTGGGGATATAGTTCAGTTTGTAGAATGCTTGTCTTTTGCATGCACAAAGCCCTGGGTTTGTTCCCGGGCACCACAAAACAAACAAACAAATAAACAAAAATCCTATTCTGTTCCTATGCAGCAGGCCAGATGTTCTGGTGAATTTAACATAATCCCAGCCACTCCCAATGACTGCTGGGGTGGGCATATTTAGGTTTTCCATATGACTAATCAGTGGTAGGTAGCTTAATTATTCACCTTTCATTGAATGTTTTCCCTTCCTATATTAATTCTCACCTCCCCTACTTGCTCTTTGTCTTCTCTAATAAACATATTTAACTTGAATTCTTGTCTTAGGACCTGATTATGGGAGAATTCAAAATAAAATAATACCAATACAGTTTTCTGATACATTATATTGTTAACTACTCTGAAAGATTACGTGACTTATTCATTAGTTCTTTCATGGTGAGTTAGTCTGTTTTTCATTATTATTTCCTTGTTTTTGTTCTTGCAGTCTGTTTTATATTTTGCAACTCAGAACCTAAATATAATCATAAAGTTTTAACATCAATGTAGATGGTGAGCCTTATAATTATAACATGACATCCTTTTCCTTATTTAAGGATTCTACATTGCCTAGTGTTAATATCACGGCACAACTCATTTTATACATTTATTTTTAAGTCATTATAGATATAACTGTTAGATATAGTATATATTCATTATGTTATCTGCTTGGCCTTTTATCTCTAATACATCAACTTACTCCATTTCTCTTTATTGGTATACAAATGCTTGGTCTTATTTAATATTATCTTCCATCTTATTTTATGTTATACTTTATGTTCAATGCTTCCTTTGTTTTCTCTCTTCTGCTGTGGGAATTTTAAGAATGTCGGATTCTTTGTTGTAGAGTTTAGTTTAATAACCTTAGATGACAGATGATGAATTTGAAGGATAGAAAGAACCTCTCCTCTCTAGGTTGACAAGAGGTGAAAGTCCTTTCATGAAGAGAGATTAATGTGAGCCCTTGCACAGGAAGCAAGTGTTGTTCTGGAGAGAGTAGGTATAAACTGAGTACAACACTAGTCCTTTCTCTGTTACTGTCCCAGGGAGGAGGGATTACTTAAAAGAATAACACTGGAAAGGAGTACTTGTAGTTCAGTCATTTAGATTCTTCATGACTTGAAATACCTTAAAATACCAACAACCCACTTTTCCAAACCCTTTAAAATCTTTCATTAAGTTAATTCAGATCAAATGCATGTCTTCTATTTTTGAAAACTTACTTTTGAAAAGCTTTATTTTTTTATGATTCTTGCTTTCATTTTGGAATGGGGTTGGAGGTAGAGAATGTGGATAATCATTGTCATGGTGTTTATAAAGTTACTTGTCAGCAATTGTCCAGATGATTCTAATAAAAATGATCCTGATTATATCTAACACATAGTGACTTTTTACTGTGCAACAAACATTGGTCCATATTATTTATGTATAGTAACTAATTTAACCTTCATGAGTTAAATGAAGATTATATTACATGCAACTATTAATTGTATGTTAATAGCACCATATATTTATATCTTAAATACTGAGTAGCAGAAGGCTGTGTACCAAGGGTCTCACATCTTTGAATAGTAGATCCAGATATTGAATTCATATATCATGAGACTTGGCATCTCAATGTACTCTCTTAACCAGGATACTGCACATTCTTAGAAATCATCTTTGAGGAATACTTGTGTGGGAGAGTAAGATAGAATGGATGTTTTGCCCTAGTTTTTTCCCAGTTATTACACCTAAACCCAGAGAAAATAAATGAAACAAGTAGAAGACTGAAAAGTAAAGAAATGACAGACCAATTTGAGAACTTGAGATTCAAGGAAAGACACAGAATTGAGTCTCATGGGACTTGTTTTCAGCTTCTATATAAACCAGTGTGCGTGTAGGAAAAGTTCCCAGCCAAGAAATGTCAACAGGTACAGAAAAATAAAGATTGACAATGGGGATAAAACAACAAAATAAGTATTTTCTCTCTGGCCAGAGGACTGGGAAGGCAATGATTCTCAACCGGGGGTTGAGATTTTTGTCCCCTAATGGATGTCTGTCAATGTTCAGAAACATTTGTTGTTGTTGCTTCTGGGGTAGAGGATTTCTACTGGCATCTAATGAGTAGAAGCCAGGAATGTTGCTTACTAGTAAAAAATGGACAAGACAGTCCCATGTGACAAATAATTATCTGACTCCAAATATCAGTAGTGTTAAGATTGAGAAATTTTCTTCTAGCTGGTCCATTCAGGTACCAACAAACAATGACCCTGTGGACCAAATGTGATCTATCTGTTTTGTAAATAATGTTCATGGAACATGAGTCCAGAGTTCATGGAACTCTACTTATGTATAATATATGGAGTGGAAGGGGTTGTTATGGACAGTTTTAATAAGGATTACTTTTGTTCAAAATAACAAATAAAAAATAACATTTAAAACAAAATATTCTTGCAATATATAGAAGGCGAAAAGTGACCAAGTCTTTTATTTATTTATTTAATTGTTGTTGCTGATTTCCTTCTGCTCTGGTAGTATTCCTTCCTTGATCAACAGACTCTGAAGAAAAGACATTGTGCTTCTAGTGTTCTGTTATACTTTCCCACTCGCTTGTTCTTCTGCATCTGCAGATGTACTATTTAAATAGTCTATAGGAAACAGGAATAGAACACTTCTACAAGTGGATATTTTCAAAGAAAATATTCTGTTGTCAGGAAAAATTAAATCACTTATTAAATTTATTTTCACTGGAATTATTACTTCTTCCTTATGCTCTTGTTGCAATTTCTACATAGGGTAATTTAATACTTAATATATGTGTGAACTGATAACATATTGCAAATTCCCCAACAGAGGGTATTTGCATAGTTTATGATTACTTTCTCCTCAAGATACATATTAATTAAAAAGGAGAAAATAGTAACATCACAGTTGAGAAACAAAACCAACATTACCTTAAGCAAGTGGTCAAGATTAATATCAGTAACAGCATATTCACATAATGAACAGTTTAATGTGATGTATTGAGAAGAACTCACCTTCCTCTTGGTGGTATTCTTGGCCAAAAAATACATAATCAGAATTCATCATGAGAAACCATCACATAAATTTGAATTGAAGAACATTGAACAAAATATGTGGCCAATAGGTAGTCTTTGAAAGTATCATGGTAATGATGCTTTCCCAAGTTGGAAGACATGATAAGTAAATGTAATGTGGGATCCTGGATTGGATCTTGAAAGCTAAAGACATTACTATGGCAATTGGTGATATTTGAATGAGTTTTATAGTTTAGTTAGAAGTCTCATAAAATCAGTGAAAACATCCTGGTTACATTAATAATAATCTGGTTATTTAAGATAATGATATTTGGGCAAGTTTATTAAAGGTAAAGGAACTGTGTGCACTATTTTTGCAACTTTTTTGGTTGTATTCATTGCGTTTTTACCCTTCCAATTCTAGCACAAATTGACTGTACCATAGAAATTTGAATTAATAAGTATATATTCATTACTTTAAACTCAAATTTTATTGGCCCATACTGTCATCTTTTAAATATTTGTTTTCTAATAGTAGATCATGCTTTAATCACCAAAGAATCGATTGTTATTTCATCTTTTTGTATATAAACCTGAAAAAAATGCTAATGCCAAACTGTATCCACATTCATTTTTTTTTTTTTTTGGTGGGGGTGGGGTTGTGGGGGTGGGGGTGGGTACCACGGATTGAATTTAGGGCACTCCACTGAGCCACACCCCTAGCTCTATTTTGTATTTTATTCAGAGCTGGTCTCACTGAGTTGCTTAGCACCTCTCTGTTGCTGAGGCTGGCTTTGAATTTGTGATCCTCCTGCCTCAGTCTCCTGAGCTGCTGGGATTACAGGCGTGCACCATGGCGCCCAGCTCCATGTTCATTTTTAAAGACTCTAATGACATACCACTAGACAGCTAGTGGTATGACATTTCTACTAGAAGTTATGGTGCTAGCAACTCTCTAGAATAATATGAAAATCATTGATTGTACACATAATACCAGCAAAGACAGCTTTAAGGGATTGATATGAATACTGCTGACACAAAATTCATATTTATCATAAGAATCATGAACATGTATCAGTAACTGGAGATATATATATATATATATATATATATATATATATACATATATATATGTGTGTGTGTGTATATATATCCTCTTTTTTAATTTATTCTTTTATTTATTTATATGCGGTGCTAAGGTTTGAACCCAGGGCCTCAAACATGCCAGGCAAGTATTCTACCACTGAGCTACAACTCCAGCCCCTATATATCCTCTTTTTAAACCACATTTTATTTTTGTTGTTTTCTTTCATTTGTAGTGAAATCATCTAAATATAGTACTCAGACAAGTCATTTTGAATTCAATTTTAAAACTGTCATATTTGATCTTTCCACATTTCCCCTCACCTAAAACAATCTTAGTATGAGATATATATAAGTAATTCCACCAGGATCACTTGAAAATTTTCAATTGTATACATTCCATGTGTTTATTAATTAAAAGAAATAGCAGTTGTTTTGCATTTATAAACTTGATCAATTATCATAACTCTTCTGATAATATTCAGTGATGCTATGGTTTGAAGACTCTGATCAAAAGTGACAGTTTTTCAATTATTATTTGAATTAAGAAAAGAGAAATCTAAATCTAAAAATCCTGTTATTTGGAAGCAGCAAGTCTATAGATACATCAGTATTTTATTGATATGTGACTCCATATTTAATTAGAAATTACCTTTACATTTAAAAGTATCATTATCTAAATGAAAACAAACTTTGGCATCACCTCCCTTAATTTATAAATCTTAAATAGTTAAATTCATTATATTAAAATATTAAGAAACCTCCCATACTGGAAGTGAGTCAACTCTCACTCCAGAATTGCTATAAAATGGAAGGTTGCTTAGTAAAGAAAATCAAACTAGACTCCTAGTGAAGAGGAAGCTTGGACATCTTTTAGTTGTGGTTAAAATAATGGATCTGGCTTGATAACAGAGAAAAGTTCTTAAATGAAATGTTAACTCTGATCAAAGGAAATCCCATAATAGTTCAGTAGAATATCTGCCATAAGATGAACATGAATTAGGTAACCCATTTTAAAATTTGTCATCCTTTAGCGAGACCCTAAGTGATTTTAGTTTGAAAATAAAAATATAACAAAAGGACTGAGGAAAATAAAAATATAACAAAAATGTTAAGCATCCCTGAGTTCAATCCTTGGTACCAAAATAATAATAATAATAATAATAATAATAATAATAATAATAATAATAATAATAATAATAATAATTTTTTACTAAAAAGATTTTTTTTAATTTTGTCATCCTATGGATGATTCCTATAATAGAAACTGATTTCAAAATTATTCTCCAAAGTTATCCATATATAATTTTTAATAACAACTTAAAATATTTATTTCATGGTAATTAAAAACATTCAAATATAAATATGAAAGAAATTTATTTAAATCAATTGAACTCATAGATATTTTTATAAACTGATCTGAAATTCCAGTTGGTCTCAAAATGTGATATAATTTTTGACTAAAACATTTATCTAATGGTTCATTAAATGATTTCCCAAAATTTGGAGGGATTTTCTTTTATTTTTATGATAGTATGCCAAGGTTTCCAAGTTTAATACTGCAACTTCTGTATGTTTTTTTTCCTCCCTTGGAGAATGTAGTAAATGTTTTCTGTTATTATTGTTTGTATTGTTCTTTTTGTTATTTTTATACTCAGTATATATTTTGTTATTATTTTAAAGAGCAAATAAAAGAAACAATGGCATATATATTTAAATTTACATATGTCAGGGATTAAATTAGATGTAAACATACTAGATATTCTATTTTAAAAGTTATTATATATAAGTATATGTAAATATATATATAATCTTAAAAGCAAATACTTGGCCTTTAGGAAATTTTGGAGAAAATGTACAAAGAAACAAAGAAAGGTGATATTATTATATCAGACATGAAAGATTTAAGCAATGAATTTAAGCAATGAATGGCAGGACAAAAAGGGAGATTCAGACAAATAACTGCAATGAAATTAAACTTGCCTATTTGTGAAATTAATAGAAGAAAGAAGGTAATAATATAGGAAGAAAACAATATTTTCTTAATTGACATACATAGAATAGATACAATGACTGGAGATTACATATTCTCTTCAAGTACCCATGAAAACATCTAAACATTATATTCTATGACTAGAGTGGGATTAAACTAAAAATCAGTTAGAAATTTAGTTATCCTCAAATTAAGCATTTTTAATATTTTGCATAGATTGCTTGCTTGCTTTTTTTAAAACATTTTTAGTTGTAGATGAACACAAAACCTTTATTTTGTTGAGTTTTTATAATGTGGTGCTGGGAATCAAACCCAGTGCCTCATGCATGCCAGGCAAGTGCTCTACCACTGAGCCACAGTCCCAGCCCCTTTTTTTAGTTGTTGCAGTGACTAAAAATCAACCCAGGACCTCCTGCTTGTTAGTTATGTGCTCTACCATTGAGCTACATTCCCAGCCCAAATGGTTAGTTTTAATTGTATACTGGGTTTTCTGTATGAAGTCATGAAGATATAATTGGAAATTCTAGGACATTTTATCTTCCTCCAGAGAGCATGTGGTTTTTTGCTAATGAGAGATAATTAAAGTAGGGAACAGTTTATCCCATAGCAATCAGGGATTGGGATCTCTGGAAGCTGGTTCTCTAGTTTTGTGAAGTGATAATTTCTGGTTCCTATGGACACTTAGGCCATAGCCCCTCAGGGATACCAAAAGAATCCTTGGGGTATCTTACACACCTATATTCTTTGGAGGATTCTTAGTCAAATTCTGTCCCTGGGTTGGGTGAGGCTACCAAAGTCTTATCCAGTTGCTTAGCTTCTTGGTTACAATATTCTACTTAGCCCTTATATTCTCAATCACCTTCTTTTACCCAGCAAAACATTAGAAGTAAAACAGTATCAGGTATCTTTCTCACCACCTGGGTTATTTATGAGAACTTGTCCTTTAAAATCTTTGCATACATGGATTTCCATTTTCAAAGAGATGTCTTGAATATTGTTTTCCCAGTTTTTCTAGAAGTTCTCAGCAGGACAAGTATACTGAAACAGGCTATTCTGCCATTACTGGAAGTAGACATATTCACAAACCGTATATGCTTTAGTTTGTAGAGTTTATCTCTCTCTCTCTCATATATATATATATATATATATATATATATATATATATATATATATATATATATAATTAAGAAACAATTTATTGTAAGACATATAATCCTCACTGGCAGTGGATCTTTTTGTCATAATTTGTTTAAATTCTTTCAATAAATCTTGTTTAATCTATTTCATAAACATTTTTTTCAGTACACATGCACCAGGCATGGCTCATCAACTGTATTTATATCACACATACACTACCTAAAGAGAAAACAGTCAAGTAAATAAGATTTGTATAATAGATACCAATATGTACATGTTCTTGTATTAGCACATATTAATGTAACTAAATCATACATTCAACATTGTGGAAACTATCAAAGAGCTCATGAAAATTTTATCTAACAAGTCACAACCTCTGATGAAATGCCAGTGGTATTCTGAGCCCTGCAATATGTGATTATTTATACATTGGATTGCTCTTGTGATCAAAAGGCAGACTGGGTAAATCAGGGCACTCCACTACTTTTCTTCTAAATAGAACTTAAAAAGTAACAGGAGACAGAGGAGGCAGAATGGGAGAGGGATAGAGAACTAGCAAACTAACAAAGGCAAATAAATATTACAGAGCAAATAGCCACAGAAATGAACTTAGCATTTGCAGCTGTCTTTTTTCTTGATATCCACAGGTTCATGTGGTTGCTTACTTAGTGATTAGACATTAAATCAAACTGACTTTCAATAATTTCACCAGAATACAGGGAAAAGTAGAATTCAAGACTCATTTGCCAGTGTCAGTGTGGTAGAAGTGTACAAATTCTGAAGGATTTGAGTGGGCAACTGAAGACTATCATTTAACATCTATGGTAGACATAAAATCAAACATTTTGACCAAGTACTAAAGCCCAATTATGAAACATTTGAATGTGTGATTGAATTAAGAGCCAGTGAAAATGATAGTGCTGTTAATTGCTCAGCAAGAATGAAACTAAATATGATTTACCTCTAAATTTTCATACATAATTTCTGTAATATAAATAAAAATGAACAGAATAATCATAAGGAAAAATGTGGCCAAAATTCAGCAGACACAAATATAAAAATAGATACATATGATAGCCCAATAATAGAGCTCAGACATGCAATTTAAAATGCCTAATGTCCAAAGAAATAAAATACAAGATGGAGATAATAGCAGATAGCTGGAAATTACCAAAAAAAAATCATGTTTTGCTTTATATACTTTAAAGTTCTGTCATTAGGTACCAAATATTTAGGCTTCTGCTATTTGTGTTAAATGGATCCTTTAACAATGAAACATCCTTTCCTATCTCTAATAGTATACCTTTTCTTAAAGTATATTTTGTGCGGCATTGGTGTCACCATTCCAGCTTTCTTTTGTTTACTTTGGTTTAGTTACTTTTTTTTTCATACTACTATTTTCAACCTAATTGTGTCTTTTAATATGCTGTGTCTCACATAAACAGCACATAATTAAGACTTGTTCTTTGTTTCAAAGTCTGACAGTCCCTGCTTTTAATTGGAATATTTAGACCTTTAAAATTTAAAGTCATTATTAATATGAGATTTTAAAATTTGACCATCTTACATTTCATTTTGTTTTTCTCTTTTTACTTCTATATTCTCCATTTTGTGTCTACTTTGACTATATTGAACATTTTTATTATTCAAATTGTCTATTTGATTTTTGTCTGTAACACTTTTTTAATTCCACACATTATTTGATATCTTTGCTTTTGAAAGACATACTTTATGACCTCTCCCAGGATTCTGAACAAACCTTAGCAATTCCTTCATGGTTACAAGATGCAGCAGTTGTGATGCTACTTACATTCCAAGATTGGGGAAAAAAAATATGCATATTACATATTCTCTTCAAGTACCCATGAAAACATCTACACATTATATTCTATGACTAGAGCAGAATTAAACTAAAAATCAGCTAGAAATTTAGTTATTTAACATTTAAAAGTATTATTTACTTATTTTTTTCAGTATTGGGGATTGAATCTGGGGTGCTTTACCACTGAGATACATTCTCAGCCTTTTTTATTTTTTATTTTATTTTATTTTGGGGGAACAGGTGGGGTACCAGGGATTGAACTCAGGGGCACTCAACCACTGAGCCACATCCTCAGCCCTATTTTGTATTTTATTTAGAGACAGGATCTCACTGAGTTGCTTAGTGCCTCACTGTTGCTGAGGTTGACTTTGTTGAACTTGTGATTCTCCTGTCTCAGCCTTCTGAGCCATTGGGATTAGAGGTGTGCATCCTAGTGCCTGGCACGACTTTTTATTTTAAAAATTAAAAACAAAATTTAAATAGGATCTCACCAAGCTCCCAGTCTGGCTTTGAACTTGGTCACCCTTCTGCCTCAGCCTCCAGAATCGTTGGAATTAACAGGCATATGCCACTGCACCCAGCTGTTTTCTGTTTTTGGTTTTTGTTTGTTTTTTTTTTTTTTTCAAAAAGTGTTTGGGCTTTGTAGGTCCTTTGTACTTCCATATTAATATTAGAATATTTTTGGAAATGCTTATGTAAGTGATCTGCTGACATTTTACTGGAGTATAATCTATGAAT
This sequence comes from Marmota flaviventris, assembly GCF_047511675.1. Classification (NCBI taxonomy): domain Eukaryota; kingdom Metazoa; phylum Chordata; class Mammalia; order Rodentia; family Sciuridae; genus Marmota; species Marmota flaviventris. The sequence goes on along the minus strand of NC_092518.1, from coordinate 20,899,596 downwards.
CAAATTAGAAACATTGATATCTTGATGCTAGACAATTTTCAAATGAAAAAAAAAAGTGTGTTTCACTACATTTTTAATCTTGTTTGGCCTTTCTCAGCAACATTTGTAATTTTCATTTACAGGTCTTATGTACATTTGCTACTTATTATGTAGGTATTTCTGTTTTTTTGCTGCTGTTTTAATCTCATTTGGACGGTGATTAGTGGGCTTATAGACTTGCAAATAATATGATTTTAATTAATAAAAATTGCATGAATTTCTTATGAATAACCTGTTGTTTTGAAATATGTATATGTTATATAATGGTTAAATCAAGCTAATTAGCATATGTATTAACTCATACTTATTTTTTGTAGTGATAACCTTAGCAATTTTAAAGAATACAATAACTATAGTCACCATGTAATGCAATGTATCTCTTGAAATTATTCCTTCTATCTAAATTAAATTTTGAATCTTTGACTAACATCTCCCTCAACCCTTTGGTAACCAGTGTTCTAATCACTATTTTGATGAGTTCAACTTTTACCAGATTCTATTTATAAATGAGATTGTGTGGTATTTGTTTTTGTTTGTTTGTTTGTTTTGCATATGCCTTATTTTAGCTTAACATAATATCCTCCAATTTCATCCATGTTGTTGGAAATGATAAGATTTCCTTTTTTTAAAAAAAAAAGAACCTAAATACTATTACATTGTGTTATATATACCACCTTTTCTTTTTCCATTCACCTATTAATAAGCATTTCCATTCATCTTGGCTATTGTGAGTAACACTGTAATGAACATGGGAGTGAATTGCTTTGATATGCTAGTTTCCACTGTATATATATACCCAGTAGTGGTATTGCTGATATGGTATTTCTATTTTAAATTTTTTGGAGTATTTTTCATAGTGCAAACACTACTACTTAACATACTTCACATTGCTACCAACAGTATACAAGCATTCCCTTTACTCCACATCTTTACCAGCACTTCCTATCTTTGTCTTTTTATAATAGTCTTTTTTATTGGTTCTTTTTGGTTATATATGAGAGTAGAATTTATTTTGATATAATTATACAAGCATGGAATATTTGTTATTATTGGAATGATGAGGTGTTATTTCATTGTGGTTTTAATTTGGATTTCTATGATGATTAGTGATTTCAAACATTTTTTTCAGATACCTATTGGCCATTCATGTTTTCTTTTGAGAAATTGCTGTTCAGATCCTTTGCCTAGTTTTTAATTGGGTTATTGTTTTTTCAATAGTGATGTGAGTTTCTTATAGATTTTACATATTAACTCCTTAAAGCATGAATGGTTTCAAAATATTTGCTCACATTCCATAGGTTGTGTTTTTCCTCTATTGACTGATAATAGAACCTTTTCAGCTTAATTTAATTCCAACTTTTATTTTTTTATTTTGTTGTTTATTCTTTTGAGGTGTTATCCAAAATATTGCTTCCCAGGCCAGTGTTAGAAATTTGATCCTATGTTTTCTTCTAGTAGTTTTACAATATTAAGTCTTACATTTAATTCTTTAGTCCACTTTGAGTATGAGATAAGTGTCCAATTTCATTGTTTTGCACATGGATATGCAGTTGTGCTAACACTATTTATTGAAAAAACTCCTTTCCCCATTATGTGTTCTTAGCAATTGTTGAAAGTCAATTGATGATACATGTGTGTGATACATGTGTGGGTTGATTTCAAGGCTTCCCATTCGGTTCCAATGGCCTGTGTGTCTGTTTTTATGCCAATTCCATGCTACTTTGTTTACTACAAATTTGTGGTCAGCTAATTGAATAATATTGTATTTATTTTTGGTATTGTCTCCTTGGTTTTTCATGGTTTGTATTGCCTTACATTAATATCTGCACATTTGAAGAAATAGGAACTTATTGCATTCTTTGTAGACTAGCTTTATATAAGAAAGTCTTTTACTAGTCAGCCATCTGGAATGATCCCAGGGCAGGTCCTTGGCATGTTGGAATCTGAGAGTAGGCTGACCCGTGTTTGGGCCAGCATAAGTGGATGGACCTGGTAGCTGCATCAAAAGAATTGAGGCTAAGTTTGAAACCTGTATCAGTGGGGTCCAGCCTGAAGTCTGAGTCCACAGGAGTTTACTCAGTATTGGGATAGGTTTTAGCCTGGGTCTACAAGGGATAACTAGGCACCAGGATGAACTGGAACCACTGGAGCTTCAGTCCACAGGGGCTGGCCTGATGCTGGATTAGGCCTGGAGCCTGAATCTGTGAAGTAGTTCTGAGTACTTGGTCCATGGTGATTGGCCTTGAGTCTTAATCTGCAAGAGTAGTCTTAGAATCTCTATGCATTAGGTCTGACCTGGAATTGTGATTTTCGGGGGCAACTCAAGATCTTGGGTCTGTTAGAATAGGTTGGTTCTAGAGTCTGAGGCTGTAGGAACCTCCCCAAGTCCTGTGGTTGACCTAGTGCTGAGGACATTGTATATCTTGATTCTTTAGGGGTACTCTGATGCCTTGGATTCTGGGTGCTGGCCTGTGACTGAAGCCAATGGGACTGACCCAGATGGAGTTTGGGGATTTGGGAAATAATAAGAAACTGTCAGCTAGGGCTATCCTGGAGACTGTGTGTGCTTGTGCTGTCTTGAGGCTAGGTCCACATGAGCTAGCCTGTATTCTGGGACCAAGAAGACTGGCTCCTTACCTGGGCACACAATGATAGTCCTGAGTCTACATCCACAGGGGCCATTACAACACTGAAGTCTACTGAGACAGATCCGGACCCTGGATATACTGGATTGTAGACCTATAGGTGCTGGCCTAGAGGATCACACTACAGGAACTGACCTGGCACTGTGCAGTGTATCTGTGGGTGCCTGTCAGCTTTTTAAGACCACAGTTATTGACTTGTCTATGAGTTGGGCTGGAAGCCTGGGGCAAAAGTGGCTATCCAGGATCTGATTAGGACCAAAGCTTATATTTGCAGGAGCTGGTCTTAAAGTGGTTCTTCCAGTGCCAAATGACTAGTGCTGCCAGGGTTGGCCTGTGATGGAAGTACTCTAGAGCCTGGGAGTACTGGGGTCTGGTAGGATCTAAGGGAAGTCCAGAGCCTGGGTCTATCAGAGTTGATCTGTCTGGGTTGCAGTGTGGAGACCAGCCTCATAGGTCTGGACCCTGAGACTGAGGGATCTGGAGTGGGCTAGAAGCCTTGTCCATGGGTATCAGCCTTGAGTCTTGGGTTGGGTATCTTGCTTGGCCCTGAGTTTTATTGGGATGATCTGGTGTTGGAATCTGAGGCAAAATCTAATGTCCTATACTCATTTCCTTCTTTTTCACCCACATGGAGGGTTTCTGTCTCCATACTATGCTGCGTAGGGCTGGTGGACATGTGTAGATAAATGTAAATCTGTCCTTCCTACCCACTTTAACAAACCTTTTCTTAGTTTTTGCTATACTCAGGTCTACAATGTCTCACCTGGTTCCTTAGCTCTGTGAAGGCATTTTGTATGTGAATAATTGTGTGATTTTATATTTCTATAGAAGTATAAGCTCTGAAGCATCATATTTCATTATTTTACTGATACTAGTCTCCAGCCAATTGATTTTTATGTACAGATCTGTATCCTATAAATTTTATAAGTTCACTTAGTAGTTCTGTTAACTTTCTTATGTATTCTTTCAGCTTTTCTATATATGCATGATAATGGCATCACTGAAAAAAAAACATTTATAATCATCTTTTCTAATCTGTATACATTTTATTTCTTTTTGTTAAACTATCAATGACCTCCATTTCAATATTGAGTGTGATAAAACCAATACCATTGTCTTTGTTCCCAAACCTGTGGGTAATAATTCAGTCTTTCACTTTTTAATATTATACAATCTGTAGGGTTTTTAATTGATTGGTTTACTTAATTAAGATGAGGAAATTCTGTCCTATTAAGTTTGTCAAATCTCACTGACTTAGGTGGATATAAATTATCCTTCGAGATTATAACTATGACATCACCTTAAATGGTCACTGAGAATATCCTTCAGGTAGTTAAATAACACATTTATTGACTGTATTGTTATGACTAAAAGATGACATAATTGGATTTGTTTCAAGGATGGCATTTTCTCATTTTTATTCAATATGTATATTATCTATGACCACTATTGTATCTTTACATATATAAAATAGGTAAAAACTACCCTACCACAAGTTATTGCTATAATTTTTTTTAAAGCAATCCTCTTTAGGCTCACACCCAGAAGTATTGCTTTTTTTTTTTTTTTTAAGATAGAGTGAGAGAGGGGGAGAGAGAGAGAGAATTTTTTTAATACTTATTTTTTAGTTCTCGGCAGACACAACATCTTTGTTTGTAGTGGTGCTGAGGATCGAACCCGGGCCGCACGCATGCCAGGCGAGTGCGCTACCGCTTGAGCCACATCCCCAGCCCAAGTTATTGCTATAATTTAATGACATGAAGTTTAGGAAAGTATTTTGCAAACCATGAGGAACTCTGGAGTCATCAAATTATTTGTTTCTATTTAGAAAATTGATGCATATTTCTCGGATATTTCTGAGTACTTTTAAGGTTTGGTTTGATTGCTATTCACAGTACTTATGCAGAATGACAGTAATTTTGGAAAAAGCACAGCTTTTTCTAAGTTGTTGAAAACTGAGTTGAACAATGTTACTGATGCATTATCAGTGGTAATAAGCAAGGCTTTCAATAGGAAGTGATAAAGTAACAAAGAAAAACCCTATATATTGTATTCAAAAGTGATATCTAAGCTCAGAAACAAAGCATTATTTTCTTCAGAAGCTTTGCAATGATATATTTTATCCTCTCTAAATTTTACCTGTCTCTAATAGTTAGCAATTATTTCCTGGGCATTCATCCTAGATTGTTGCTAAGCAATGCCTACAAGCTCATATCATCTCATTTTACCATTTGCTACATAGAATTTCTTGCATGACTCTGTGCCAAAATATTGCTTTCCATTCTAAAAATTAATAAAGTATACTTATCTTATGTAGGATTTAGTGTAGCTTTTTCCAATGTAGCACATGATTTTTAAATTTTTTCTAGTTGTAGTTGGACACAATACCTTTATTTCATTTATTTTTATGTGGTGCTGAGGATAGAATCCAGTGCTTCACACGCGTTAGGCAAGCACTCTATCACTGAGCCACAACCCCAGACCAGAATAGAGCACATTCTTTTTTCATACAAACAAAGATGTTGTGTCTGCCGAAAACTAAAAAATAAATATTAAAAAAAAAAATTCTCGGGCTGGGGATGTGGCTCAAGTGGTAGTGCGCTTGCCTGGCATGCGTGCGGCCCGGGTTCGATCCTCAGCACCACATACAAACAAAGATGTTGTGTCCGCCAAAAACTAAAAAATAAATATTAAAAATTATCTCTCTCTCTCTCTCTCTCTCTCTCTCTCTCTCTCTCGACTCTCTCTCTAAAAAAAAAAAAAATCACCCTTTAAAAAAAATTATCTCTCTCTTTAAAAAAAATATTTACTTTTTAGTTGTAGTTGGGCACAATACCTTTATTTTATTGATTTGTTTTTAATGTGGTGCTGAGCATCTAACTCAGGGCCTCACGTGCTAGGCGAGCGCTCTATGCCAGAGCCACAACCCCAGCCCTGTAACACATTCTTTAGTGAGAAAGAATGAAATTTGTTGAGTCATTGACTTACAGAATTCACTCAATTTGTAGTTGCTTTTTTCAGTAAGTGCACACACGCACACACACACATACACACACATAGACACACACACACACACACACACATGCAAAACCGAACTAGATCTATAAAAGTAAAGAACACCACATCACAACTATGACATATGGTTCATCTGATTTGATTCAGCTCATTTCTCTAGAAGAGAGGTCTATTCAGAACTGGATTTTTTTTTCGGCTTGTTTTGAATGTACTAAAAAACCAATTATGAACACTTAAACAACATTTTCTAATATAATTTTTAGATTTATTTTCTATTTTATAAACATAAGTTTTGATTTTTTGTGAATTAACTAAACCATACAGACTTGTTGCTCCAGTGGTAATAATACTTACCTACAATCACAGCAAAAGGGTCCAAATCTTAGATGGAGGCTTAATGAGTTCTTGAGCAAATAATTAAATTTCTACAAATCTTATCTAACTTTATTGGCATGAGAGTAATTATTTTCTCATAAACCTAAGTAAATGTAAAAAAAAAATGTATGCAATCCTACAAAACAGATTTTATCATCCAGTAATCACCCAACTTATGATGATCAAGGTCTCTTCCTAGAGCAGTGTAATATCTTTTACTTTATTCCCTCTTTTACTACTAGAAGCTTTAAATGTATTTTAAATTTTACACATAATAGAATTTATTTCTGGGTTTACTCTTCTATTTTTTAGTCTATTTATGTATCATACTTTTGTTTGTATTAAATAATTATTTTAGTATCTCTTAGTCAAGGTTCTTAGTAATCTTAATTTCTAAACTTCTGTTACGTTTTCTTTGCTCCTCATTCTTCTCTACGCATTTGAGAATGATTTAGTTTAATGAGAAAGTAATTTTACTCTGACAAAACTGCACGTTTCAAAACAGATATTTGTGGAGCAAATTGGGCAGCAGTAGAAGAAAGAGGCAATGACTCACCATGTTTTGGAAAAAAATTTTCTGGTCTTCATTTATGTACGTGGCCTCATTCCTTACAGGAAAAAAAAAAAAAAAAAACTTAAACAACAGAGGGGTTTCCCCCCATGTACCTGAATGACTGAAGTATTGCAGTGCTATTTTCTATGGAAAATGAATCATGTCTCATAGATGTTTAACCATTAGAAAACCAATATATAAAGACTTCTGGGTATACAAGGTTTTTGTTTTTCATGTTCAACAAAAAAACACCGATACTTATTAAAATGGAACAAAATCATTAAGTGATATCTCCCTCTGATATTGACTTAAATGCTTCCTTTTCCTCTGTTATTGAAAAAAAAGTCACCCAATTAATACTTAGCAAGTGAGACAGTATTAATGGTTTAGAAAGACATATGATAAATCAAAAGTTAATTCTGCTTGAAGAATATGATATCTGCATAAATAATTGTAATGGATATTAGAATGTGGTAAGTGCCTAAATGAAGAGTAACTAATAATTTTGGAACTTTAGAGGAAGAAGAAATAATGTCATAGATAGCAATATCATATGACTTCATAGTGGACTTGGCATCTTAGTTACACCCCTTGACTGATGGTTTTTATTTAGGGTTGATGAGATGACATCACTGGAAGATCTAAGACAAAGCTACTAAACTGTGAATACTGACTATATGCTCAGGGAAACTTGGTAATTTAGTTTGACTATAACATAGAGTGTTAATAAGAGGTGTTGTATATACATAAAGGAGTATTAGTCAGCCATAAAGAAGAATGAAATATGGCATTTGCTGTTAAATGGATGGAACTGGAGAACATCATGCTAAGTGAAAAAACCAGAATGAGAAAGTCAAATATCGAAATTTTTCAAGGGAGGAAAAAAAAAGAGAGAGAGAAAGGGGGGGGGGGGAAAGAAGAGGGAATTCCATCAAAATAGAATAAAGATCAATAGACAAGATGAAGGGGATTGAGGAGAAGGAAGGAGGGATAGAATAGAGTAAGAACAGTAGAATGAATCTAACTCTACTTTTTTATGCGCATGCACAAATATATCACAGTAAATCTCACCATAAAATATGGTGAGACCATAAGACATTAATTTAGGAAAGAGGCTATGAATAAATTGAAGAAAGATCAGTAGACTGGAGTGAGGAGTGCAGGGGGAGGTGCTGGGGACTGAATTAGAACAAATTATGCTTTTATAATTATGTCAAAGTGTATCCTGATGTTATATATAACTAAAAATAATCAATTAAAAAAAAAAACAGTGGGAGATAATTTTGGAAAGACAATTTGAGACCAGATGGAAGAATATCTTGAATGCCACCTATTAGATGGTGGATTTTTTTTACTGGTATTTTGAAACCCATAAAATAAGTTTTAAAAGTATTTGGAGGAGTAGTGCTATGCTTCAGAAAGTTTACAAAACAGATTATATCTTTCTAGATTAGCAATTAAACTTTGTATTCATAGTTCCAGTGAGAGTCTACGATTGTAAAATCTGAAATCACTAGGTTCAGAAAGGTCTAGATAATGTTTTGTTAATCAATGATCAGAAAGTTCATCCACTAAGCCATTTCAACCTTTTAAATATAATGTTTGATGTCAAATTTATATTTATTTGTCTCTATTTAAAGAAAGATATTAATATTCTTTAAAAGCAGTTAGCTGAAGTATATAATCCTTGACTTCTAGGCTATTGGAATAACAAATGTGATCTAAAATATTTAAAAGATAACTAGTACATTACAATAATTTAAAAAGGCCATGTCATTTGAACATAAATTTGAGTTAAATGTGCTTCATATATTCTATTTTCCTGAATATAACTACAAATCATGTGCTTTCAAGATATCCTTGCTATTTCCAGATTAAGGAATTTAATTTAGTGTTTAGCTAATTTGGTATTTTATGTGAGATTATTAATTTTATTTAATTTTTAAAGAAAATCCATATTTGCAAAATAAATTCAGTTTTAGTTATCATGTGCATTATTTATTGAATTATTGAAACACACAGTTTATATTCATTTTGACAAACACTAAAAATGTAAATGAAATCAACTCAATAATTAACTTGAGTGCTCATGCATTTAAAGAAGTAACTAAAGAAGTAACAAAATCTAGTTATAACTGTTGGTAGTACATTACTGGAAAACAAATCAGTTCTTAGTGATATGTAATCTTGTTAAAGTGCAATAGTAATGTATAAATTTTATTAAAGCTCAATGTGTATAACATCTTAATTATAAATTTTTAGAAACTAAAATAAATGATGTGTGAAAACCTATAGCATAAGAATTTTAGAAACTGACAACAATCAGGCTTAGTAATTCTTAGGATATAAGGAGCTTTTCAGAGTTTAGTGTTTATTTGTTTTGCCTCTGTGAAGTTGTGGTATATTGTATACTTTACCATTGTTGTCTCCTCAGCTGAGATGCTAACATTATGGAAATATGTGAAAATCATACAGGACTTGGTAATTGATTGACTAGAATAGATGAGAGAGAGGTATTAAGGCTGACCCCTAAATTTTGACTTGCGAACCAGAATGACTTGCTGGATGCCACTCACATAATGGTAGTATATAAACAGGACTGAGAGATTTCCAAAAATCTCAATCTAGTGTTTTATGTATGATTTTTGAAAGACCTTTTATCCAACTTGGTAGAGATGGCAGGAATGCTATCAGATATTGAGATGTGTCATTCAGAACAGAAGTCTGTGACCAAGAGGTGTGCTTTGAGAATTATCAGTATTTAAATTAAATATTCAATTGAAATAATGGGAATAAACCAGACTTCTTCTCAAAAAGACTATGAAGAATAAGAGGAAATATTGCTGCTCTGGGATTGAGGCGTGGTATAGTTAATAATTTATTAGCCTAGTAAAGGAGATGAGACCTAGGAAGGACAACTAAAAGGTATAATGACATTTAGAAGTGTCAAATAAGGGAGAAAAATAATTTAACATATTACTGGAATTAAAAAGAGGATTGACTAATAATGAAGATAATTTATATTTATTAAGCAATTATTTTTTTTTCCTGGCACTAAGTGATTTACCTAAATTGGTTCAGTAGTCTTCAAAAAATACCATGAAGCTAAGACCATTATTTTCATCTAATAGATGAGGAAAATAAGGCTTAGATAAGGTAAAATATATACCCAAATTAGCATAGGCATTAATTAGCACATGCATGATTGGAATCCAGGAAATGTGGGTCCAGAGACTATACACTTAGAGTATATGTCCTATTTTATTCAAAAAGGTCTGAAAATTATTAGTGAAGTTTTCCCTTTACTTGCAGAACAAATAGGAATTTATCAATGCAGAAAGAACTAAAGGCTAGGAAATGTGTGCTTTCTTTTGTACAAACACTTAAGTTTCCACTGAATGATAGAGTAAAATGATACTAACTTCTTTGGAGCCTCCAAATTGTAAGAGTCAGGTAAAGATGTTTGAGTGACAATTAGGAAAGTTGGTAATATCACATATGAAGTGGTTAGTTTTGACATTATGTAGAAAAATTAAACTCCATTAGTTCTTTAGGGAATTGTACTTCCTGGGAGATCTTAATTTAAGAGGTTTAAGAGAAGATACTCTCATCCTCAGCTCTACTGGAGCTATATAAACCAAGCAGATAGAAAAGAGTATCATGTTCAACTACACAAAGATTAACCGACATTGGCTTCCTTGATATATAAAATTTTATTCATAGAAAAATCTCTTCTAAATCTTCTGCCTTGCCTTACTCAGAAGGTTGATTCTCTGATACTTCCCTGATCTGTGAAAATTTTACAGTGTTAATCTTCTATACTTCCTTGCATTGTCTCACATATGAGCCTTTGGGGGACACCTAATATTTAAACCATAACAAATTTTGTAATTTAGAACACACCTAATAAATATCTTTCTAGGAAAAGAAATTTAGAAAGTGCCTCAGAATTCAGACAAAACATGAATATAGTCATGGTAAGCGTTGAAATAACCAACAACAATAACAACAAAATGGCACCAGACAAAATAGAAAAGGCTAACAAAGGCATAGAAATAAAAAAAAAAAAAATAGGCCCAAGTCCTGAATTTGGTGGTACACGAATGTAATTCCAGTGACTTGGGAGGCTGAGGCAAGAGGATCACAAGTTTGAGGCCTGCCTCAGCAACTTAGCAAGACTATCAACAACTTAGTGAGACCCTCATCTCAAAATTAAAATAAATAAACAAACAAATAAACAGACAGACTAGGGAAGTAGCTCAATGATAAATTGCCCCTGGGTTCAATTTCCAATAACCAAAAAACCTTAAGCCCAAATATTTGATTACTTGCATACATGGTGTTTTGCTCATTTAGCTAAACAGTTCTCACTTTTTTATTCCTCTTTTAAAAATAGCAAAATTGAATCCAAGTTAAAGTAGACATGACACTTCCTTACATTTCAGGAAGGAAAATGTGACTCCATCAACCAATCCTGCAATCCCCTGACCAAAGTTCTTTGTGTAGGAGTCAATCCCTAACTCATGTTGGGTCAATGTGAGGTTCTTTCCTTCTGTATTGGTAAAGATGGACAGGAAAGACCTAGATCATTGGTTCTCAAAGTTACTGCACAATGAATCCCAAGAGGAATTTTTAAAACACCTGTTTCTCAGGTCACTACCTACATCAAGTAAATTAGAAGCTGATTTATAAAATCTATGCTTTAATTGTGTTGAAAGACTCCAAAAGAAATCCAATTGGCACACAATGTTGAAAACCCACAATTCAGAGAATAATTATTCTCAAACTTTGGCATATACAGGAATGAGTGCAGGACTTCTTAAAACCAAAATAGGTTGGCAAGTTACAATAATTTTTCTTTCCTGTAAGGTATAGGTATGGGATTTAGAATTTATATCTTTTTATGTGCCTAGGTATTGCTGGTTCTAGGATAAAAATTTGAGAAACACTCCTCTAGATCTAAATATGACAGTGAGAAGGGTGTTGTATTTCAGAAGGTAAGGAAATAATACAGTTTTTTTTCTTTTAAGGATAGAAATCTAAGGTAACTAAAGTCTTCCAGGGAGGCCTGTGTGGATGGGTCTCATGGGAATTTGCTTTACTTAGAAGTTTCTAGCTTATATATCTGCTGCTACATTGCATTTTGAGAACTACTGCTCTAGTCTGCCCTCTCTCCTTCAAATATTTTGACTGAATCTAATAGTTGGTAAATATGACTAATATTATAATAATAATAAATCATGTACCAGAAGCCATGTAGACCCTTACATTTATCATATAGTTTCAGCTCTACTACATAGGGAAGAAATTGAAATATCTCCTGTCTAACAATAAAGAAATTGAGGATGAGAATTAAAAATTTTCTTGAGGCCATAGGGCAGATATATTGCAGAACTCATATTGGAACCTAGTAAAACAAGTGTCAAAAACTGCTCTTAAGTAGGAAAAGAAGGATAAGATGAAAAGCCAGGCCCATATTGGACTGGACAGATAAACCTCTTCTAGAAATTACAATCTAAGGTCCCATTAGTAACTATGTACTACTACTGCTTTGTGCTAGCATCAAGTTTGTCCCTCTTTGATTAAGCTGTAAAATTGTTCTAATTGTGGTGCCTATAATAAAAGGTGTTCTGAGTGAAGGTGCTGTGGGCCTGACATATCCCTGAAAACCTGTGTTGAATTACTTATTAAAAGCAACAATTCTTCTTATATAAGAGTTTGGCCAGAGACTCCTAAAGCCTAAAGGATAAATGTTAAGACCTTCATATTCTAAAGTGATTGCTGGACAATCTTACAAAAGAATAGGTCAGCATCTGACTCTGTAGGTATAAGCCCATCACTAAAGCAACACAAAAAAGTTGAGTTAGAAGAAAGGAGAAAGACTATGTTAAGAGTTGCCACTTAGACAGGTTTTCTCTGCAAACTAATAGAAGAAAAATTATTTTTCCTTGCCAAAAGCAAAATGCAAGGGACTCCATCAAGGTCAGCTCAGCAGTATACTCATTGCAAAAATAGTAAGTGGTCCTTGAATCTCTAAAGGAAAGATGTTATGCTAAAATAAACACTAGTCCAAAAATCTCTGCTTGAGAGTTGGGATACATGTTTGCATTGGAGATAAAGCATTATTAAAATTTTATCCCAGAAAAACCAGGAAGTCACAAGCCCAGAGAGAATCAGAAGAAGTGTCCTAAGTGGCAGTTTCTCAAAGTTCATGAAATGATGAGACCAAATTATATGGGCTTTTTGGAAGTCCCCAATCTTCTGGTGTCAAAGGATGATCCTCTTCTGTCAAAACACATAGCAAGTGTTTTGCTTCATATGGGTTTGGTTGGATATCCACCATTAGCATATAGCATAATCACCTGCAAAGCCATTGTATAGATTCCTGGATCTCACTTTTCTTCCAGAGTTTCTGATTCAAGAGTTTGGAGAGGAGCCTGGAAATTGCATTTCTAATTAATGTGTAGGTGATGTCGATGCTGCTGGTTTGGGGAACACATTCTGGGAACCGCAAATTGAGCATGTAGAGTTACTATTTGAAAGCAGACTCTCTGAGAATAAAAAAACACAAATAGGAAAATGTACTGATTCCCATTGGTATGTTCTGATTGCCTAGCATTGAAAAGTCAGAATAGCAGGAATCTCATCATGTGTTTTATTTTAATTAATTTATTATTATTGTTTCAGTCAGTGGATTTATTTATTTGTTTACTTTTATTTAAATTTAATTTATATTATTTGATACATAAAGATTGTACATATTTGTGGGGTACTCTGTGATACTTTGATAGATGTATACATTGTGTAATCAGGTCAAATATTTATCTCATTTATCTCTTCAAATATTCATCACTACTTTTGTATTTATCACTACTTTTTGAGATGAACAACACACAATTTCTACCTTTAGTCACTCTACTGCACAATAGGAGACCAGAAATTCTTACTCCTATCTAATCAAAACTTGGTACACATTGATCATACTTTACACAGGTCTTCTTCCCCAATACCCTTCCTATCCTCAAGTAACCATCATTCTACTCTCAATTTCTGAGACATCATTTTTTTTTTTTGCTTTTTTCACTTTTTATTAACAAGAAAAAAGAGAAAATGTGAAAAAAATAACCTACCCAATTTCATGTACACTGTATTGTAACTCTGAAATACATAGTCCAAGACTGAAAAGAACATGAAAGTAGTTATTATGGGTATGTGATAAATAGGGTAATGGTTTTGTTTGACTGGAGGATTTTTTACATTAAGAATTATTTTTATAAATTTTAACTTGATTTAATGCTAATTCTTTTAAACTCATACTTGATTTGTAAAGATTCCACATGTGCGTGAAATCACAGACACTTGTTTTTCTATGCTTGGTATATCTCAACTAATATAATGATCTACAGTTCCATTCATGTTGTCACAAATTACAGGATTTCATTCATTTTTCTAGCTCAATAATATTCCATTGTGTATATATCCCACTTTTCTTTATCCATTTATTGGTTGGTGGGCACTTATATTCTTTCCATTTCTTGGCTATTTTTGAATAATACTGAAGTGAACATGAGAGTATAAGTGTCTCTGACATACTGATTTCATTTCCTTTGGGTATATACCCAGACCTGGTTTATCCCCAAAGTTCTAGAGTCATTTCTGTTGTGTTACCTCTAGGTGATGCCTTAATCCAGGTTTGCTGCCAGTTTACTATACTGCTGTTTGTTGTTACTGGAGTATGATCTAAGCACAGGTTTTTCCCAAAGTGTACAATTTCTTCTATAGCTACTTGTTTATTTTATCTTGATAGTCTTTTCCTTATAGTTTACATTTGAAAACTTGTTTATAATATATATGTATTGAGGTTGACCTGGTCATGTTAAATTTTTCTGGTTCCCTTTGCCCTTCCCATATCTAGATATTTGTATCCTTCTCAAGATTAGGAAGTTTTCTAATATTATTTCTTTGAACAAACTTTGTAACCCTTTGGCATTCTTATGCCCCTCTTGTACCACAATAGTTCCAATATTTGCTCTCTCAATAATGTTTCAAATTTCCAGTAGAAATTATCTTCATTTTTTTTTTCTTTTTTTCACCCTCTAACTATGTCGTTTTAAATAACCTGTCTTCAAGCTCACTAATCCTCTCTTTTGTTTGGTCTGTTTTGCTATTGATGCCTTCTATTTTGTTAATTTTACTGCATATATTTTTCAGCCTAAGAAATTCTGTTTGTCTATTCTAATTGCTTCTATCACTCTTACATTTCTCTGCTAGAATATTGAATATTTCCTCTGTGTTTTCTTCAAGTTCTTTTGAGTTTCCTTTAAAACAGCTGTTTCAAATTGTCCATTTGCAAGTTTTCCCTGGTTACTCTCTGATTATTTTTGGCACCTTATCTTGAATGCTAGGTGAAGTCATGTTTTCCTGAAAGCTCTTGATGCTTGGTAGATGATGTCATCTAGCCATTGAAGGATTAGATATTTATTACAGTTTTCCTAGTCTGGCTTTGTGCCTGATTCTAAGTAGATTGCTTTTTTTTAATCACTGATACTTCTGTTGCTTTAGCACTAGGAGATGCCTTCAGTCTAGGTCTACTGCCAGTTCACTGCTTTTTGTGATGACTGTTTCATCACTGGAGGGTGATCCAAGCACAGGTTTGTTCCCAGTATGCAGTTGGTATGTTGTACAGTGTGAACTAGGAGAGTACCTAAAATGGGTAATTGATTCCCCTAAGCCTCCCCACTGGGGCTGAGATTGACCCAGATACTTCATCCACAGTAACCAACCTATGGTCAGGCACTGAAGTATTCTGCTTGTCTCTAGGCAGAATCACCACGGAGGGATCAGTTCTAGGACCCTGTGTCATGTCTGTGGCCACCAAAACCACAAATTTGTCCCATGACACTCTGAGCCCACACCCTGTCAGGACCATGACAGCAGTGGAGTAGGACCAAGGCCCAAACAGCTATGCATCACCAAATGCTGAGGTCAACTAGCAACCCATGACTACTGCAGCCAGCCACAGATGATGCTGAGAATAATAGAAGTCCAATACATTGGTGTTGTATGCCTTTGCTTGGCACTTGTGCTGTATTATAAACTATCTTTGGGCACTAGCCTGCTTATGAACACACTACAATCTCCTCAGTATTAAGTTTTAGCAGCCCAGGACTGGCTCTGTTATAGTTTAGATATGATGCATCCCCCAAAAGCTCGTGTATGAGACAATGCAAGAAAATTAGAGGTGAAATGACTGGATTATGAGAGTTTTGACCTAATCAGTGCATTAATCTGCTGATAGATTCTAAGCAGGTGGTAACTGAGGGCAGGTATTATGTAGCTAGAGGAGGTAGGTAACTGGGGGGGGGGGG
Organism: Marmota flaviventris; assembly: GCF_047511675.1. Lineage (NCBI taxonomy): Eukaryota > Metazoa > Chordata > Mammalia > Rodentia > Sciuridae > Marmota > Marmota flaviventris. The sequence continues at coordinate 20,883,601 of NC_092518.1, read as the reverse complement.
TATGCCTTTGGGGCATATATTTTATCCCTGATGAGCAGAACACTCTTTCAGCTTCCTGATGGCCATGTCCTGAGCTGCTTTCCTCCTCCACACCTTTCTGCCATGATGTTCTGCTCACAGACCCAGAGCAATGGAGTCAGCTATCTTTGGACTGAGACCTTTGAAACTGTAAGCCTCAAATAAACTTTTCTCATTTAAAATTGTTCTTGTCAGTTCATTCGGTCACAGAGGCAAAAAGCTGACTAAAACACTTCTAAGGCAAATTGTATACAACTACCCTGTCCTACCCTCAGTGAATAGTCTTACCCTTTTGCTCCATAATATGTTGTTCAAGGTTGGGGTAGTGTTGGTGAAGGTGGTTCCTTGACCACCAAGGTATGGTAAGTTGGATCATGCCTAAATCTCACAGCCACAAGGACTTGTGCAGTCTCAGTGGCATTGGGGCCCATGACACAGCTAGCAAATATGCAGGCTGAAACAAGAGTCCATCCCAACTAGGTGCAGACTGTGTCGGTGCTAAGGTTAGTCTATAGCCCTGTTTTTGAGAACTGGCCTGGTGATACCTGTTTCACCTATGTTTAGCAATAACTTGGCCACCAAGGCTGACACTAAGTTAGGTTATACCTAGTCTCAAAATCACAGTAACCTGGAGAGGGTGATGAACTCTCAGCTCATTCTAAGGCTGACAATGATGTAGACCAAAATTTGAAACTGTCCTACCTGTACCCAAATCTCTGCCTAATGCTGGGGCTGGCCTAGAGGTTCATCTGCAAGCTCTAGTCTGGGTGTAGTAGCCTTTGGTTTTGCCTGGTGCTGAGTTTTACCACATCAGGCCCAGCTCTGGGCTATAAGACAAAGTTCTGTGTTAGCTTTTGTGCCCTGCTCCCCAGAGGATCGAGCCCTACTCCCCACTCTACTCTCTGAGGTGCAAGGAAGAGTGGCAGAGGTATTTAGCTACCTGGACTAACACAGTTACAGTAGCTCAGTCTGTGGGTAATTGGCCTGGTGGTAGAGTTGTGGTGCTTGCCCAGACTAAGATTTATAATGGTGGGCCTGGTACTAGGTTTCAAGTCCAAGGTCTGGTCTTAATTCTCCATCCCTTGGGCAGAATGCATTGCTCTGTGCACTGGGCTGCTTAGAGTTGGGGGAAATATGACATTAGTAACTCCTTCCTTCAAGTCTCCTTTAATGCAACTTTTCTTTTCTTTCTTTCTCCCTTTCTCTCTTTCTAATTCTTTCTTTCTTTTCCCAGCCTCAAATGTACTAGGTAAGCACTCTACCACTGAGCTAAATATCTATTCCTTTTTATTTTATTTTGAAAGAGGGTCTCACTAAGTAGCCCACACTGGCCTCAAACTTGCAATCCTTTTGTCTCAACCTCCCCCTCCTGAATCACATCTTTTCTTTTTATTATACTACAACGAGGCACTATGGTCTCTCATCTGGCTCCCTTAGTTCTTGTGAAGGTTGTTTAATGCATGAATTGCTATTCAATTTGATGTGTCTGTGAGAAGAACTCACTGGAGGATCTTAGCTGCCATCTTGTTCTGCCTCTTTCTAAATTTTAATTTAAAAGATAATTAAATTTCAAATGAAAATATCCAAAGGGAAGCAGAATTTTAAAAAAAAGTTAATTTAAATGTATATATTTAAGCCAAATTTAAATTCTTATTAAATTAATAAAGGGGTCATATCATTAAGTACATATATAAGATCCATAATGAGTTGCAAATAGCTGTCACTGAGGAAATATACAATTTTATTTTTAAAATAAGTTTGATGAAATACATTCATTAGACAGCAGTTTACAGAAATATTTTAAATTTGCAGAAAGCAATGAAGCTACTAGTGAGGATGGCTCTCACTGAATCATATGATTAATTCCTGGAAGCTGATAGATATTAATGATGCATATGAGATTTCTCAAGATTGATTAAAAGAAAGTGGTTTACGAAAAAATACTCTATTTGAATATTAAAAGATGTAAAAACAAAAATGTAGGAAATAGAAACTTTAAAATAAACAGGTAAGTTCTATTCAATATTTTAAAAATTCTGAAAACGGTTATGGTGAAATATGCATTTCTGAATATAATTAATACCAAGAAAAATATTTATTCTCAGATACTAAGATCAGATATTAACAGTATTCTTATAACCATTTTTGGTATGGATTTATGATTGTCTTTTGGCTATTATTAGGGAACTTGATAGCCTGGCAAAGTGAACTATACTGGTAATGTGACCAATCCATGAAATATAGTACGCTTTTGGAAAGTTTAAATTCAGCACATTAGCTTTTAATCATTTGACTTAAAAATGGTATATTGTGGACATCTCTAGCTTTTTCTGCCCAGAATCATTGCCAATACATTGGAAATTGCATTTCAACTTTCATTTTGGAAACTTCCTTTCATGAAATCTAACTGATGAGGTTTCCATGATAATAAGCAAATGTTCTTCTCTACGAGGATATTATAAACCAAGTTGATTTAAAAAGGTGCCATATTCAACCACCCAATGGATTGATTGTTATTGTTCTCCTTAAAATTCTTCATTCAAAAAGCTTGAATATTAACTTTGTTAATACACTTAACAACTCATCTAAATATGCTGTCTTGTTTTCTTCCAGAAGATCCCTTTTTTTTTGCTACTGTTCTCATTTATGGAAATTATAATTCTGTTTTTTGAGATTATGATGGTATGTCAAAGCAAAGTTGTATAGTCAAAAGTATATCAGCAGATCTTCGTTTCAAATTCTAAGTAACATTATGAAAAGCCAAAAGGAAAACTATTCCACATAAGTAATACTTATGTTATATGAATGGGGTGAAATGTGTTCACATCAGACATCATTATTCATTTTTTAAAATATTTTTATTGGGCTAAGGTTGTAGCTCAGAGGTAGAGCGCTTGCCTATCATGTGTGAGGCACTGGGTTCGATCCTCAGCACCATATACAAATAAAATATAGATATTGTGTCCACCTATAAGTAAAAAATAAATATTTAAAAAAATTTTATTAGTTGTTGATGGACCTTTATTTTTTTAATGTGGTTCCAAGAATCAAACCCAGTGCCTCACACATTCAAGGCAAGTACTCTATCTACCACTGAGCCCCAACCCAGCCCAACATCATTATTCATTTTGCCAGCAATTTCTCAGACCGTAGTCAAGTATGATGATTCCCTGGTACGACTCATTGAACCAAAAAATGTTTCTAAAGAGAGGAAAGTATGAAAAGTGGTTTTTTGGTACCCAAGTGTTTGTAAAAATTTTATTACCAATTGTCAAAAAAGTAGAAACATCTTAAATGTCCATTGACAGATGAATGGACAAATAAATCATAGCAAATGCATGCAAAGGAATGGAATCCTAGTACATGCTACAACATGGATAAATCTTGAAGACATTATAGTTTCTAATTTCATTTGTGATCTCTTTACATGATGGTCTATGTAGAGGTATGTTTTTTTCTCTTTTTTAAGAATAGCATTCTCAGGTTAGTAAGGACTTTCAGATATATAGGTATATCTGGGTGGATACCAGATATAGTTAGGTAGTGAGAATTGCATTTCTGAGAAGTTTTCAGGTTAGGTCCTTGTGTTGAATGGATATTATAGTTTGAAAATACCACTCTAGCTTAAATTTGCACTGAGTTTGATATTTAGTTAATATGTCTAATGATGATAGCTACTATGTTATGTACCAGGTCTTTATATCATCATCTCATTTCAGGTTCACTGCATGGGGAGGTACACAAAAACCTCTCTTCTGGCAATACAAAAGCTAAGGATCAGATTTGAATAACTTCCCTGATCCAGTATAGCAAATCAGTGGAAAAACTCAGAAGGAACCCAGAAGCACCAGACTATAGTCCTTGCAGGATGAGTGGGAGGTTTCAAGACACATGGAGGTGTCAGCTCCATGTCCTCTGGGCAGGTAAACTTCTTCTTGAGAGGGAATCTGAGGCAACAGCAGTAGTACTATTTTGTGGTTGTTGTAGATCCATATTCTCAAGTGTAAGAGATAATGTAACATGCACCTTTAGTTCCTATAATTAAAGGTTTTGTAAGTGTACAAGCTGTTCATCAGATGTATCACTCAAAACCTACATGGTTCTGCATGTGGAAAGCAACATTTATCTCTTACTTGAGAGCTCCATTGATATGAGTATTGGCTTCCTTGATGCATAAAATTTGTATTTAATATTGGGGATCCATACTGTCTTAGTTTAGTTGAAATATCTCTTCTAAATCTGCAGCCTTATTTTCTTCCAGAAAGTTGATTTCTTTCTATTACCCTGATGTTAGGAAACAAAAAATACATCCTTTGAAACAAAGATGTTGTAAATGACCATGAAAACAACCGTCACACAGCAGATTACTTCAGGTTGCAGGGTGACTCACCCTGAGGTGAAGTGATAAATCCTCTAAGTACAATTAGGAATTTCACTGTTTCTAGAATTAGGAAAAACGTGATCACATGGGGTCCCATGTATTCATTATTTTTAGAGGATCACAGTACCACCCTAAGGTTTTGTGATTCCTAATGTCTCAACAGAATATTAATTTACATTAAATATTAAATTATTCAGAAAACTATGTGATAGTTACTTTGATTATTTTCTAATATTTTTTAAACAGTTTGCTTAAAATGACTTGAACTATCTGACGCTTGCAAGCCGTGTGTGGGCTAGACCTGTGGGCTTTGGGTTTCAACTTGAACTATTTGAAAAACTTAAAGTATTTGGTGTGATATTATTGTTGATAACTCATGTGAGTAAACAGTCCATAATTCAGCACATAGCATAAATTTTTTCAAGACGATATAGAATAAGCATTTATATCAATTAAAAGGTCATTGAGACTAGAATAAGAAATTCTTTCATTTTAAGAAACCGAAAAATGTGACAATTCCTATGTACATCTTTATAAATCGGGTAAAATAAGAGGTAATTTCCATGAAAATAAGTGTAGGATTCTATATCACAAATAAAAAGATAAAAACAACCATGATAATCCATGGAATTACAAACAGAAAGAGACAAACTAGATAGTAACAAAATCTAGCAACAAATTTCTTTTTCAAATAATTAATTAATTTAGTGTGTGTTGTTTATTTTTATTTATTTATTTGATACCACTGATTGAAACCAGGGGCTCTTAATCACTGAGCCACATCCCCAGCCATGTTTTATTATTTGTTTTAATTTTGAGACAAGGTCTCCCTAAATTCCTGAGGGCCTCACTAAGTTTCTGAAGCTGACTTTGAATTCACCATCCTCCTGCCTCAGCCTCCGGAGCTGCTGGGATTGTAGGCATGCACCACCATGCCCTGGCTTGTTGTTTACTCTTCATGCAGTCCAGATCCTACATGTTTGATTCCCATGTTGGGTACTCGCAACCTAAACTTCATTCCTGGTATTTTAATTGAAGTTCACCACTGCTCCCATGTCAGGGGTGAGAATAGTATTGCTGCTGCTTAGGAATGACATTTTAAGAGAAACTTCTATAGCCCACCCTCTCTCCTTTGAATACTGTAGAGTGAGAACTTTGGTTAACATAACTTAAAAAGTGAGAATGCCTGGCCTCCATCAATCTGTTCTTTATTTCCTGGGGACAGATCTTGGAAGAGTTGAGACAGATAATCCATGGAGGTCAATCACAGGTATTTTCTTGAGGCTCCAGGGAGGAAAAGGTCTTTTTCCCACTGCATTTGATAATGTTGGGCAAACTGATACTAAAATAGTGTTTGACACACTTAATGCATATTACATTAGTTATAGGAGCTTGAAAATATGTTTCATTCAGGTATCATATATTAAATTATTCAGAATGTCTGACTGTAAAACCTTGTTTGGGGGTTGTGGCTCAGTGGTGGAGTGCTTGCCTAGCATGTGTGAGGTGCTGAGTTCAATCCTTAGTACCACATTAAAAAAATAAAGGTATTAAAAATACTAAAAAAAAAAAAAAAAACCCAAAACCTTGTTTGACTTGTTTTAAAATTAGCCAATGAGGATTTTGTTTCAGTAAAAGAAGGATAACCAGTGGGTCAAGTGTGATCATCTTGATGCTTTGGAAAGCAATAGGATGCATGGAGGAGTTGTTAAATTCAGATTCTTGGCTGTACTCCACTCTCACAATTGTATTACATAAACCAGGATAGGTGGAGCTGAGAATTCGCATTGCTAATGAGTGTGCTGCTGCTGCTCAGGTACCATCATCAGGGACCAGCTCCTGTTTTGAAGGCGGATGTGCATATGCCAGGAGATGTTGCTCTGCACCTGATAAAGGAGGAATATAAAACGTTTTGGTTAATTATGTTTTATTTTAAAGAAAAATTTTGGCTAACTAAGCCCTTGCGGTTTTCTCTGTCTGTATATGCAGGTAAAAAGTTGCATTTCTAAGAAGGTAACAAGCTCTACCCCTGTTTCTGCTTGGGGATAACATTTTGAACCACTGATCCATTTCAACACTTTACTGTGAGTCTGACTTTTGTTTTTAACTAACTATGAGTACTAACTCACTTGAATATTAGGAAGTATAATAAGGGTTTATATTTGTTTTCTCATTATAGCTTCACTACATGTAGAAACTATTGAAGTGTCTCATCTAGATACAAAGAAAATGACCATCAGAATAAAATAACTTTCCAGAGTCTTCAGGGACGATAGAGAACAGAGCTCAGACTGGAAACAAGAGAAGCTGAAGTTCAAAACCTATACTCTTTAAGTAGGATGTGTAGGAGATCTCAAAAGAGATACAAATGTCAGCTCATGTCTTCCGGGCAGGAATCCCAAGCCATAGCAGTATGCAGCAACTACTGCTTTGTGATTTTTCCTATCCACCTTCTCTCCTGTCAGGAAAGATGTAACATTCATCTGTAATACTTAATAATGAAGGGTGTTGTGAGTTCAGGTTTTGTGTGTCAGATATATGCCTGAAAACTGTATGGTTATAGGTTGTTACAAGCCACATTTTCTCTCACATAAGTTCAGCAAGAGATTACAAAAGTTAACACCATAAATGCCAAAATTATTACCCCTACTCCAGTATGTAGTGCTGGATGAACTTGCAATAGGCAGTACACACAAAACAAGTCTATAGTCAGTGGACAAACTTCAACTGAGCAATATAGGATTGGACAAATATAGGAATGATCAAAGGAAGAAAACATATTTTAGGGAGTTTCCATCATGGCAAGCATTTTTATCTCCATTCATGAACAGAGATAAAGATTCTTATTTCTTTACCTGAAACCAGTAAAAGCATCTTAGAAGCTTTGTCCACACAAGTCTGGCTTTACTAATATTAGTTGATGTTAGCTTCCTTGATATGGAAAACCCTGTCTTTTAGAAAAGTGAATGCACATTCTCTTAGTATAGTCAAAATATCTCTTCTAAACTTGCTGCCTTCATTTGTTCCAAAATATTGATTCATTACAAATGTCCTATGTTGTTCACACAAATTTTTTTTCTTTCAGTTGGAAAGGTAGTTGTAGAAATAGCATGGGCTCAGAAATACCAAGGTGGATTTATTTCATATAGGAAGAGAACTCTCTGGAAGTGGAGGTGAGGACTCCTTCATATATAATTAGTAATAACCATGTTATTAGATGTAGGTAAAGCATACCCACCCAAAATATCATATATTTATAAGCATGTTAGGGAACCTCAAGTTCAGCTTCAGGTGTCCAGAATTCTAGAACTTCTCAACAAAATTTTGAAATAGCAGTTATACTAGCACATACATAAATTACAGTGTGTGAACAGAGATGAATTCAGCCAAAGGTAAAGGAGCATAGGGAAGGAGGAACCAGGATTAAACTTAGAGCTATTGCTCTTAATTCTCTCTTACAGATCTCTGATCTCATGTACAAAGTTTCTCCAGCCTGGAAATCTCCCCGATACTTAGTACTATAGTCATGAATATCCATGTGATTGACTCCAGCTTAGGACTGTAAAGTCCACCTGCAAGGCAAATTGATATAACTAGCATGGTCATAGCCCCTGTCATATAAAAGCAGATATTCACTACAAATCTCATTACTTGTATGAACCATTTGGTGAATGTAAATCCTCAGGTATGGAAAGGCATTAATATGAAACAGAAATATGAAGGTATCAGTGGATACCAGGTAGGTCCTGGTCAAGTGCTAGTCCTTAACCTTTTGAAGGGTCCTTGGAGCAAAACCCTGACCTATTATGTTGTTACCCTTTATTTACCACACTGTTTATAAATGGATAGTTATTAGCATAGGTATTCCTTTTTTGTTAGACTTTTTAAAAGATGGACACAATATCTTTATTTATTTTATTTATTTTAACATGGTGCTGAGTACTGAACCCAGTGCTTCACATGCCTCACAAGGTGAGCACTCTACTGCTGAGCTATAACCTCAGCCTCAGCATAGGTATCTTTGATTGCTTTCTAATATTGTCATTCATGAATTCTTTGTCCAGTCAAATTGAATTAAACTTCCATGAAAAGTTTTAAACTTGAAACAGTGATAATTTTTTCATTCTTAAGAAAAATGTCATATTGAGGAATTTGGAGCCCGACCCCACAGTATGTAGATCGTAGCCAACTTTTTCTTCTATCAGACGGTGTGTCTCTGATTTGATATCAAGCTCCTTGATCCATTTTGAATTAACTTTTGTGCATGGCGAGAGAAAGGGATTCAGTTTCATTTTGTTGCATATGGATTTCCAGTTTTCCCAGCACCATTTGTTGAAGATGCTATCCTTCCTCCATTGCATGCTTTTAGCCCCTTTATCAAATATAAGATAGTTGTAGTTTTGTGGATTGGTTTCTGTGTCCTCTATTCTGTACCATTGATCCACCCGCCTGTTTTGGTACTAGTACCATGCTGTTTTTGTTACTATTACTCTGTAGTATAGTTTGAAGTCTGGTATCGCTATACCGCCTGATTCACACTTCCTGCTTAGCATTGTTTTTGCTATTCTGGGTCTTTTATTTTTCCATATGAATTTCATGATTGCTTTCTCTATTTCTACAAGAAATGCCGTTGGGATTTTGATTGGCATTGCATTAAACCTATAGAGAACTTTTGGTAATAGCGCCATTTTGATGATGTTAGTTCTGCCTATCCATGAACAGGGTATATTTTTCCATCTTCTAAGATCTTCTTCTATTTCTCTCTTTAGGGTTCTGTAGTTTTCATTGTATAAGTCTTTCACCTCTTTTGTTAGGTTGATTCCCAAGTATTTTATTTTTTTTGGAGATATTGTGAATGGAGTGGTTGTTCTCATTTCCATTTCAGAGGATTTGTCGCTGATATACAGGAATGCCTTTGATTTATGCGTGTTGATTTTATATCCTGCCACTTTGCTGAATTCATTTATTAGCTCTAATAGTTTCTTTGTAGACCCTTTTGGGTCTGCTAGGTATAGAATCATGTCATCAGCAAATAGTGATAATTTAAGTTCTTCTTTTCCTATTTTTATGCCTTTAATTTCTCTCGTCTGTCTAATTGCTCTGGCCAGTGTTTCGAGAACTATGTTGAACAGAAGTGGTGAGAGAGGGCATCCCTGTCTTGTTCCAGATTTTAGAGGGAATGCCTTCAATTTTTCTCCATTCAGAATGATGCTAGCCTGAGGCTTAGCATAGATTGCTTTTACAATATTGAGGTATGTTCCTGTTATCCCTAGTTTTTCTAGAGTTTTGAACATAAAGGGATGCTGTACTTTGTCGAATGCTTTTTCCGCATCTATCGAGATGATCATATGGTTCTTATTTTTAAGTCTATTGATGTGGTGAATAACATTTATTGATTTCCGTATATTGAACCAGCCTTGCATCCCAGGGATGAATCCTACTTGATCATGGTGCACAATTTTTTTGATAAATTCCTCAATAGGACACCCATAACACAAAAGTTAATAACTAGAATCAACAAGTGGGACATACTCAAACTTGCCGCAGTCTGGCTGGGCACAAATGCCGCAGTCTGGCTGGGCACACAATCACGAGCCACCACACAGCTTGTAGATTCAAACAGCAACTCTTTATTCCCGAACTCACACCAGCCGTCTACAATCACATTCTGGGGAAATCCACGTTCTCTGCCCAAATCCACGTTCTCTGCCCAAATCCACCTCCACTGGGCTTCTATCTCCAAAATATACTGTCTGAATCCCGTGAGAACTCAAGGGGAACTCAGGCAGCAGGATACGCCCTATTCCCAGCAGGAATAATCTTAAACCTTAAACCTGGAACCTAAACTGGGAACGCCCTAAACACGATTATCTTAAAACCGGGAACACCCTAATCTGCCTTGGTCCTTGAGCAAGGTCACCTACATTCAATGTCGCTGCAACATGTCAGCAACATGGGGTACGCTGGCAAGGAAATTGTCATACCTACTTGGCTAATGGCTCCCAACATCTCCCCCCTTCTGATTAATTAAACAACAAGCAATGTGGCTTAAGGACCGTGCCTGGTAGGTTGTCCAATTCAACATATGGTTCTTACCCGTCATCGGAAAACTGACCTTTAGGCGTCAGCCTCCTGTCTTAGGTTGATACCACTGCAATTGAATCATACCCGTCACTGAATACTGGTCCAGCATACAGCCATACTTGTGGATAGGTCTATGCACCAGTGGGGGGGTGAGGTTCTTTGCCTCACCTCTGTTGGCCCCCAAATTTGGCCTTGGTGCCAGTGGGGGAGTGAGGTTAATGTGGCTTATGGACCGTGCCTGGTAGGTTGTCCAATTCAACATATGGTTCTTACCCATCATCGGAAAACTGACCTTTAGGCATCAGCCTCCTGTCTTAGGTTGATACCACTGCAATTGGATCATACCCGTCACTGACTACCGGTCCAGCATAAGCCATTGGCCCCCAAATTTTAGACCATCACTAGCAGAAGGGAGGAGGATACAGAAATGCCACGACACCAAGCCAATTGACGGCTCCTTGGGAAAAAATTGCATCACTGGTGACACCATCAGCAAAGATATGTCAGCACTACCACAATTAACATGGGGTGTGCTGGCAAGGAAAAACTAAAAAGTTTTTTCTCAGCAAAAGAAACAATAAGAGAGGTAAATAGGGAGCCTACATCCTGGGAACAAATCTTTACTCCTCACACTTCAGATAGAGCCCTAATATCCAGAGTATACAAAGAACTCAAAAAATTAGACAATAAAATAACAAACAACCCAATCAACAAATGGGCCAAGGACCTGAACAGACACTTCTCAGAGGAGGACATACAATCAATCAACAAGTACATGAAAAAATGCTCACCATCTCTAGCAGTCAGAGAAATGCAAATCAAAACCACCCTAAGATACCATCTCACTCCAGTAAGATTGGCAGCCATTATGAAGTCAAACAACAACAAGTGCTGGCGAGGATGTGGGGGAAAGGGTACACTTGTACATTGCTGGTGGGACTGCAAATTGGTGCAGCCAATTTGGAAAGCAGTATGGAGATTTCTTGGAAAGCTGGGAATGGAGCCACCATTTGACCCAGCTATTCCCCTTCTTGGTCTATTCCCTAAAGACCTAAAAAGAGCATGCTACAGGGATACTGCTACATCGATGTTCATAGCAGCACAATTCACAATAGCAAGACTGTGGAACCAACCTAGATGCCCTTCAATAGACGAATGGATAAAAAAAAAAGTGGCATTTATACACAATGGAGTATTACTCTGCATTAAAAAAGGACAAAATCATAGAATTTGCAGGGAAATGGATGGCATTAGAGCAGATTATGCTAAGTGAAGCTAGCCAATCCCTAAAAAACAAATGCCAAATGTCTTCTTTGATATAAGGAGAGTAACTAAGAACAGAGTAGGGTTGAAGAGCATGAGAAGAAGAATAACATTAAACAGGGATGAGAGATGGGAGGGAAAGGGAGAGAAGGGAAATTGCATGGAAATGGAAGGAGACCCTCAGGGTTATACAAAAGTACATACAAGAGGAAGTGAGGGGAAAGGAAAAAATAATACAAGGGGGACAAATGAATGACAGTAGAGGGGGCAGAGAGAGAAGAGGGGAGGGGAGGGGAGGGGAGGGGGGATAGTAGAGGATAGGAAAGGCAGCAGAATACAACAGACACGAGTATGGCAATATGTAAATCAATGGATGTGTAACTGATGTGATTCTGCAATCTGTATATGGGGTAAAAATGGGAGCTCATAACCCACTTGAATCAAAGGGTGAAATATGATATATCAAGAACTATGTAATGTTTTGAATAACCAACAATAAAAAATTTAAAAAAAAAGAAAAAGAAAAAGAAAAATGTCAAACTTTCTGCATATAAAGCAAATTTTACACGAGAAGTAACAAAACAAATATCTGTATGAATTTGTTATTGATACCGGCATATATAAGCAATTAAAAACTATCAATAATACTATGTAACTATTTGTGTTTCAGAAGAGAACAAAAGGAAATTGCCCTAGACAAATAAATTTAGGATTTTTTCACAGACAATAACAAATATGAATGCAACCTTGATAATCCCTGAAAATATAAACAGAAAATAATCAAATAAGAAAATACCAACAAATCTCATGGAAACAAAAATTTTTCCCCAAAAATAAGTAAATGTGTTTTCTTTATTCATCACACTAATTTCCTCATTTCCTATTCTTGTTTTAGGACATTTTCACCAAAATTTCACTATAAGCATTTTAATTGGAGCTGACCAGCCCTTTCATGCCAAGGATGAGAGCACTTGGGTTTTGTCAGTCAGTTGTCTCTTCAAGGGAGAGTATGTGGAGCAGAGATGACATATGACCCATGTTAGATCAGAGGAAGTACTTCCCTGAGATTTCTGTGAAGACAAGATCTTTTCTCACTCCATGATAATGTTGAGTAAGATGAAACTAAAGCAGTGTTTCTCAAACTTACCACAACTTCTCCTTGCCAATAAAGCTTAGAAACACGCATTTTCCAACTATACTAAACTTCAAAAATTATTTGGAATTGTTGACTGTGAAACTTTGTTTTCAGTAACAGAAAATTAAGGTTTTGTTTTTAAACAAGTAATTTCCTGGAAAATTACTCCTCAAATTTTCCAGTAAAGATATTGAAAACAAGTGGGTCAAGGATTCTCATCATGGGTCTTTGGTAGGCATTTTGATCTATGGAGGACTTGTTACGGCCAGATTGGTAAGCCCTACCACCTATAAGATTTGAACTATGCAGGTCTGGGTAGGTGAGACTAAAAAAGTCTCACTTCAACAAATGTACAGGTGATGCTGATCAGGGAGCACCTTCAGGGAACCATTATTCTACTGTGAGAAATGATCCAAATATGACAGTGAAAAGGCAGCTCAGAAGAGGGAGAACAAGGAAGAGTATTGGCTTAATTGTCTAAGGATGGAATTCTAAGGTAACTGAGGCATCACAGGTCCTATTTGTGGGTGGGTATTGGATAATATCACTGCTGCTGCTTGGGGAGAACATTCAAGAACTGCTCAGGTCCACCTGGTGTCATTTGACACTTAAGAGTGAGTGAGACCTTTGGTTAGCATAATTAACAATTAAAGCTAACTATGTTGAGACTGCGTATTTATACTGGGACTGTATATTTTTCATCTCACTTCAGACTCACTACATTGGGAAGTTATTAAAACAATTCTCATCTCTGAAAAAAGAAAATTATCAAAATAAAATAAATTTCCAGAGGTCCCTGTTAGCTGATGACAAAGCTCAGATTGGAACCCAAAAATCCAAACTGTAAAATCTGTGGTATTAAGTGTGAGGGTTTTGAGGTTTCAAGTCACAAAGATGTACCAAACCCATGTCCTTCTGGGCAGGAGAAACTCTTCCTGAAAAGAAAATTCTAGGCCACAGCAGTATGCAGCCTCTAGTGCTTTGCAATTGTATCAAATCTGTCTCCTTATTACTCAGAAGGCAATATGCACCCTTAGTGAATAGTTAAAGCTATCACGAGTGACAGTACTATGGCTTTGCAGTATCCCTGAAAATCTGCACGGCACTTCATGTTCACAACTACATTTCTTTTCACATGTAAGTTCAGCCAGAGGCTCCAAAGGGAAAAAACATAAATGCCAATAAATTCTATATTCTAAAGTGAGGCATTAGATGATCTTGCAAGGGCATTGGAGCCAAATTATATTCTCAATCATTGGCCATAGTTCAACTGAGCAATATAAAATAATTGAGAGAGTGAGAGGAGAAAAACCTATTTTGAGAGAGTTGCCATTATGGCAGACACTTCACCACACTAATGAAAGAGTAAGAAAAATCCCTGACTCTAGCATCAAATCAGAGGAAATGGGCTTAGGAAATTTGCCTCATTCAAAACCAGCCTCATTGGTTTTGTATGATTGGCTTCCTTAATATGTTAAGTACTATGTTTTAAAAAAGTAGAAATCCACACTCTATGTAGTTGACATATCTCTTCAAAATGTGCTGCCTTGCTTTGTTTCTATGTTTGGTGACTTTAAAACCAGCCATAAGTTCTCAGATGCTTTAGAACGTTTCTATAGAACTCAGAAGGGCTTTTGAACTGATTTTTACAGTATATTACAACACAAAAATACTGATGAAAATAAACCCATGGAAGAGGAGCATGAGGAGGATTCCAGGAAAAACCAGGATCAAGCTTACAGATCACACACATGGGGCTTATTCTCCCAACACAAATGTTTTGCCAGTCAGGTAAGCTCTCCCAAGTCTTGGTTGTATAAGTGTGGGACATCCATATGACTGACTTCAGCTTAAGACCCTCTAGTATATCTAGAAGACAAATTGACACAGCTTAACCATAGCCCCTTTAAAAACCAACATTTGTCATATATCACATATGTTCATTAAATTTCTGGTATGACGAAAGTATTAGGTATAAAAACCATTCTGATCAGACATAATATTCTAAGTGATCTTAGGTTACTTATAGGTGTAGATCAAAGGACAATCTTCAACTTGGAAGGGTGCAGACTTTAAGCAACCCTGGCCTTTTGAGTTAGAGGCCTTTAAAGGACAGTTCACAAATTATTATTTGAAGATTTATTAACTTTTATCCTGCATATTTTCTTAAATTATTTTGTTATGAATGAAAAGGGTTTTTTAATATTCAGTTTTTAAATTGGCTACTTTATGTATTTTAAAATTTATTCTAATAAGTTCCTATTAACTGCATTGATTTTAATGCTACATTTACACTTACATGAACAGAATTGTCATTATTTTTAAAATTGACATGAATGATATCTTAATTTTTCTACTAAAATTGACTTTACCTAATTAGAAAACTTAAGTATTAGGTGTGATAATTTTCTTCTTTCAAATTTAAATGAGAAAGATTAGACCCATTTGTACATATAAGAAATTCCCATAACAGTGTACAGGATGAGCATTTTTATTATTGAAGAGTTATTCATAACAAGATATGTAAGAAATTGAAGAACATGACAAATCTAATAGAGCTCTTTATAATTCAGAAAAAAAGATGATTCTCTACAAAATAAATTTATGATTTTACATCAAATATGAGAAGAAAAGATGCATGCTACTGTGGTGAGAAGCACTGCTCTAACCCATCCTTTGTCCTTTGGCCACTTTCGAAAGAATCTAACCTTTGCTTACTGTAACTAACAATGAGAGATAACTATGTTGAATTGAATCCCCAGAGTTGTACTAAGTGCATTTGTCATCTCCTTTCAGCTTCAGTTCATGGAGAATTCCTTATAATGTGTGTCATTTATCCAATAAGAAAATGATGATAAGAATAAAATAACTTGCAGAGTTCTCAGATCATGAGAGGACAGAGATTGAATCAAGAAGAAGAGGATTTCAAAACCTGTGGTCTTATGCTGGATCAGTTGGAGGTTTTAAGCAACATGGAGTTGCCAGTCCCCTTGTATTTTGGAGCAGGTAGATTTCCTTGAGGGAGAATCTGAGACAACAGAAGTATTCAGCCACCACTATTATGTTACATCTTTCTGACAGTAGAGGAGGTGAATCTGTGTTGTAAGTACATATATTATGGGACAGACCTATCCCTGGAAAATCTATATGGTACAGGATGTTGTAAGCAATGTTTTCTCTCCAGTGACAGTTCAGACAGATTCCAAAGGCCCAAACCATAATTGCCAAATAATAATAATAATAATGATAATAATAATAATAATAAATTAAAAAATAAATAAAACAAAACCACCCTAAATTCTAAAGTGAGGTGCTAGATGATCTTTCAGAAGTTCTGAACTCAAATTGCTTCTAGAGGTGTTGGCTGTAACTCAGTTGAGTGATAGAAAAGAAAAGAATTCAGGTGATGAAAGGAAGAAAGCCCATTTTGAGTTTCCATCATGTCAGGCATTTTTCTCCATACTGATAGGAAAGGGAGAAAGATTGTTTACCCTTAAGTGCAATAGGTTTGGAATGATTTCCCCTATTGAGAGTAGCTTGGAACCTTGTCAGTGAATCACCATGAATCACAAAAGATGAAGGTGTGTTTTCTGGGAGTCTCAGCAAAATTATTTAGATACCATTTTTTTAGAGGAGGAAATGTTTATTTGTTACTCATAGTTTCAGAGGTCTTGGTCCTTAGACATCCAACCATTGCTCTGTGCCTGAGGAAAGGCAGACATTTTAGATAGATTTATCTGTCCTTCAGCACACACCCACCCTAAAAACAAAGCAATCCAGACTTTGGGGTTGGTACCAGAAGATCTCAGAAATGCCAAACTTCCAAATTAACAAGTGAATTACAACTCCAATCAAGAACACGTGGAATGTGTTAGCCTTTGAATCACCTATTTAAAAGGCCCCTGCTCCAGCTGATTGCCAGAATCATAGTCTTTGGGACTGGAGTCCCCAGTGTTTCTCCTTCGTTAGCAAAGCAATGATATCGCTGGTTACTGGTGATGAGTTCTGCTCCCTCACTTGTTGAAGTATGACATTAGAGAAGTACTCTGAGGCAAGCATATAAAGTAGGGTTTATTTAGAAAGGGGTAAGGTAGACTTCTCCGGGGAGGGAGAAGGGGGTATCCCAAGAAGTGAGGGCATTCTGCCTTTTTAAAATGTGCCCTAGGCTTTCTTTGTTTTCATGCTCTCTTTCCCTTATTTCTCTCCTTCCTGCATATGTGACTAGGCCTAGGAGATGCTTGGTGGGATGGCCAAAAGGTAAGGAGCAGATGGGCTGCAGAGGCCAAGTTGAAGTGATCTGAACAGGAAGGGGGTGTAATTAACAACTTGCTGTAAGATAAAATGTAGGAGAAAGGTAATTCTGTTTCCCTTGAGGCTAGGTAGGGGGAGAGATTAGGGAGGAGTAGGGAGAAAGGAAGAGAAAGAAACATGTCCATTTTAAAAATAAGTTGCGGTGACATAGCAGCAAGGATTATATTCAAAGCATAAAGAGCAGTAAGGGTTATGTTCAAAGCATAAAGTGGACCACTGTTACATATCTATTCATTAGGAAAGGCTCAAGTTTTGTGTCTTTTTTTTTCAGAAAAAAATAATAGGAATGCATAATTTTTCAGCAGTTTGTAAGGTGATCCAGAATTTTGCAGAAGAGAAATTAATCTGCCTCTTAAGGATAAGACACCCTGAATCCTATGATTAGTTACTGAAAGTTAATATACGCAAGATGTTTTAAAAAGAAATGGTTTTAATTGAAGGTATTGGAAATTGAAAATGTTTAAGAAGAAAATATATCAGAAATACAATTTTGAAAAGAAACAAAACTGATATGCACATATATATGCGGTGTTTTATCAAGGTGAAATTTTTAAATATATTTGATATTTAGAAAATGTGTGTCATCTTCAGATACTAATACCATACAATAATGTTGTTTTTTTTTTAAATATTTATTTATTTTTTTAGTTCTCGGTGGACACAACATCTTTGTTTGTATGTGGTGCTGAGGATCGAACCCGGGCCGCACGCATGACAGGCGAGCGCGCTACCACTTGAGCCACAGCCCCAGCCCAATAATGTTGTTTTTATAACCATTTGTGTTATGCCTTTCTATTTGGTCACTGGTTTTATGGAACTTAATGATTTTGCCAATTGGCCCTTCAGTTAATTATTCACTGTGAAACTTCAATTTCAGCACTTTCAGTAAGTTGAGTTAAACATGGACTCTAGTTTTAACTAGAGTCATTAGTTTTAACTATTCAGAATGTCCTCCCTTATTTTTTTAATTTGCATAGCACTTTGTTTTTGAGAATTGCTCTTGTTGAAGCATTAATTGGTGAAGTTCCTGTGAAGATAATTTCATCTCCAATTTCACTGGGGCTGCATAAACTAAGCTGCTCAAAAAGAATTCCATATTCAAATATCAGATGAATTGACTGATGTTGGTTTCATTGATGTTTTGGTTTACATATTATGTGTCCTCCAAAATCTCATGTGTGAGACAATGCAAGAACATTCAGGGTTGAAATGATTGGGTATGAGAGCCTTACACCAATCAGTGAATTAACCTGATGAGGATTAACTGAGTGTAACTGAAGGTGGGTAGGGTGTGGCTGGAGGAACCCTGGGGGCGTGCCTTTGGGGTATATATTTTGTACGTTGTTATCTGAGTCTCTCTGCTTCCTGACCTTCAGTAGCTTCCTGTCTCTTCACCACTCTCTTCTACTATGATTTCTGCCTAACCTCAAGCCCCAGGGAATTCTGGCTGTCTCTGGACTGAGACTTCTGAAATCGTGAGCTCCCAAATACGCTTTTCCTCCTTAAAATTGTTCTTGTGAGGTCTTTTAGTCACAGCAGCAGAAAAGCTGACTAAAACAATTGATAAGTCCTTATTTTTTTTAATTTGGAATACTATTAATATAGTAGAAATATGTCTTCTAAATCTGCTACCTTGCTTTCTTTCAGCAGTGCAATTCTTTGGTATTGCCCTTAAATCTGAGGAAATTCCATTACTTCTACTGGCATCATAAATTCAATACTTAATTACTGCAGTAGGAATATGTGTGAAAACATGTGTTGGTTTTAGTGAAGATAATCCTATCCCAGCTCCACCTGGGCTGCATACACCAATCTGTTCAAAATCAGTGCTTGAATGCCCTTGGAATTATTATTGTTGGCTTTGTTGACATATAGCCTTCCATTTTTACAAATTTGGAATCCTATTTCTATAAATGTAATTGAAATATCATTCCTAAATCTCATGTCTTACTTTCTTTTAGTATGTTGATCCCCTTTTACTGACCTGATCACTAGTATTTCTGATGCTATTCTAAATAGCATGTTGAAGTTGAAACATGGGATCAAGGTTTCTTGCTGTCATGGGTGTGATGACCATAACAGATCTGTGTTCTGGGTTTTGGGTGACTGGGAAATGTAGGCAAAATCCCTTCCAACAATCAATTAACAAATCTATTACCTTTCTTGGTTAAAGAGTGTAAAGTATGTTATTGGCATATTTATAAATCCTCTGATCCCATAGATTACTGGAAAAACATTAGTTTGAACCCACTATTTGGTTTTTCAACTTTATATAGCTCAACATAATCTCAGTTGATGGAATTCTTATTACAAGTAATCCTTATTGGTAGTAAAAGTAATTTCAGTTGCCCATGTGGTTTTCTAACTTTAGATCAGTCTTAACTTACTATTTACATAGGTAAATTTTGTTTTATGTGAAATCAAGTGCAGAGTTGAAAAAAATGGACACATTGATATTTATGATTTAAAACAATTAAAATAATTTGTTTCAAAGGCATCACCAAGAAAGTGAAAAGAGATTTTGATATATTGAATCATTATTCTCAATTACCTCTAGGTGTTAAGTTAGACGCTAACCCACAATAAGGGGAGGATCGGGGAAGCATAGAAGTGTAATAGACTAGACAATGGGGAATGAAGGGAAAGGAGGGGGATAAGCAAAGGAAAAACAGTGGAATGAATCTTACATAATTTTCCCATGTACATATATGTATGTATAACAGTGAATTCCACTACCATGTAGAAAAGCGACTCTAATTAGAATAAGATATATTCCATGCTTATATAATTATATCAAAATGGATTTGGCAGTCATATATAAGTAAAAAGAACCAATAATTTTTTTTAAAAAAAGAAAGTGAAAAGACATTTCACAAACCCGAAGAAAATGTTTGCAATATCCCACACTTTTGAATTTGATTTTTATTAGTCACTGAAAGAGTCTTTTGTACCCTGTCTGTTATGAGCTGAACTGTTTACCCACCCCAATTCATATGTTGATGCCCTAATACTCTGATGTGAATATTTGGAGTTAAGACCTTTAAAAAGATAATTAAGGTCAAAGGAGGCGGGTGGTAAGAGTGGGGCCCTAATTTGATAGGAGAGTGTACTTAATAAAAGAAAACACCAGACCTCTCCCCTTTCTATCTTTGTGCACAGAAGAAAAGCCACATGAGAACACTGTAATGTGGTTGCGAGGCCTCCCCAAGAACCAACTATGGTGCTGTCTTGATCTTTGACTTCCAAATACCAAACTTTGAAAAATAATGTTTTTTTTAACTACCCTGTCTGTGGAATTTTGTTATAGCAGCCTGAGCAGACTAGTGTATGGGAGAATGTTTGATGTAGTTGACAAATTAGATATTCTAAGTAATCAATGATAGACCACATTAACATTAGGCAAAATATCAATGAATCTTTAAAATTCCTGTGAATTCTGTCTCTTAATCAGTAGTCTTTTCATGAACTTTTGCTCTATCATATTTCCACAGTAAAGTCTACAATTGCCTATCTTTTGTGCTATTAAGATACCTTCATATCTGCTATACTACATTGATCCATTTTACATCATGATCCTCACATTGTAATTTAAATAACTTTAAAACAAAAAATCTGATGCATTGATACTCTGCTTCAAAGTCTATCTACTCATCCAGTTCATTATTATGTTTATTATCTGCCTTTCCTCAAATCTCTGCATTATATTTTCACTTTCTCCCTAAGGGACTCAGTTTACATTAAATGAAACAAGCAAAATAAATAGAAGTTAAATGGCAATAGTTCATGTTGTAAGTGGTGATGTGAAATACAATATGGAAAGAAGTACTGAATTTCAGAGTTCTTTGAAAAAAGGAAGGCTAAGATACTCCTACCCAGATGGGAAAGGAAGGTCATCAGATTTTATTTTTCGCTGTAACCTTCTTAAGGTAAGGTGTGTTTCTCAGTCATATTCACATTTTTGGCTTCTAAGACAATGTCTGTCTCAATAAATGCACTTATTAATAAAGATTAAGGAGCTGACATTTCCATTTAAAAAACACCTAGGAAATTCAAGGGTATAGTTAAGAGAAAGGTGAAAGTCTGACTCCATTTTTACAAAGAGCAGAAGACATTTTTTCCCCTAAATTCATGACTATAGCTAAGTTGATTGATCCTCATTAATGTGTATTTTCCCAATTCCTCTGTTCTCATTCAAATGTTTTGATATTTATTACATTTAATTCTGCCTTTAGGTAAAATTATGGTCCTCCTATAACAATAATTTCTGAATGGATGGTACTAAGTTATCTAAAAATCTCTGCCCTAGAGTTCAGAATTTAATAGTATTGCATATTTACAGAATAGGATGCAAAAACAAATTTTTGACAATTTTTATTACATCAAAGGTAAAGATTTCTGTTCATTGACAGCAATCATGGATTACATTTTTGAAAAATGATTGAATAGATGTTTATAATCTCTACAGCAGACAAGTAATTAGAATCTAAATTATATAAGAAAATGCTACACACCAGGTGTGATGGTGCATGCCTATAACCCCAGTGGCTTGGGAGACTGAGGCAGGAGGATCATGAGTTTAAATCCACCCTCAGCAACTTAGTGAGACTCTGTCTCAAAAAAAAAAAAAAAAAAAGATAAAAGTTAAAATGGCTGGGGATGTGGCTCAGAAGTTAAGCACTTCTATTTTCAATTCCTGGTACAAAAAAAAAGGCTACAAATCAACAAGAAAAACAATCTCCAATAAATAAGTGAACAATTTACAGGCGACTTCATAAAGCTGCTCAAAGTGACATTAATTAAATCATTACCAAATCAGTAGTAATTTGTAATGGATTGACAACATTTAGAAAAGTGAACAATGGCCCATTTTGGTGAACAAGTGGAAGGAACAATGTCCTACTAGGATGATCTTTCTGGTGAACATTAAACTCTGCATTGTCAATTGAATGTGAACTATGATCTACCCATTCAACTCCTACCTATATTTCCAAGAAAAATTCTTATGTCCATAGGGACTATGCAAGATGATGACATTGCATAATTATTTGTACAATAATGAAAGCTACCTGGATATGCCTGACTGGAAGACAATATAATAAAAAAATCTTTAGGAAATAATTGAACATTGTGCAGTAGCTAGAAAACCCGATTTGAAATGCTTATAACAATGCAGACGAATCATAAAAATATACCTCACTGAAAAATACCATTTACATAAATTAAAATATATACTTAGAATAATACATCTGTTGGAGTCAAAAGTTAAACATGAAATATATTAGAATTGATGAGGAAAGGAAGAATCAGATTCAGTCTTGGGATGTAAGTGCATTTATTTTTAATCTTTCTCTGATATAAGGAGGCTAATTCATAGTGGGGTAGGGAAGGGGAGCCTGGGAGCATTAGAGGAACTCTAGATAGGGCAAAGGGGTGGGAGGGGAAAGAAGGCGTTATGGGAGTAGAAAAGATGGTGGAATGAGATGAACATCATTACCCTAAGTACATGTATGAAGACATGAATGGTTTGAATATACTTTGCATACAACCATAGATATGAAAAAATGTTCTCTATATGTGTGATATGAATTTTAATGCATTCTGCTGTCATATATAACAAATTAGAATAAAAATTTTTAAAAATTCATTTTAATTGACACAAATATAAAAGTTGTACATATTCATAGGTTACCATGTAATGTTCAGTACATGTATACACTACATAATGTTTAAATCAGGTTAGACATATTTAGCTCGTCTAAGCATTGTCATTTCTTTGATGAAATTTTTCAGTGTCCTTAATCTCTCTTCTGAAATATATGATACATTGTGTTCTACTGCTACCATACTGTGCAGTAGTACTCCAAAGCTTCTTACCAATCTACTTGAAAGTTAGGACACATCAATCAATGTTTTCACACCCCCTCTACCTCTCTCCAGAGGCCTCTGATAACCACCATTCTACTCCCAACTTCTAAGAGATCAAATTTTCTAGGTTCCACATGAGTGAGCTCATTTATTACTAGTCTTTCTGTGCCTGACTTATTTCAGTCAACAGAATGGTCTCCAGTTCCATCCAGGTTGTCACAAGTGACAGAACTCCATTATTCTTATATTTGAATAATATTTTATTGTATATGTACAGCACATTTTCTTTATTCATCAGTTGATGGACATATAGGTTTTCATTTTTTAGCTATTATGAATGAACATGGCATACTTTGGATATATACCCAGAAATGGGATTGTTGGATCACATGGTAGTTTTATTAATTTTTTTAGGAACCTCCATATTATTTTCCACAACCGCTATATTAATTTAATTCCCTCCAAATTTGTATGAGGGCCCCCTTAACTCTACATCCTCAGCAGCACTTGTTAACGTTAGTATTTTTAATAATAGCCATTCTTACTAAGGTGAGGTGATATGTCATTAGGTTTTGATTTATACTTCCCCGATTATTAGTCATGTTGAGCAAGTTTTCATGGATCTATTGGCAATTTGTTATGTCTTGTTTAGAGAAAAGCCTATGTAGGTCTTTTGGCTATTTTTAAATTAGTCTTTTTTTTTTTCCTTTTGAAATTTTAGAGTTCTTTGTGAATTCTGGCTATCACACCATTAATTAGATATATACATTAAAAACACTTTATCTTATTCTGTAGGAGAAAAGTATATATCACATTGATTTGTATATAATATATCATTCTTCTTTCTGTATTCTGATTATTCTTTCCTTTGCTATTCAGAAGCTTTTTGGCTTATTGTAATCCTATTTGTTTGTTTGCTTGCTTTTGTTTCCTATGCTTTTGGGGTCCTGTCCAAAATATCGTTGTCCATTCCAATGTACTGAAGCATTTCACCTAGTTTTCCTCTAGTAGTTTTATAACTTCAAGTCTTAAATATAAGTATTTTATCCATTTCAGTTTTCTTTTTGAAACTGTTGAGAGATAATGCTCCACGTTCATTCTCCTACATGTGGCTATTCAATTTTCCCAGCACCATTTATTGAAAAGATTCTTTTCTCCAACAAACATTATTAGCACCTTTGTCAAAAATCATTTGATTGTAGAGACTTGTTTCTATTAGGGTCTGTATTCTATTCCATTGGCCTATGAGACTGTTTTTAAGCCATTATCATGTAATTTTGAATACACAGCTTTTGTAGTATGTTTTGAAGTCAGGTGATACAATGCCTGCTGCTTTGTTCTTTTGCTTAAGATAGCTTTCGCTATTTAGGTTATTTTGTGATTCTGTAAGTATTTTAGGGTTTTTTTTCTAGTTCTGTGAAGAATACCATTGGTATTTTCATAGGGATGCAATCCCGATTGAATTGAATCTGTAAATTGTTTTAGCAGTGTTTTATAATTTTCATTGTAGTGAACATTCACATGTTGGGTTAAATTTATTCACATGTTGGGTTAAATTTATTCACATGTTGGGTTAAATTTATTCCTAGGTATTTTAAATTTATTCCTAGGTATTTTATTTTATTATTTATTTATTTTTTTATGCATAATGGTGAAACTTTACTTGATTCAATTTAGTTGAGACAGTGTTGAATGTCAATTTACTTTCAATCATATGAGTCAAATAATAGCAGCATTAGAGAAACTTTAGAAAATTAATTTAAAAAGAAAAAAGAAAATCACTGGTGGCCCCACAGTCTTAGCACAACAATTATTATTTTAAAAAAATATCTTTCTGATTATTTCACATATTTTTACAGTTGTAATCAACATACACATGCCATTTCATATCATTTTCATTTCATATCATATTATATTAAATGAATTTTTATTTTTATTTTATTTTTTTTATTGGGTGTTCAAAACATTACAAAGCTCATGATATATCATCTTTCATACATTTGACTCAATTGGGTTAAGAATTCCCATTTTTACCCCAAATACAAATTGCAGAATCACATTGGTTACACACTCACATTTTTACATAATGGCATATTAGTGACTGTTGTATTCTGCTACCTTTCCTATCCCCTACTATCCCCCCTCCCCTCCCCTCCCATCTTCCCTCTCTACCTCATCTGCTGTTGTTCAATTCTCTCCCTTGTTTCCCCCCCCTTTCCCCTCACAACCTCTTATATGTAATTTTGTGTAACATTGAGGGTCTCCTACCATTTCCAGATGCTTTCCCTTCTCTCTCCCTTTCTCTCCCCCCACTCATCTTTGTTTAATGTTAATCTTTTCCTCATGCTCTTCCTCCCTGTTCTGTTCTTAGTTGCTCTCTTTATATTGAAGAAGACATTTGGCATTTGTTTTTTAAGGATTGGCTAGCTTCGCTTAGCATAATCTGCTCTAATGCCATCCATTTCCCTGCAAATTCTATGATTGTCATTTTTTAGTGCTGCGTAATACTCCATTGTGTATAGATGCCACTTTTTTTTTATCCATTCATCTATTGAAGGACATCTAGGTTGGTTCCACAGTCTAGCTATTGTGAATTGTGCCGCTATGATCATTGATGTGGCAGTATCCCTATGGTACGCTCTTTTAAGATCCTCAGGGAATAATCCGAGAAGGGCGATAGCTGGGTCAAATGGTGGATCCATTCCCACCTTTCCCAGGAATCTCCATACTGCTTTCCAAATTGGCCTCACCAATTTGCAGTCCCACCAGCAGTGTACAAGTGTACCCTTTTCCCCACATCCTCGCCAACACTTATTGTTGTTTGACTTCATAATGGCTGCCAATCTTACTGGAGTGAGATGGTATCTTGGGGTGGTTTTGGTTTGCATTTCTCTGACTGCTAGAGATGGTGAGCATTTTTTCATGTACTTGTTGATTGATTGTATGTCCTCCTCTGTGAAGTGTCTGTTCAGGTCCTTGGCCCATTTGTTGATTGGGTTATTTGTTATCTTATTGTTTAATTTTTTGAGTTCTTTGTATATTCTGGATATTAGGGCTCTATTTGAAGTGTGAGGGGTAAAGATTTGTTCCCAGGATGTAGGCTCCCTATTTACCTCTCTTATTGTTTCTCTTGCTGAGAAAAAACTTTTTAGTTTAAGTAAGTCCCATTTGTTTATTCTTGTTATTAACTCTTGCGCTATGGGTGTCCTATTGAGGAATTTGGAGCCCGACCCCACAATATGTAGATCATAGCCAACTTTTTCTTCTATCAGACGCAGTGTCTCTGATTTGATATCTAGCTCCTTGATCCATTTTGAGTTAACTTTTGTGCATGGCGAGAGAAAGGGATTCAGTTTCATTTTGTTGCATATGGATTTCCAGTTTTCCCAGCACCATTTGTTGAAGATGCTATCCTTCCTCCATTGCATGCTTTTAGCCCCTTTATCAAATATAAGATAGTTGTAGTTTTGTGGTTGGTTTCTGTGTCCTCTATTCTGTACCATTGGTCCACCTGCCTGTTTTGGTACCAGTACCACTCTGTTTTTGTTACTATTGCTCTGTAGTACAGTTTGAGATCTGGTATCGCTATACCTCCAGATTCACACTTCCTGCTTAGAATTGCTTTTGCTATTCTGGGTCTTTTGTTTTTCCATATGAATTTCATGATTGCTTTCTCTATTTCTACAAGAAATGCCTTTGGGATTTTGATTGGCATCGCATTAAACCTGTAGAGAACTTTGGGTTATATCGCCATTTTGATGATGTTAGTTCTGCCTATCCATAAACAGGGTACATTTTTCCATCTTCTAAGATCTTCTTCTATCTCTCTCTTTAGAGTTCTGTAGTTTTCATTGTATAAATCTTTCACCTCTTTTGTTAGGTTGATTCCCAAGTATCTTATTTTCTTTGGGGATATTATGAATGGAGTGGTTTTCCTCATTTCCATTTCAGAAGTTTTGTTGCTGATATACAGGAATGCCTTTGATTTATGCGTGTTGATTTTATATCCTGCCACTTTGCTGAATTCATTTATTAACTCCAGCAGTTTCTTTGTAGACCCTTTTGGGTCTGTTAAATATATTATCATGTCATCCGCAAATAGCGATAATTTAAGTTCTTCTTTTCCTATTTTTATGCCTTTAATTTCTTTTGTCTGTCTAATTGCTCTGGCTAGTATTTCAAGAACTAAATTGAATAGAAGTGGTGATAGAGGGCATCCCTGTCTTGTTGAGATTTTAGAGGGAATGCCTTCAGTTTTTCTCCATTTAGGATGATGCTAGCCTGAGGTTTAGCATATATAGCTTTTACCATGTTGAGGTAAGTTCCTGTTATCCCTAGTTTTTCTAGTGTTTTGAACATAAAGGGATGCAGTACTTTGTCGAATGCTTTTTTTGTATCTATCGAGATGATCATATGGTTCTTGTCTTTAAGTCTATTGATGTGGTGAATAGCATTTATTGATTTCCATATATTGAACCAGCCTTGCATCCCAGGGATGAATCCTACTTGATTATGGTGCACAATTTTTTTGATTTGTTTTTGTATCTGATTCACCAGAATTTTATTGAGGATTTTTGCATCTAGGTTCATTAGAGATATTGGTCTGTAGTTTTCTTTCTTTCAGGTGTCTTTGTCTGGTTTCGGAATCAGGGTGATGTTGGCCTCATAGAATGAATTTGGAAGAGCTCCCTCTTTTTCTATTTCCTGAAATAACTTGAAAAGTATTGATATTAATTCTTCTTTAAAGGTTTTGTAAAACTCCGCTGTATACCCATCCGGTCCTGGGCTTTTCTTGGTTGGTAGTCTTTTGATTGCTTCTTCTATTTCATCCATTGATATTGGTCTGTTCAAATTGTGTGTATCCTCCTGACTCAGTCTGGGCAAATCATATGACTTAAGAAATTTATCGATGTCTTCACTATCTTCTATTTTATTGGAATATAGGTTTTCAAAATAATTTCTAATTGTCTTCTGTATTTCTATAGCATCTGTTGTGATATTGCCTTTTTCATCCCGTATGTTAGTAATTTGAGTTCTCTCTCTTCTTTTCTTCGTTAGCATGGCTAAGGGCCTGTCGATCTTATTTATTTTTTCAAAGAACCAACTTTTAGTTTTATCAATTTTTTCAATGGTTTTTTTTGTTTCAATTTCGTTGATTTCTGCTCTGATTTTAATTATTTCTTGTCTTCTACTACATTTGCTGTTGTTTTGCTCTTCCTTTTCTAGGTTTTTGAGGTGTAGTGTGGGTTCATTTATTTGTTGTTGTTTTCTTTTTTTGAGGAAAGAACTCCAAGAAATGAATTTCCCTCTTAAAACTGCTTTCATTGTGTCCCATAGATTCCGGTATGTTGTGTCTGTATTGTCATTTGTCTCTAAGAATTTTTTTTATCTCCTCCTTTATGTCTTCTGTAACCCATTGATCATTCAGTAACATATTGTTCATTTTCCATGTGATATAGGATTTTTCCTTCCTTCTTTTATCACTGATTTCCAGTTTCATTCCATTATGATCAGATATGGTGCATGGTATTATCTCTACGCCTTTATATTTACTAAGAGTTGCCCTATGGCATAATATATGGTCTATCTTTGAGTAGGATCTGTGTGCTGCTGAGAAGAACGTGTATCCACTTAATGATGGTTGATATATTCTATATATGTTGGTTAAGTCTAGGTTATTGATTGTGCTATTGAATTCTATAGTTTCTTTATTCAGCTTTTGTCTAGAGGATCTGTCTAATGGCGAGAGCGGTGTGTTGAAGTCACCCATAATTATTGTGTTGTAGTCTATTTGACTCATGAACTTGAGGAGAGTTTGTTTTATGAACGTTGCTGCACCATTATTTGGTGAATACAAATTGATAATTGTTATGTCTTGTTGGTGGATGGTTCCTTTTAACAGTATATAGTGTCCTTCTTTATCCCTTTTGATTAACTTAGGTTTGAAGTTGATTTTATTCGATATGAATATGACCACTCCTCCTTGCTTCCGAGGGCCATGTGAGTGGTATGATTTTTCCCAACCTTTCACCTTGAGCCTGTGTATGTCTTTTCCTATCATATGAGTCTCCTGAAGGCAGCATATTGTTGGATTTGTTTTTTTGATCCAGGTTACTAGCCTATGTCTCTTGATTGGTGAGTTTAGGCCATTAACATTTAAGGTCATAATTGAAATATGATTTGTACTTCCATTCATGTTTATTTATTTATTTATTTTAGTTTGGCTAGTTTTTACTTTTTGGTTATTTTCCTCCCCCTTTACTGAGATACCTCCCACTCTTAGTTTTGGGCACTATATTTCAATTCCTCCTCTTGTAGTATTTTGTACTACAAGCTGGTTTTCTGGCTGCGAATTCTTTTAGCTTTTGTTTATCGTGAAAGATTTTAATTTTATTGTCAAATCTGACGCTTAATTTTGCTGGATACAGTATTCTTGGTTGGAATCCATTATTTTTCAGCGTTTGAAATACATTGTTCCAGGATCTTCTCGCTTTCAAAGTCTGTGATGAAAAATCAGTCATTAACCTAATTGGTTTACCCCTGAATGTAATCTGCCTCCTTTCTCTCGTAGCTTTTAATATTCTCTCCTTGTTCTGTATGTTGGCTATCTTCATAATTATATGTCTTGGAGTTGGTCTATTACGGTTTTGAATGTTTGGGGTCCTGTAGGCTTCCAGGATTTGGCAATCCATTCCATCTTTCATGTCTGGGAAGTTTTCTAGAATTATTTCATTTAATATGTTGTCCATTCCTTTGGTTTGAATCTCTATGCCTTCTTCTATCCCGATGACTCTCAAATTTGGTTTTTTTATGACTTCCCATATCTCTTGAATAGATTGCTCGTGAGATTTAAGCATCTTTTCTGTGTTGACTATATTCTTTTCAAGTTGATAAACTTTGTCTTCATTATCTGATGTTCTGACTTCTACTTGATCTAGTCTATTTGTAATATTCTCATTTGAGTTTTTAATTTGGTTTATAGTTTCCTGCATTTCTAGGATTACTGTTTGATTTTTTTTTTTTTTAAGATCTCTATCTCCTGGTAAAGCTTGTTCTTTGCCATTTGAATTTGTTTGTTTAATTCATTTTTAAAATATACTTTTATTGCTTGGACTTGCTGTCTCATGTCTTCTCTAATATTCCTTTCCATCTGAGTTAGGTATGCCTTGAGTTCTTTCCCTATCCATGTTTCTGATGCTTCTAGGTCCTCCTGTAGATTTAAGTTGTCCTGCATTGTTTGTACTCCTTTTTTCCCTTGTTTTTTCATGATGTTCACATTACTTTCCAGCTCTATTTGATTGCTGTGTTTCTGTTCTCTTCTATAGATTTGTTTTGGTTTTGTATATCTCTGTTGTCTCTCCTTTGTGTTGGTAGACTATGCCTGCTAAAGTGGATTCCTCTGGGAAGGAATTCCGACGGCCGAGCTCCAGTGACGTCACCTCTCTGCTATGGCTGGCCCCAGGCTCCTTGCCGGGGTGTTGGAATTGGGGGTTGGGACTGGACTGTCTCTGGTTGGTTTCAGCTCCCAGTCGCCGGTGGGCAGGCCGACTCCAGCCTCCCAGTCGCGCGGGCAGCCGGCAGGCGATCTGTCGCTGGCGGCCGTGCGGTCTTCAGCCGCCCAGTCGCACGGGCAGCGGGCCAACTGTCGCCGGCGGGCAGGCGGTCTCTAGCCGCTTAGTCGCGTGGGCAGCCGGCAGGCGATCAGTCGCTGGCGGGCGTGCGGTCTCCAGCCGCCCAGTCACAGGGGCACTGGGCCGGCTGTTGCCGGTGGGCGGGCGATCTCTAGCCGCCCAAGATTGCTTTCTTGATTTCTACTTGAGATAACTCACTGTTAGCATATAACAACATTACTAATTTTTGTATGTTGAGTTCATATCCTGTAACATTGCTAAATTTATTTGTTCTAATAGTTTTTTTGGTGGAGTCTTTGGGGTTTTCTATATATAAGATCATGTCATATGAAAACAGCAACAATTTGACTTTTTTTCCAATTTGAATGCTATTTATGTATTTATGTCTTTTTCTGTCTAATTGTTCTGGCCAGGACTTCCAGTACCATGTTGAGTAAAATGGTGAAAGTGAGGATCCTTGTCTAATTGTAGATCTTACAGGAGAAGCTTATAGCTTTTCCACATTCAGTATAATGTTAGCTATTGTCAATTCCAACTGACCTTTATTATGTTGAGGTATGTGTCTTGTATGCCTAATTTTTTCAACCTTCTTATCATTGAGGGATGTTGAATCTTATCTGCATCAGTTGAGATGATCTTATTGTTTTAGTCCTTCATTCTCTTGATATAGTGGTATTACATTTATTAATTTGCATATATTGCATTGTCTTTACATCTCTGGGATAAATCCTATTTGCTTATGATGAATGCATTGTTTTTTTTTAGAAATTAAAATTTTGGAGCTGGGATGTAGCTCAGTGGCAAAGTGTCTCCCTTGCATTCACAAAGCCCCGGGTTTGATCCCCAGTTCCAAAAAAGAAAAAAGAAAAAAGAAATTAAAATTTTGCTTCATTTATTTAACAAAGCGATAAATACACTTTTTAATGTGCTGTTGGATGCAGTTTGCTAGTGTTTTGTTGAGGATTTTACATCTAGGTTCATCAAAGATTTCAGACTTTTTCACAAAAATTATTTTATTGTATCCTATTGTGTCCTGGTATCAGGGTCATGCTACATGCTACACTCAGAATGTGTTTGGGAGATATCCTTCCTCTCCTATGTTTTGGAATAATATAAGAATTCATGTTAGTTCTTCTTCAAATGTTTGGTAGAATTCAGTAGTGAAGTTATCTGCTTTGGGGTTTTCTCTGATGGGAACCATTCACCCCCCTGGGGTTTTTAACTGATTCAGTCCCAGAACTTGTTACTGGTCTATCATAGTTTTCTATTTCTTCATGATTCAGTCTTCATAAGGTATGTGTGTCTGGGTATTTGTCCATTTCTTCTAGATTATCAAATATACTGGCATATAGTTACTCATAATAATCTTCAATCGTCTTTAGCTAAGGGTTTGTGTTTTTGCCTATCTTTCTGAGGAAATCGTTTCATCCATATTCATGCTCTTTTTAATGTCTCCATTTCCTTTATGTCATCTCTGATTTTATTCCTTCCCTCTACTAATTTGGGGTTTCATTTGTTCTTGTTTTTCTAGTTTCTAGAGATTCTGTGATAGGTTAATTGAGATATTTGTACTTTTTGATGTGCATTTTGATTTGGTATGAACTTGCAGTACTGCTTTTGCTATATTCCATGTGTTTTGGTATGTTGTTTCTTCATTTTAATTTGTTCCAATAAATTTCTTAATTTCCCATTTTGATTTCTTCTTTGATTCATTGGTTGTTAAAAGTGAATTCTTTGAATAGTTTCCAAAGCTTTGCTTTTCATTGATATTTAACTTTATTTTATAAGGTCAGAAAAGATACTTGATATGACTTCCATTTTTAAAAAATTTGTTGAGTCTTGTGTTGAGGTCTCTTATGTCATCTATGTTGGAGAATATTGCATGTACTAGTGAGAAAATGTGTATTTAGCAGCTGTTAGATGGAATGTTTCTGTAGATATCTGTTAGATATGGTCTAGGGTGCAAGTTATTCAACTATTTTATTTTTTGATTTTTTTTTGTCTGATCTGTCCATTGGGTCAGATCAGACAAAAAGTGGGGTGAAAACATTACCAACTATTGTTGTATCATGGTTTGTATGTCTCTTTAGGGTATATTGATCTTCCCTTTATTGTTTGGGTGCTGTGATATTGGGTGCATATTTAGAATTGTTATTTTTTCTTGCTGAATTAACCCATTTCTCAATATATAATAACCTTCATGTGTTTTTACTTTTTTGATTTAAAGCCTATTTTATCTGATATATACAGCTACCCCAGCTTTTTCTTTTTCTTTTCCTTTTTTTTTTTTTTTTTTTTTTTTTTACAGGGGAGGGGGCTTGCATTTGCATGGAATAATTATCCCATCCATTCACATTCAGTCTGTGTGTCTTTATAGGTTAAGTGATTTTCTTATAAGCACACATAGTTATCATAGTTGTGTCTTGCTTTTTTATCCATTCAGTTACTATATCTTTAATTAGAGTTTTTAATCAGTTTACATTCAAGATAATTACTGATATATAAAATCTTATTAAAAGCTATTATGAGCCGAGTGAGGTGGCGCACACCTGTAAACCCTGTGGCTTGGGAGGCTGAGACAGGAGGATGGAGAGTTCAAATCCAGCCTCAGCAATTTAGCGAGCCCCTAAGCAACTCATTGAGACCCTGTCTCTAAATAAAATATAAAATAGAGCTGGGGATATGACTCAGTGGTTGAGTGCTTTTGAGTTCAATCCCCAGTATATCCCCTCCCCCCCAAAAAAGCTATTATGTAATAGGGATTTTTGTTTGTTTTTAGTTTTATTATAAATCCTTTCTCCATTTCTTGCAGTTTTGTGGTTAAGTGAATTACTTTTTTATTGTTTTGATTCCTTGCTTAGTATTTTTGGTTTATCTTTTATATATTTTTACTTCATGGTTTCCACAAGGCTTACAGTAAATATCTTTTGATTATAACAAGCTACTTTGAATCAACAGCAATTTAACATGATCACAAAATAATAGTATGAAACAATAAAAAGAATAAGGGAAATATAGTAATAAGAAAACTCTCCATTCCTTCACACATTTTGAATTTTTGATACCCTATTTCATGCCTTTCTTTTTTTCCTATTGATTAACATGTCAATGTAGCTATTATTTTCAAGTGTTCTGGGTTTTTTTTGGCTTCATACTAAAGATATGAATGATTTGTGCACCACACTTACAATATTTTTGTACACTGCATTTGTTTTTATACTTATTCTTACTAGTGAATTTTATAACTTCTCATGTTTTCTTAATCATTAACATCTTTATTTTAGTACAAAGAACTTCCTTTGCATTTCTTGCAGGACAGGCCTAGTGAAGATGTATTCTTAGCTTTTGTTTTTCTAGGAATGTCCTTATCTGTCCTTCATTTCTAAAGGATAGCTTTGCTAGGTACAGTATTCTCAGTTGACATTTTTTCCCTTCAGTACTGTGCAAGGTTACTCTCTCATGGCCTGTAAGGTTTCTGATGAGAAATCTGTCATTCAAACTGGGGCAGCCCTACATGTTGTTTCATTCTCATCTTGAGAATATGGTCCTCATCTTTCAACTTTGAGAGCTTTATTATAAGATATCTTGTGGTAGACTTGGTTGAGTTAAATCTGAGTGGTGACCTTTAACCTTCCTCTAACTGCATATCTGTATCTTTCTGTAGGTTTGGGAATTTTTCTGTTATTATATTTTTCTGTTCCATTGACATTCTCAAGTCCTTCCTGAACTCCAATAACTAAAATTCTTTGTTTTTTCTCCCCCAACTCTAAATTTTCAAATACCTTAAAAATATATATGTATATATTATATATTAATATATATTTAATATATATTTTAATATATATTAAATATATTTAATATATATTTTTATTATATATATATATATATAATTTTAGTTGTAGATGGACACAATACCTTTATTTTACTTTTTATGTGGTGCTGAGGATCGAACCCAGTGCCTTCCACATGCAAGGTGAGTGCTCTACCACTGAGCTACATCCCCAGCCCCTCAGATACTTTTCATTAAGCTCACTAATGCTTTCTTCTGTTTCATGTATCCTTTCTATCCATGCCTTCTGCAGCATTTTTAATTGCTGAGTGTTATTTTTCAACTCCAGAAATTCTGCTTGATTTTAAAAATAATTTCCACCCCTTTGTTACATTTATCTGTTAAAATATGGAAACTTTTTTTGAAACTCATTGTGTTTCCTTCAGACAGCTATTTCAGGGGCTGGGGTGGTGGCTCAGTGGTAGAGCATTCACCTTGCACGTGCGAGGTGCTGGGTTTGATGCTCAGCACCACAGAAAAATAAATACATAAATAAAGAATAAAAGCATAAACAAAATAACAACAACAACAAAACACAGCTGTTTCAAATACTCTGAACATTTCCTCATGCTGATAACTGCCTAGTGTAGGGGTTCTGTGTTTGGGAATGGGGTCCCTGATGACTTCATGGCTGTGGCATGCTTGATGCCTGGGAAAGTTTCTGTGCAAAGGCATAGGATACCCAGTTGCTATGGTAATGCCCTCCATGCTAGAGTTTTATCAGCTTCGACATAACTCCTGGGAATAAAGGAACTTGCTTGCTTGATAACTACAATGTTTCACCAAACTCCGGAGCTGCCTACCTAACACTAACTTCAGACACTGGACCTTCTTGAGAACTGCACAAAGCTCCTAACATTAAATATTGTAACTATGAAATGTAACTGCAGGATAAACAACCTTACTGATACTCTGTGGTTATTGGTACTAATGACCTAATGTAACCTATTAATATAAATAGACATGGCTGCTTGGACAATGAGCCACTCTGCCACCTTCCCTGCCTCTGCACCTTATCTTTGTGTCTCCTTTCTTTGAGATTCTTTACAACTGGCGACCAATACTGGGGCATAAGAAGAGTTCTCTCCCTAGATGCTTCCCAGTCCACAAAGAGTTTGGGACAATAGAATCTGCCTTAATAGAGACCCTTCTGGACATTGACAGGTAAAGGGGGGAAGGGAGTAGCTTACTTATGCCTACAACAGGCTTCATCGGCTGGTACTGATCCCTAATAGGCTATGGGCAATTCTCTATTTCTATCTGACACTAAAGGACGTTTACAGCCTAGTCTATTTCTGGCACATGATTTTGAATGATAGGTGAGTTCATGGCTTCCTGAAAGCTTCTGATGCTTATTGTCATGTAACATGTAGACTTCAAAGGATCTAGTTCTCCTTCCAGACTTTCTAATCTGTTTTTTTTTTTTTTTTTTGTGCTTGTCTTTCCAGAAATTCTAAGGATCTTCTTATTTTTCAACCTGTAGTAACTTCCACAATTTTAGCAGTAGATGACACCCAAGTCCAGACTTGGCAGTAGTTTACTGCAGGTATTTGTGACTGTGTCAGTATTAGTAGGCAATCTACACTCAGGTTTGTCCCAAATACACCGTAGGTGTATTCTTTAGAAAAACATAGGAGAATGTTGAGACAGTGTAATGTGTTCCTATTACACACCTCTCCTTGGACCAGGATAGCCTCAGAAGCCTCATCCACATTTACCAGTCTGTGGTCTGACTCTGCAGGATTCTTCCAGGTCTGGACAGACCCATTGTGAATGGAATAGTCCCAGATTCCTATGTCACACCTATAGCCATCACTGTTGCAAAGTTCTTCCCATTTGACCTAACTCCAA